>NC_056463.1:11661433-12261433 GCF_008729295.1 Plectropomus leopardus
TATCAGTACTAAAAACTCAGTAAATGTCAAAACATGAGTGGTAGTCTTTCTCTTACACATGAAAATCTCTTATTTTAATAGTGTTAATGGTCCTGATTTTATGATTATTGTTCCTGCAGTGCATTAGGCAGCAATCATACTTCATTACCTTTTATGTAATGAATTATGTTTCATGTGTAATTGTAACATGCTTCATCAAATGTAGCCTGAAGGCAAATCTGAGCGATTTGCCTTCAGGCTACATTTGATGACTTCCCATCTTATCCAAAAGGTATTTTTACTTTTTTCTACTGTAGAAACCGACTCCTCCAATGGCTCCCAGCCCCACGCCGCCACCCCACATCGTGTACAACCCAAACCAGCACATGCTTACCTACACTGGCTTCTGCCCTTCAGGACAGACTCTGCCCGCCTACCCCAACTACCCAATGCCCATGCAGGTAAGAAACCCACACCATAACAAAAAAGAAGCATTAACAGACCCTTTTCAGAGACGCGGTAGGAAAAGCACAGCTGTCTCACTGTCTTAGTTTACTGAAATTCTGGAATATAACTGAACCACTGTTGATGTTATTAGCAACACCTGTCATTTCTGCAGTGAAAAAGGCCAATATTTCACTTCAGTGTGTTAGTTCTGCAGCCAGATGAGCAGCACTGGATCACATTTATTTTTGCTGAAGTTGCACAGCTGTTTAACATCAAAGCACCTGACCGGAGAAAAACCGTCATATTACCTCTCTAAAAGAGAATCCCTGTTGAATTAACCTAGCTCATGCACATCAAGTGTAATTTTGAGGGGTTTGGATCTTTTTCTTTATTTTTTGTAATAATTTTGTTTTGATGGTTTTTTGCGTGTGTTTCTAACGATTTGTCTGCATTGGGTAACTTATTTTCAATACTTTCAGTACATTTCCCTGAGCCTACTTACTTATTTTTGCTTAAGTACCATTTTGATGCAGGGATTTTACTTATAACAGGGTATTTTTACAGGATAAAGGATCTGAATACTTCTTACATCACACATTTAAATCAGCCTCAGTTGTACTTTGTGCTTATTGCTAATTACTTAATATTAGAACTAACTAACTTAACTAATAAACATGTGAAACGAACTTGCTAAACATCAGCATGTTAGCACCGTCATATGTTGGCATGCTTTCGGCTCAAAGCACAGATGTGCCTAAATAGTTTCACAGCGCTGCTACCATGTCTATAGTTTCCTCTACTGGTCTTGTTTCATATAACAGAGATCTTTTTGTTTGGTGATCTTCCAAAAGCCTGATAAAGACAGGAATGTGTGATTGATGCTTTACAAATGGGTGCCATAAAGTAAAATGGGACATGAGCTGTAGTTCTAAAACAATCAAGGTGACTTTTTGTCTTGTTTATGGTCAATCTTTGCTAGTGTTTCTGTGGCTGCTACCAGACAACCAAACTACACAAACAGAATAAAAACCACACCTCACATAAAAGTGTCAGAGATGAATTTAGGTTGGCTCTGCTTCCACATACTGATGCAACCTACCAATCCCTGTCTCTCCACCTCTCCCACAGCATAACAGCAGCTATCAGCCACCTGCTACTCCCCAGATAATCCCCGAAGGAGGCCCTGCCTCCAACCCCTGCCCGTCTGAGGAGAACCAGAACCAGCAGCCCTCTCAGGCTCCCACCCAGCCGCTGCCTCAGGGAGCCACCCAGGAGCCGGGGGGCTACATGCTGTCACCCAACGCTCCTGTTCTCTACGGATCCACCTACAGCCCCTTTGAGAAACCGCCGCCTTATGCCTGCTGAGCTCTTAGACAAACATCTGGGGCCTGTTGGATGAAAAATATCTTGATTTGGTCAGACTGAATGTAGCACAAGATGTTTCATAGGTGACGGGAAAAAGTCAGTGAGCTTCATGACTACTCTGTCTTTATATACAGTGTATCTGTACTAGTAGAAATGCAATGTTTCATGTGTTTGCACTGAGGAGAGATGCAGATTTAGACCACTGCAGTGTGACTATAAACATGATTTATGAGTTATTTCATGTGTATACATTAAAGGATACAGTTTCGGAAATATGCTTATTTACTTTCTTGCTGAGACTTAGAAGGCTGATACCTCATATAAAATCTCATATCTCTAACTGTAATGTAAATATAATGCTACAGCTAAAAGCTGGCTAACTTAGCTTAGCACAAAGTCTGGAAATGGATAGCCTTGCTCTGTACAGTTAAAACAAAATCTACCTGCACCTCTAAATCTCACGAAATAATGTGCATATCTCAAATTTAATCTGTACAAAAACTGCACTATAAAAATTACAAAATGCCATTTTATGGGGGGGGTTATGTGCAGGACGTTACCGCTTATCTGCAACTTTAAAGAAAGCAAATAAGTGTATTTCCCCAAAAAATTTTCTTTAAGCCTAAAGCTGGCTTTCAAATGTTTATATTACATGTGATTAAGTGTATAGTAGTACACTTGACTGTGATCTGATAGTTATTTCCGTTCTAACTTGTGTAGATTGGATTACAGGTCTCTCTGTGTATTGTCTCACTATACTAAACTACTTTACGAGCAATTAAAAGGGCTTTCTTGAATTATGAACTGGAAAGTAAATGACCCTGATGCTTTTGTTGTTTTTCATTCTATTAGTGTGAATCATTTAATGTGCACTTTAAAGTCTATACGCTGTATATATTATTGATGATGCATGTTAACTGCTCTGGGATGGGGTTCTGTAGCTGCTATAAAATACATTATGTATTAAAGATGCACCTTTAAGAGATGCATATATTCATGATGCATGCAAATACACATTGAGTAAGGGCTTCATCAGAATTGCACATTTAAAGGAGGAGTTTGACATTTTGGGAAAATTGCTTACTTGCCAAGAGTTAAATGAGAAGATCCATACCACTCTCTTTTTTGTACACTAAGTTTAAAGCTGCTAGTTAGCTTTGCTTAGCTTAGCATGAAAGAAAAACAAACAGAAAACAGCAGGCCCTATCTATAAGTAACAAAATCTGCCTTCGAGCACATCAAAACTCACTTGCATGTTTAATTTGTACGCAATCAGAAGTGTTAAAACTGCAATTTGCTGTTTTACAGAGAGAGCAAGATCAGCGGTTTCCAGTTTTTGTGCTAAGCTAAGTTAGCAACTTCTGTTGGTAGATTTATAATTAAAGAGTAACTTAAGTGTTTTTCAACCTGTACCCTATATTCTTATGTTTCCGTGTCAAAGTCACAAATGGGAACAACATTTTTTGAAACTGGTCCAGTATTGAGCAAGACCACTGCAGCCAGCGGCCACAAAATAGGCTTCAATGTAGCCAATCGGGGTATTTGTTCGTCAGTTAAGATCCAGTGAGATCAGATTGTTACTGTATGTATCAACTTATGGAAATGATCCCTCTGTAGATGGATCTTTTTGTTAAAGCAAAAGATATTTTTTGTTTAACCAGAAACAGTCCACAAAGTGCCTCTATTTAAATAAACAGTAATTTTAGTGTGCATAAAGTCAGCATATTTTACCACCTAACTGTGTGAATTAAGGGTTTGTTTTAACCTAATCAGAGTTGGCGGTTGTTGGAATAGTGAAAAGATGGAACAAGATGTTTTTTTGTAAGTTTTATTTTGTTTCTGTCGACTTTGAATGAAGTGAGTTTTATGATGATACAAGTTTTGTTTATGTATATGGACTCTGGTGGGTTTGGCAATGGCAAACAAGAAGGTCGATCTCTGTAGGGACACTTATAATATCATTCTGAGCCTGTCAGAGGCAAAAACAAGCACTTTTAGTAGACATAAAATCACAGCGCAAAATAGCACATTAACACTACACTGGAACCTGGATCCCAGCTGCAGCCCTCAAGCTGAATACTGAACCAGCTTCAAAAGTTATCTCCATTTATCACTTGGAAAAAAAACAGTCTTTCCACAATAAACTATTTCCTAAAATGTTGAGCTTTTCCTTTAAAATCTCAATCATCAGTAGTACTGTTTTTACTGCCAGTATTTTAGTGTATTGTTTTGCCTTTAAGTGAAGACTATGTGTGTAACTTTTCAAAGAAATCACATGGTTCTTCCTCTTAGAAATAAAAAGCTGAATTCATACTCAATACAGTCAAAAGCTGTTTTGGAAAAAGCTAGCACATAAGTTAACCTTGAGCTTAGAACTTTATATGTTGGACATGTTTAAGTAACCACACGGCATACCATTATTTTTTTGAAAATACAATTTTACTCTATGATTTTCATACAACTGCTTTTATTTTTGTTTTTTTTTTAAATAGGATTTTCACTGTTGAGGGAAGTTAAAACTCAAAAGGCAGACTCCTCTCAGCATTGTACACATACTGGCAGTTAAAGTGAAAAATGAAAACTAAAGTTCAATATACAACACGATAAAAAAACAAAAACAAAAAAAAATTACTCGTCAAGCTCTATATTCTGGCATTCATTCATCAAAAAATAGAAAATAATACATTACAGAGGGAAGTAAAATAACAATGGAGCCCTTTTGGCATTCTCAGTCACAATGCTCCTGACATTCTTTGTTTTTATTGTGTTTTGATTTGCTCAGCACCTATTAAATCAAATTAAAAAACTGAAGACTTACACTACTTTGATCCCTGGCTATTGCTTTCACGGTCTCACAGGTCCTATTCCAAGAAAATAAGTGCGCATTTGTTGCTTTTTAAAACGCAGATGGAGTTGAGTGACTTGGATTACGGTTTGACTTTGGATCAACTTAAATGTGCAGAAAACCTCAGTGAGCATAAGGTAGTGTTTTTGTTTTCTGTCTTCTATAAAGCATTGTACAGTCACATTATTTACATATTCAGTATATTACAGCGCACTCTTTTTACTCTCAGTAGCTTGTGTGGTGCGTTCGGTGCAGTGCTCACTCGCTCTCCTTCGAGGAGAGGGCCCCTTCCTGTCTCCCTGTGCTTCTGAGACTTAAACTCATCATCCTCAGATTGGAATATGGCAGGTTTTAACTTTAAGTGGGTGATTCTGAGGGAAAGAAGGGGCCTTTGTGATCAAGTTAGTGATGAAAGATTATTGAGAATCAGGGTGTCAGTTCTTTAAAATATACTCTAAAATGCACAGGTGGAAATGCATAGTGTGTTAACTGCAATGAGTACAATTCATTACGAGAAGCTTAAGCTCTGTTTGTGTGTTACAGTACTGCACCTTTGTGAAATGATTCACCGGTTTGGAGGGAAGCTGTGGTGAAGTTTGGGTTGGTTGTTCTTAGTAGGCACATGGTTGATTTTTAAGGTTGCAGGCAGACATGGAGTGCTGCTTCAGCGGGTTCACAGGCAGTCCATTCCTGCCTGCAACGATGTGCAAGGTTTTCTACAGAACACAAAGTTGTGCCTAATAGCACGCCACCGCTGCTGTGGTGACGGAGGGGATTCAGCTTGTTAGGAGCAAATTCAGTCCCCAATCAACCCCTAAAGTCACTCATGCAGATATGAGCACCTATTCACACATTTTCTCTGAGTAGGGCGGCTGATGAAGGACTATTTGTCTGGTCCCCATTATTTTCATTTTATCAGATTCTACATGAGCACTTGATTATTTCAAGCTCTGTGAGCGTGGGTCTTAGGTGGACTGGATGTAAGCAACATGACTGCTGCAGCAAAGAGTCACTCTGCCTACAAAGTTACAGTCAGATCTGCATCCAAGCACAGGACGCCAGGCGTAGTAGGCTGACCCAAGACCAGCCACTGGACATTGATCTAGATAAGGCCCTGTGTGTTCCTGTGGGCTTACAAGGCTGTGATACATGGGCAGTTTTTGAGGCAATGTTGTGCAGCATTTATTCCCGTATCTTCTGCCTAGTACAGGGGATATTGCTCACTGGCTTGAGAATACTGTGAAAATTCCTGCAAATGCCTCTAGGCAGCAGTGTAATCACAGTAAAAGGACAGGGTGATCCTGGGCTAAGGCTCCAGCTGAACCACGACACCTTTTTTTTTGACATTCCAATCTAAAACATCTCCCCACTGGTCAAAGCTTTTATAAATATAATGGAATAATCACCATTGCCTCAATGAACTGCTTATGGATCCGTTTTGGCAGACTGGTGTGCTGGTCACTGGTGAGAGTCCAGCAGGGGGCAGGAGTGTGAGCGAATGTCATTGTGTTTGTGGATGGCCTGGTCTAAGTCCAGAGGCTGTCCGTTAACACTGACCCCCATGCAGCCGCTGTAGGGCGCCGACACCAGCGTGGACACCAGAGGAACATCTAAGGGAAGACAGGACAACATGTTGTTAACAAGAAAACAAGATGGACTGTGTGGGTGTCCTTACTGTGACCTGATTTGTGTGTATGCAAACAGTATTAGTCACTGTACAGAATCAGTAAACACATGAAAGGTCCAGTGTGGAGGATTTAGGGGCATCTACGGGCAGAAATGTTCTATAATATTCATAACTATGTGTTAGTGTATAATCACCTGAAAATAAGATTCATTGTGTTTCCATGACCATAATATGAGCCGTTTATATCACCATAGAGTCCGTCATTTTGTTTTTAAGTAGCCCAGAATGGACAAATCAAACTCTGGCTCTAGATACGGCCATCTGCATTCCCACGTCTGCCACTGCAGTTCTCCTACACGCTTGGCACAAAAGAGAGGTTTCAGTTCTGCAACCTCACTGCTAGATGCAACTAAATCAAACACACTGGACCTTTAACCAACACTTTTATTAAATACACATGACAATGCTCATCAAGGCAACAAGACAAAATCTTTTTTTATGTTTACTTTCAGCTTAGAGAGTGTTGGATCCTGAAATATTATCACGGTTTGCTAAACTCACAATAAAAGAAAACAATGTTAAATGTATAGCTGAACTTTTGGCAGGAGTCACCTTTTATCATTCAATGGATGCCTAATATATCCATATCTTTCCTACTACAATATTATATGGGCCAATACATTTATTTCCCCAATCTAACCAGTATTCCTTCTTAAGAAATGGTATGTTAGAGTTGACAGACATTTTCTAGCTTCATGCAGCCATCTGCCTCAATATTTTAAAAAGTGAAAATGTCATCTGTTTTTGATATCAACAAATTGTATCATCAGGACCAATCAGGACTGTGCCGATTCCAATCAGAAAAAGCCGCTGCAGACTACCAGTAACTAAAGCTCGAGTCCAAGTTGATGTTTATGGAGGAAATTTCTTCAAAACCATCTTTTATCACGCTCACAAGAATGAGACCCAAGGTGACAGTGACCTTGAACTTTGACGAACAAAATCTAATCAGTTCATTGTTGAGTCAAAGTGGACCTTTGTGCCAAATTTCAAAAATTTCCCTCAAGGTGTTCTCGAGATATCCAATTCACAAGAATGAGACAATGAGGTCACCGTGGCCTTGACCTTTGACCAACAAAATCGAATTAGTTTGCCACTGATTCCAGGTGGACGTTAACGCCAAATTTATAAAGAACTCTGAAACGCGTTCTTGAGATACTGAATTCACGAAAAATGGAACGGATGAACGGATAACCTGAAAACATAATGCCTCAAACCATGGCTGTCCCCGGCGCTGAGGCATCAAATAAAAGAGAGAATCGCTGCACCTTAGTAATGGTCAGGAAGACCTTGCGGTTTATTCTGACATCATGTAATCATGACATTTTTATGTAAACAAATGTAGACATGTAAACACAACGGGAATAGGTCATGCCTATACATGATCTGAGTTGATAATGTAATTATTCCTCCTCCATTTCCACCCCGATGTAAAATATGTCTGACAGCTTAAGATGTCTCTACTGTTTATTAGTGCTCAGCATCAACACGTTTCCTGCATGCTGAGGACATAAAACTCTGCATACTGCATAAATAATATCTTGGTTAAATGTGTAAATAAATGTGCAAGTTCTCACCAGGTAGGCCTCCTATAAAGGTGCTGGACTGTGACAGGACGTCAGTAGGAATTTCGGTGTCTTCACTACGTCCAGACTGACCGTCGACCAGCAGCAGGGATTGGTTGCCTGAGATCGTCACATGGATTTCATGACTCTCGCCGTCACACAGGGGGGCAGGAGAGCTTGCGATGATGACATCACCAACAGATACCAGAACAAACTGAAGACACACAAAAGGTCAGTTCGTAGATCAAACACACATTAACAAATACACACAGGTCGAAATTTTAAGTACTTACATCTCTCCACTCGTCAGTGCCGGGATGATAGTCAGCCAGAGTGATGGAGAGAGGGACTCTGTCCTGGTGAACAAGTGCAAACAGCACTCCGATCGCAGAAGTTGGACGCAGAATCAACTGTATGGTCAGGTTCTGTGATTCTGAAGTAGCAATAACAGAAAGTGAAAGAACAGGTCATGAACTTTGTCGACAAACAAAATGAGGAAAACTATTGACAAAAGTGTTGGTGATGACGAGAGCCAACTAACATTCACCCAAACAAAATTAAACATTGACTAAGTACTTGAGTAAGAATGCTAAGATGTGCAATCCCTTTGCATACAGTCCCACACATGCACACACTGCACCATAGCTGATGTTGAAGAGAGCGAAGCCTGTGCCGGGGTAATACGCTCCAGGATCCTCGGTGCTGAAGCACTGCATGTTATCATTGGACCGAATGGTTTCTTGTATGGACGTATCTTCACCAGTCAACCACCTCCACTCCTTCATACAGCCATCAAGACGGGGATTCACCTAAAGAATAATCACACCAGTTGAGAATTATGATAAGAACTTCTCTCTGTGGTACATGGTTCTATGCTAGAAATTTAGCCTTGCCGTTGTATTCTTCAGCTAACCAGTCAAGTTGCTGCAGCAGTTTGCATCCATGTCTGTCCAGACTCATATGTGGCCATGACAGTAGAGAATGCGTCAAATATGGATGTTGCTGCACAGAAGCTGCATATTCTAAAACGTAGATGCTTCACACACATCTTCAACCTGGCAGCACAGAGGATCTATACAATCAGCACATCTCAAGGTGGACACCCACAATTGTCACCAATTCAGTATCTGACTAAATGTCTCCCCCCTTCTGTTCCTGAGTTATGGCCAAAAAAGTGTTTTTGTAGAACATAATGATGTCACAGTGAAGCTGACTTTTTCAAAAAATATATTAACACTTCAATTTTATCCTATTAGCCATTTGTGTGAAATGTTGTCATTAATAACAAACAAATTCTTGCGTTACAGCCAAAAATATGTTTTGAAGGTCAAAGTGACCCTGACATTTGACAACCAAAGTCTAATAAGGTTATTTTTGATTCCAAGTGGACATTTGTGCCAAATTTGAAAAATTACACAAACACATAAAAATAAGCACCTGATTGACGAGGCCATCTTCTCTGAAAGGGACTCCTCCGACGGTGAGGTTAAGCTCATGCATGCCCTTCTTGAGTGTAAACAGATCACCATTTACTGCAATCTTCATGACAGCCTCCCTGTCTATCTTAATCACTAGACTCCGCCCCTGCTCCTCCACCGAGATCTGAAAACAAGAAAACCAGACATTTACGGAACTTTGAATAACCCAATGAAGCTGATGTAGACAAGTATTTCATAACAGAAGCCTCCAACCTTTCTCCACTGGCCGTCATTGACGATGGGTCCGCTGCTGGTGACCCTGCTGACTGAGCCATACTTCAGCTGCAGCTCCAGCTTCCCATGATGCATTGCCAGCACGATCCAGGAGCTGTTAAGGTGACCTCCGGCAAAGAAGATCACCCCCTCGGGGTCATAGGTACGGAAGTCAAACTCTGCAGAAAAGCTGGGGAGCAGTAACCAGTAAGTATGTTTTATGACGAAGACAATTGAGAATAAATAAGAAATAAAGGGAAAATGTTAAAGACTGGATAAGAAGAAAAACAGTTATACGTGATATTTGACATTTTTTAGAATGAGTTGATTCAGAGTAACTATGTATGGTTAATTCAAAAATTAATTAATCAAATTATTATACCTTTTTTTTTCTTTTGTAAAGATTATTTTTGGGCTTTCACCTTTATTCTGATAGGACAGTTTAAGTGTGAAAGGGGGGAGAGAGAGGGGATGACACGCAGCAAAGACAGGTGGCTGGAATCAAACCCGCAGCCACTGCGGCGAGGATTTAGCCTCTGTGCATGAGGCGCCAGCTATACCAACTGAGCTACTGGGTGCCCTCACTTTATTATTTTTACATGAACGTGCACAAAAAACAAAAATATGAAACAAGAATTGAAAACAGAACTTGATTAAAGCCTGAAGCTTAAATTGTGCTTCAGCTCATTGCTTTTAAAAATGGAATTATTTTACCTTCTTAATCTACCCAAATCAACAAACACGAAGGGGGTTAGGCAATATGTTTTAAATTTAATGCAATTCCTCGGACAGCATTGGGTTAATTTGTAGCCCGTGTAATACTTAAACCAACGAGCATGCTGGAAAAGTTTTGCTCACTCCATTTAATCATTTATCTGTCATTATACTCAAGTAAAAATAAAGCAAAGCAGTTTTCTCACCCAGTTTGAATCCTACGACGGAAACGCAGCCTCACAACTGGCACACCACTGAACATGCGGCCCAGGTAGAGGGAGCGAGAGTTCCTCTTCAGAGATGGCGACATACAGGGAGTTATGGGCTGTGAAAATACAGACATAAAGCTAGAGATAACTCACGCTGCTCCTTCATGAGAACCACTTGTGTATTTAAGACTTTTAAAATGGTTTAACCAATTATGAATGCAGTTTTTTGTTCACACTTGACAACAAAGGTGAGAGCTGAACTATGAAATTGCCAGTTCATATTTGCTACAGTTCATGTATTTCACCTTACAGCTCCTGAGGTCCTGGCCAAGCTTCATGCCCTGACGACCATCACAGAAGCAACGGAAACTCCCAGGAGTGTTCAGACACTCCTCTGCACACACACCCGACTCACACTCATCCACATCTGACAAGAGCAGGTTGGAGAAGTAAAAGAGAAGGAGAGGAGAAAGTCATGAGTGAAGTATAAAAGGTTACAGAGAATCAGAGAGTTCATTAAGTTATCAGAGTCCCATCTGTGGAGGATTCAGTCAAAACTTTCCAAGATTTAAAAAAAAAACATCAGTTCCAGGAGCATTAACAAATGTCAGATGTCTTTCCTGTCAACATATCAGGGAATGCAAACAACACTTGAGTCAAGAGGTCTTTGACGTTGACTGGGTGGTATCTCTCTGCTCCATGTACAACCTTACATGGCCATGAGAAGGTTGGCTATAATAAACGTTAATTCTCAGAGGAGGGACACTGAGGTTATGAAAAGTCTGGTTTCCACTGCAGAGCATAACAGGGCACACGAGTGATTAATGACTTCGGTTAAAATTCTTATTCCATGTTTTACCAACAGAGCTGTTGTTGTGATTATTTATCTTAATATGTTATCTTATTAAATACCACAACAGCATGTTTTTGGCCTTGGACGTTCGCCATTCTTTGAGTATAAGTATATGTTGAGCAGCTAGCCGCTTGAGAAAACATGAGATAAAACTTGTTTGACATACAGTAAACAATATCATATTTCTACATCTTGTGCTCTTAAAAATAACATTTAATAAGATCCAAGGCTCCTTGAGGATTTGGCTTAGTGATGCTTCTGTAAATGCACAGATGGCTATGAGGGTTTTTTCAAATCATTGCATGTTTAAAACATGATTTTGTGTGCTTAAAGGGCTTATTTGCATGTTTTGAAGTAAGGATTTATGAGGTACTTTACATAGTTTTACCTGCAGTAGATGTCTGTCAGCAAACCCCAGTTTGGAGAAGCTAAACACATTGCAGCCACCTAAAAAAAAAAACCCACCTAAAAAAATCTATTAGACTTTTAAGTGTATGCAATATTGATAATATTTTTACTAATGCACCTTTTAGTCCGACAGCCCGTTCTGACAGAGAAGCCGTTAAAGTCTTCAGTTCCTCATCTATGTTCCCCTTAAAGCCAAGAAACTCCATTGATCAAACCAGTAATTTTGGCTCGCTGCACACAGGAGCTGCTGGTCTACAGCTGCCTAGTTTAGTTAGCTAGTTTATGTTCTTGTGCTTAGGTGAATCCAAAATAACCCTTTAAAAGGGCAAAGAAACAAACTAATTGATCAAGGCAGCAATAGACCAGAAGCTCCTGTGTTCAGCAATGTTAAATTACTGCTTTTCTCAATGGAGTCTGGCTTAAAATAGAGCAATATTACAGCTTCAGTTCCCTGTCGGGAATCACTGTCTGAAGGTAAGGTAATGCAGTAAAAATATTCTTAACATAAAGCGCACTTTTTTTTAGGTGGCTAAAATACATTTTGTTGCGGATCCTCAGCAGCGGTACATTGTTTTGCCTCAGTGCCAGACTCAAGCCTGCTTCTCCAAACTGTGGACGGGCTGACTAACATCTACTGTAGGTAATAAGTTCCCCATAAAACCACCTTCAAAAGATCCAAAATATCCCTTTGAGATGACTTCGAAAAGTGAAAGACACTTCTCATACCTGCAAACCCATCACATCTCCTGTGTTTGTGTATTGCACTTCAGATTTACCTTATCTATTTTGCATTTATAACAGTTTCTGTCCTGACCCCATTTAAAATCAAAAAGACATTCTAGCAAAAACATTAAGTACGGAACAACAGTGAATCACAGGGTCAGTCTGTGTATTTTCCCACTGAAATGGAGACGGTGACCTGTTACCTACTTATGCAGAATTTCTTCAAATGTGTTTGCATTCCTTTCCTGACCCCTCAACACAGCTGCATCAAGTCCTGCTGAGGCTGAAGCTGCTCCTCACTCAGTTCTCATGAAACTGCGTGTGTTTGTGTGTCTGTGTGTGTGTATATTCACTTACCAACACAGCTCTTGGTTATATTGTCATAGACATATCCGATATCACACAAGCAATCGTAGCTGCCCTCCTTATTCTCACATCGTGCCGTTCCACACACACCTGGATCCTCACACTCGTCCACATCTGAAAGACACAAAATGCCGTCAGCTGGTCAACATCTGGTGGAAGTTCAACAGAATCAGGAAGACCATAAAGTCAACTCCTCTGCTGGAACAACATGATCTGAGGTGGTTATCTGTACATTTGCTCATTAGTGTCAGGAATAAAGTGGGCCAGGAAAAGACACCAGACACCTAAAATTAATCTGGATTAATTTGAGCAGTGGGAAATTATAATCAGCCGCAAGACAGATGCTCAAATCTCGTGCTGATTGATTAACCACTTGAATTAAAATGACCTTAATATTAAATTTACCCCATCAAGTCTTTAAAATTAGGTTAGTATTTATTTTTTATTATATAAATTATTAATATTACAAACACAAATTAAACTTTTGGTAGCCTAGTGGAATAATAAAATCAACCTGCTATTTCAGTCCATCAGATACATTTTGCTGCAGTAAAATAAAGTGTGATGAGCAGACTGAAAACTTTATCTTATTAGATGACACTGATGTTGACAAAGTTTTGCTTCAGGGACATAAACTGCAGTTGAAAAAAGGTAATAAATCAATGAATCCCAATATATGGTCTCTGGTGATTCCAACCCCTACAGAAAAAATGGTAACATTTTCAAGCACTGGCCAAGTGTAAATTTGATTGCCAAAGTCTTATGTTGCCTTACGCCAAAACAATATAGAAAATGCAATTTAATGCAACTTAGTACAGCTTCTCTTAACTTTGACATGTTTAATAATTGACATTAACATTAACAAAATGAAAATATATAATCATTTTTTATTTAAATTGACAACTCAAGATCTTTGTAAACATACGGTACATAACATTGTCTCTATTGTCATTCTATTCTTGCCATTGAATCTCCTTTTTCCATTCACTCCTGAATGGTTGTTGTACCTTTGTTTTTCATGGTCCCTTTTGTGTGTTTCTAATTTTTCTGTAAGGATAGTTTCAGCGGTTTGTGTAGGCTTAGTAAACCTATGCTTCAGTCACTCCGTCATATGGGTAGCCAGCCAGAAACAAGTTTTATGAATTCAAGTAATGTAACCTTTATTTAGACAGGTAATCTCACTGGCACACAGTCTTATTCTAATGAGAGACTTAGTAAAACATGGTGGCCACAGGGAGGCCACTGACAGGCAATATATGGTGGCCACTGAGTAACTTTTTGTGGCCACAGGCCATTGGGCCATTGTTAATATCAAACCCTGTGTAATGTTGGACCTGGCAAAGGGTCTGTGAAGTGGATGTTTTTTTGTCGTACTCATTGACTAAACCATTTATTGTTTATGGACCTACAATGATGATTACATCACAAGACAGAACGACTCTAACTTTGGATTACTATTGGGATCGAAAACAGAAAAACTCACGTTTCAATCCTTGCAAATCAATTAAAAATATTCACATAACCAAAACTACATTAATAATATCCATTTTATAGTTTGAAGTGAGTTAAAGTTTGTTCAAACACAGACTGAATCAAAGTGTTACTTGCATCTACTGTATTGACAGGTTTCTAGCTGAGTACATGATGTACTAACCGTTACACATGTGGCGTCCCACCAACATGTAGCCTTGGTGACAGGAGCAGCGGTAACTGCCCATAGTGTTGTTGCACTCATGGTCACACCCTCCGTTTCTCTTGCTGCACTCGTCGACATCTGCAAACAGGATGGTGGTACAGTCAACATGAACGCAGGAAAAACACCATCATGGGTTTGGGCTGTCTGGCTTGTGTTAAGATTTCCCATAGTAATTTAAAATCACGCTGTGCTTAATGAAACTGATTTTTAATGTTATATTTTGAAATCCTGAACAGGAGCGCACAGTTTGAAACAGTTTGAATTTGTACTTTGTTAAACGCCTCACAAATAACTGACACACTATGTCATTGCGGCTGAGTGTTGCAGCTGAGTGTTTAGGAGGAGTGCGGTCGTCAAGTGGAAAAGGCTCAGTCCGAGTCAAACTGAATCTGTTTTGGTTTCCTCTAACAGTAAGGTGGCAGGATGAGTCACAGTGGAAATGTGTGGAATGGTGGCTGTGCCATAAATCAACGTGTTTCCCTCTCCCACACAGTGTGTGTATAAATTATGTGTGTTTTCCAGTTCCTGCTTATACTCTTAATATTTGTTACATTTCCCTTGTAAAGTGGAACCAATGCTCTAACTTTCAATGCAAGCCTCCCCTTCACATACACAGCAACAATAG
This sequence comes from Plectropomus leopardus, assembly GCF_008729295.1. Classification (NCBI taxonomy): domain Eukaryota; kingdom Metazoa; phylum Chordata; class Actinopteri; order Perciformes; family Serranidae; genus Plectropomus; species Plectropomus leopardus. The sequence continues at coordinate 11,676,607 of NC_056463.1, forward strand.
CTTTGACCTCTAATGAGACAAATAGATTCCTGTTGCGAGTTCCCGTACATGCAGTTCATATTGACCTGACACACAATTCACACATCATTACTAACAGCAGCAGCTGGATATAAAGAGGCAAATCAACAACAGCTTTGATTGTAAAATAGAAGTGAAAAAACATTAGGAGAGTTTTGCAAGATCAAAATAAAACATAACCATCAACATGATGAGAAACAATGAAAATATTTGACAATTACATGACTAATGAAAGTGGTGGGAGGCCTGATCTTTGTATCTGTGGACGTGACAGGAATTAGCTGTGAGAATCAAGGTCACAGAGACCATGACATCTATCCAGAGACACTGATGTGACACTGAATGACGTTGCAACAATTCAACCTCTGCTGAGCTCTAGTACACACAGTCCACCTATACCTTTATATATATCCTTCCTCACTTTCCATCACAATGGCAGTACCTTTCTCACATCTGGCTCCTGCCCAGCCTGTGAAACAGTGACAGAGGAAGTCGCCCTTTTTGTCCTCGCAGCGCACTGTACCTCTGGCATTACAGGGAGATGGTGAGCACTGGTCTGGAATATCTACAAGTGAGAGAATAAAAAATAGACACACACAGAGGGAAGGAGTGTTATTATTGCTTTAAAATGAGTCTGTGCAAACCAGAAGCATGCAATGAGTGTAATTGTATACTGATACTGGACAGAGGAAGGGCATCTCTTATGTTCTGCATATCAGGAGTTCAATAAAAAATAACCTGACGCTGGCTAAGCCCTCCTGCCGGAGATGCCCTAATTCTGTCCTTCCCAGCATACCTGTCCTCCAGCTCACAAAACACAAGATCAAACGGAAATTCAATCTTACTGTTCACTTTTTTTTTTCTATTAAATGTTTTCACTTTAGCCCTCTCTCTCACTCCCAGCTTGTGTAAGTGAGCACATGTGTAAATCTTTTCTCTCCCAATACGCTTTCCTTTTCTTAGAAGCGGAGACTGCTCGACAAGTCTGGGCATGTTAGTCGGAGTTCAGAGAGAGAACAGGACAGTGTGGAGAAAATGAGGGGAGCAGAAGTGAGATAAGCTCACATGTGAAAAACAAAGGCACAACCTTTTCACTGAATGATGCACAGTATTATAAATACCTCAATTTCATTAGTGAAACCTCCAGCGCTCACAGTGATTTAAGTTTAAGTAAACACTTTGCACATAATCTAGCTTTAGTATATGCACATTGACAGCAGACTCGCCTAAACAACACTTCTTACCTGCTAACACATGGGTGCTACATATAGTTAGAAAATCAAATCAGCATCAGTTAAATCTTCAGAATAAACAAGGTGATGACAAAACGTAATAATACCTACAAATGTAATCAAAACTAAACTTAACCTGACCGAAAATGTAATCAAATTATGTAATAACTTGATCAAAAATGTAATGCATAGTCAGTAGTAGTATTGTAGTATACTTTTAGTTGAACCAGAAGATATAGCTTTGATATTTACCAAAACCCTTTAGTTGATGCGACACTGTCGGACAATTACAAAGAAGCTGGAAATGTTTTACAAGGTAAATATCAACAGGGCTCAACAGTAATGTCTAAAAGTGGTTGCCAGAGTCTCAACCAGGCATCAGCTACTCTCTTAGATAATTTTGTGAAATTTGTCAATATTAGCATGAGTTATGTCCACTAACATGTTTTGTGAGGTCACGCTGACCTTGACCTTTGACCACCAAAGTCTAATCAGTTAATCGTTGGTGCCAAATGGACATTTTTGCCAAATCTGAAAAAAAATTCCCAAGGTGTTCTTGAGATATCGCTATCATGAGAATGGGGCAGACGGACGTACAGCCAACCCAAACACTTACTGCCTTTGGCCAGTTATCGCCGATCACAAAGACATAAAAAAAAAAAGGAAAACTCTGCAAAAATAAAAAATAAAGAAATGTGAAAATATCTTTATCAGTATTGGTACTTGATTCTTTATACCGCATGCCTTCTTCTAAGGGCAGTCTTTCAATAAATCAGAATAAAGCTCCTGGTCAGTAATATATCGGTAACATCAGGAGTCTCACTTGTTTCCTCTCCTTAAAGTTTTAGAGGTCCCTTAACAGCATGTCCGAGCTTAATTTCATGTAATAAAGCTCACACTGTGGGCTACCACAACAATGACTTGGATAAGCCTTTCAACGTTTACACAGCAGCAACATTTCATGTCACTTATGCTAGAGAATGGGCAGACGTATTTTTAATTATTCTAATTTTTCTGCTGTAACTCATAATACACTTGAGTCTGCAAACTGCAGGAAACAGAGAACAGAAATGAAGAGAAGGAGAGTGATAATTAAAACTGCTGTGCTTACAATAAAATCAGCTTTTTGTATGTGTATATATGAAGCTGAAACTGTATCATTCCATACCATGCCATGTATGTGAAATCCCTTTTCTGAAATATTCCATAAATGGACTTAGTGGAAAGTCATGATCCGCTCTGATACTAGTGTACCACCCACCATCTGCAGGAGACAGATGGGCAGAGATTTGCAGCGAGAAAGAGAGATAAAGAGAGAAGTGGTGAGAGAGAGAAAGGTGCTGAGCTGCCGTGTCATGATGCTGCAGCTGAGTCATGGAAACCCCCCCCGAGCTTCCTCAGCCAATAGCAGTAAAGCCGGGTCGTTCTCTTGTATCCTGATGCAGCAGAAATCCTGCGCTCCTCTCACGTCAGACTTTTTTTTTTTTTCACGTCACTCCTCCTGCTCAGCTCACGAAGACACTGGTGCAGTCACCCAGAGAGAGCGAGTGAGTGAGTATGTGATGTGACGACTGAAGGGGTGTGCCACTCATTCACCAATCTGCAGCATCACTGTAGCAAAGTGCTGCAATGTTACTCATGGATACCTGAGCTCACGCACATATAGCACACTCAGGCTACTTCAAAATCACAGTGAGGTGCGTCACGCTGCAACAACTGACCTGCAGTTGCTTAAGAAATTCAGCACCTTTTCATCATCTTTCCTCCTTTTCTGCTTAGAGAGTGTGTGCCTGAGGGTGATGCAGAGCGGTGCTACTGCAGTGCAGCCCAACCCCACACTATAACTAAGCGCCTGTCCTTAGATGTAATAGTACTCACAAAGTGAAAAGACAGAAAGGAAGAGTGAGAAAAAGACATCGATCAATCTGTCTACAGTCCTGCCATCAAGCTCTAAAATTAAGTAAGGAAGAGGGCATAAAACTCACTGTGGACACATGTAATCAGATCCTGTTTCTTCTTTTCGGCATCTCCAAACTTCTCCACACAGGCTAGACGGAAACGAAAATGAAAGCAAAGAGATAACAAACATATAATCAGTCAAGCCGGCTGTTAGAAGTAGAGATGAAGAGCTTTGGTCAGCGCAATAACTTACCTAAATACTTGGGATAGAAGTAGTCCTAAATCAGGGAAAAGAAGTGGAAAGAGAGAGGGATAAAGTTACGAAGGCGTATAAACAAAAATCTAAACAGAACAAGATAATCTAAATAAATGCTTACGATTAGTGCAGGGTTTTTTTTTTAAATACTTGACAGAATCTAGGATTTGGTTTCGTTTCACGGCTGATCTTTACGCTCACTCTCATGAAAGTGAAAGCAGGCTCATAAACGATCATTAATTTTGACATTTGTGTTTATGTATGTGTGCTTAATGTCCAATGAAAGATAACAGTGATTAGTTAATAATATGTGTTTGTTCTCCCTCTAATGGGTGCGGCCCTTTGCCAAAGGCTTCCTGAGAATTCTCTGCATTCCTGATAGTAGCAGCATCCATCCCGCCTTCTGGCTGCAGTACTCCTCCACATGTAGGTCAAAATTTTGGGATGATCTACCAATGGAAAGACTTGCTCTGGAGGCACAGAGCCTTTAGAGAGCTTTTGCTGCAGTATGAGCCACATGCAGCAGGATGAGATAAAAAAAAAAATCAGATATCAGGCAAAAGTCTAGGGAAATATTTACACAGCATAATTACCTGATTATACCCCTGATTTGCTGCAACAAATGATTTGCAAAGGTCAGTCACATTTGGTTAGGATATAGTGCGGCCCCAGAACTAGTTTGCTTTACTTAGTTTTTTTCACCTAAGAAGTAAGAAACCAACAACTTGGGAGTCTCCAAAGATAATCAGGAGTATCCAGGAGGAACACCCTCTTCCTGCAGAGCCAGAAAGCTGCAGCAGAAGAAAATGCGGAGTCAGAGATGGGCACTTTCAGAATGAATAATGCAGCTATGAATGAGTCTGCAGCTTTGTGGCACGAAATGGAAAACTACAGGCACGCAAATGCTTTTGTGATGATGATGTACGTCCTCGAACTGAACCAGAAGGGACATCACCTGACTTCACCTTTTCCTCTGAACCCAGCTCAACTTCACTTTAATCCTCCCTCCCTCAGCTTCCATGTCTGTCCACTTCGCTAATCTGACGAGTAATCTCTGACTCTGATCGATTGCCTTATGCACTCCCTTCACCGCTGCAATTCACAACAGCAAAACTTAATAGTAGTAATAGCGAATGTTTAAGACCACAGCATCAGCTGTCAAAATGTCATCTGAATCTGATTTACAAAACAAGTAAAAACATTAAACAATGGCAAGAAATACTTTGGACAGCTAATATTTAAAAAGGGGTTTGAGCAAGAGTGCGCAAAAAAGACACACACACACACGCGCAACACACGCAACACACGCAACACACTGCACACAGCCATCCTGTAAGGACTTAAAAGTCAGATAGCCTATTTTCCATGTTTTGTGATATATTATGTAATTTATAGCCTATCTTTGGAGCTTGTTTGCATATATAGCATATATTCAATAAGCCTATGTATTCACATGAATGGAAAGGCTAATCTGTGCATTCATGAATGCAGAATGGAAACTAATCTGCAGTAAAGATTTCTGAATGCACACACTGTGATGGATTTTGTTTGTTGGTAAATATCGAATGGAAAAAGAGGGTGGAAGCTATACAGATTAATGAGGCAATACTGTGTTGAATGAATGAGCCACATTTCTCAGCCCATGTTCAACAGGAAACAGCTAATCAGCTCCAAGAGAGACCAATCAGAGTCAGGAGTTTGTTTGTGTAATTTGCATGCATTTCAGTGTGTGGATACTTGAGAATAGTCATGTGTGACATACAACCATACAGGTAGCGAAAACAGGGATAGAGTTTCCCATATTTAGGAAGAACCTATGCAGATCTCAAGTAGATCGGGCTAAATTTAACTAAACTGAATTCATTTAAGCTAAAAAGAAATTGTGTTTATGTGTTCATATATGAGCATGTGTGCATGTATGAAGCCGAGCATAGGGATTGCAGTGTCTTCATTGACACTGTATTTCATAAACTACAGCTTAGTCATGTTGACTCAATGTCTGTCATAGAAACAAACAAAAAACATGCCAAGTATTTGATGAGAATATTATGTGCACTGACAGCTATCAGCTGTCTGGACTTATTGGAGCATGAACACCAGCAGCCCAGACAATGAATCATTAGTCTACTGAGGCCTTGCACTCATCAATTTACAGTCAACATGAACATGATGTAAACAACCAGCCTTGCAGCTGTATGTTTTCTTAAAAATACCAGCTGATAAAAACTAAAGATAGAGGTCAATTCTAAGTGGTTATGGTGTTTTTGGAAAGTTAGCTGACATCGTTTGTCTGTCCATCCTGGAAGGGGATCCCTCCTCAGTTGTTCTTCCTGAGATTTCCACCATTTTTCCCCAGCTAAAGGGTTTTTTAGGGAGTTTTTCCTTATCTGATGTGAGGGTCCAGGGACAGAAGGTTGTCATATGTTGTAAAGCCCTCTGAAGCTACTTATGATTTGTGATACTGGACTTTATAGATCAATTTCAATTGACAGGAATTACTATTTGTTCAGCCCTTTTGGGCATGCTTTGTGATTGGGCTACAATGAACTTTGAGTTGTTTAATCTGTAAAGAACTTTGGGTTCCCTTTGAGAATGAAATGTGACATAAACAAATTTGCCTTGCCTCTGTTTTAGTGCTGCAGTAGCTCAGTGGAGAAGAAGGTGTGGTACTGAGGTTGTGTTTTGGTCGCTGCATGCAACCTTAGCATGAAAACCATCAAAACTTTAATAGTGCCATAACATTTAATGCACTCACCGTCTCTGGGTCGTTTTCAAACACTTCTCTGGCCTCTTCTTTGCTGCACTTTTCCTCCACACACTCCCTCTCCAAGTGTCCTTGCTTCGTCTCCTCGAAAACTTGGTTTGCTCTCTTGTGTCTGCTCAGAAACTGGTTCGCCTCTTGGGCAGGCAACGAAACTTAAAAAAAAAGACACCCCAAAAATACATTAATTAAGCTACAGGAACATCAGAAGGTGAAATAAACTCTGGATTCAAGCACTATTTTGGCTCCAAAAGGTTGCGAAACATCCAAGCACCATTAATGACGTTAATAACATGTCTCATCATTAGCCACAACACAAATGTCAAAGGGGACTTAGCGAGCTAGCTAGCCACCTAGCATGTAATTGTTTACTTACTGCTGTCGGACCAGCGGACAACCAGCAGGATTAGCAGGGCTAATGAAAGGGACTTTGTCGGGGTCAACCGCATTGTTTAACCGCTGTGTCTGCGCCAAGCTTTGAGAAACTTTCTCCTGTCCCGTGTTGTAGTCCCCTCTGTGTCTCTCAATCGCTCAATGTCACCGAGCCGAAGCTAACGTTGGAGCGAAACACACTGCAGGTATTCAGGTAGTTTCCGACCGTCGGTTGTCAACGTTTTTGATGTGAAATCACCGCCGCGGAGCGCTGCTGCCTAAACTGTCGTGTGTTTCTCCCACATATCGTTCAAGCTAATCAAGCGACCGTCCTGTTGTCTTTGCGGTTCAGCTCGTCCCCCATTGCGGTCTGTACTTTGTGTTTTGACCCTCCTCTCTCGTGTTGAGCCCTCTCTGGCCGGACTGAGTCCCCTCTCTGCGGAGAAAGACAGCACGCCTCTGCTGCTTCAGGAGGGGGAGTAGCTCTGGAAAGTGCAAGCAGGAGTTTGTAGCGATGCAGGCACCTCAGCCCTCCCTCCCCTCCTTCACTGTGTGTGTGTGTGTGTGTGTGTGTGTGTGCGTGCGTGCGTGCGTGTGTGTGCGCGCGCGCGCAGACAAATAAAAAAAATGCAAAAATTATAGCTCACTAATAGGCAATGGTATGCTTTAATCTTCAAACTGTTTGTTTTGATGTCTGGTGGTGGAAGAAGTATTCAGATCTTTCACTTAAAGGGTAGCTTAACTTCGATATTTTTAAAACTGGACCCTATTTTCCCATGCTTTTGTGCTTAAAAAGACTGATGTGAACGTTTTTTAAAAAAATGGTCCAGTATTGAGATAGACAGCTGCAGCAGAGAGCTGCGCAAAGCCCCCAAATATAAGCAAATGGGGCAACTGTGCACCGTCACTGAACATGCATTTAGGGTGGTTTTACACTAGAGACCCAGGCCTGGATCAGAGTACACACAATTTTGCAACATTTTGTCATGACAAAGATCTTCATCAGGCATTTTCCTGTTATCCAAATGCCTGACGAAGTTCTCGGTCAGAGAGAAACATTGAAAAATTACATTTTACTGGGAGCTTTTAATACAGTGTGCAGTTCTTTTGTTTGATTCTTGTCTTGGTTTCATTTTTTTTGATCCAGCATCTGTAAAAGTCCTTTGGATATGCATGCCCTCCACTTTGCTTATTTCTAAATATCTTATCCCCAAAGTCCAGTTTATTTCATTAGTGTGAACACCAGTGCACCAGACTCCACCACAGTTTGTGAACCGTGCCAGAGTCTGCATAAAATGTGTTGTCGGGCACGATTCATGTGTACTTGATTACGGTCCACAGGAGGTGTCGAGCCATGGTCACTGCCATAATAACATAACTTTTGTCACTGGTTAGTTAGCTTGTCTATACTATTTTATATTCACTGTAGAGATCAAAAGAGAATATTCTTGTCATCAACTGGTCTGTTTTTCACCTCATGGACAACCGCAAGTTGCAGCCAGCGAGAAAAGTTGTAAAGGCATTCCTCAGAGTCTCTTGTCTCTTCCAACACCTTTGGCCAATTTCCCATTCGGACCATAAACAAATGTGCCTAGTTGATGCAAGCCCCCAGGAGGAGCACCAGGCTTTGATGCAAATTTTACATAGTGGCCAAAAGTGAAATTACCTGGTGCGTCACATGATGCCACAGGGCCCAAAAAGACTTTTTCCAGTTGACTTACATTGGGAAAGAGCCGTCTGTAAATCAAAAGTTGAGAAATGACTCATTTCACTATTTAATAAATTAAGTTTGATAACATTTGGAAATTCTAAAAGATCCACAAGATTAAATGATTTGATCGCAATTCAAGATAACCAAACGCTCAACCAGAAGAAGATCCCAATAGTGAAATAAGTCATTTTGCAGGATCGTGACATTTTAAAAATATATCCACCGATTTACAGACATCGACATTTTAGGCTTTCATTACACATTGAAAGAGAATCTAGTAAGGATACAGTTTTGGGGATCAAATTAAAGTTAAGAGTGTGACAACCAACCCCGTTCCTGGGGGCCTGCCTCACATGGTGACTGCCTTAGTTTTTATACTTGCTAATAATACATATTTTTACTTAAGCACATATTGGAATAGGTTTTTTTCTCATGATGGAGGATTTTTTATAGTGTGTTATTGCTAATGAGTACTAAGTAAGGAAATCTGACAGCTTTTTCCACCTCTTAAATTGTGCTAACTAAGCAGCTTAAATGAAACTTCACAGGAGTTTATTATAGACCCATATCTTCTTTCTGAGGATTTTTTCTTTGTTTCGTTTTCCCCAAATCTTGTGTAAGCTAAATTCTGTTGTAGTTCCTGTCCCTGCTTTCGCTATCTCATTTCTCAAAAATTCAGCCTACGCAAGTCCTCTTTTCTGATTAATATGCTTTTTCTCTGAATTCCCATTTCTCTGTAGGCCATTACGTCATAGATTTACACATCTTGAACTTCTTGAACTTCTACTATATGAAAAATCAAGATAAAACCGAAGTAACTACTGCTGAGTTATTGAGTGTGATGTGCATGAAAGCAATATTTAAATGTATGTTTTAATGTTACTTTAAATGTTAACCATTAAAAAAAAGAAACACCAAGAACATTTCACAGGCTATTCTAACCAGTATTAAGAATAAACCAAAAGTCTAACATTGACTGATATAACAGAAAAGTATTGCAGTGATTTCAACAAAAGCCATGGGTGTGATGCTACTAACAATACAACACCATACTAATATGTGAAGTATATTTGGCAGAATTTGCATGAAACTATGATTTTGCAACCTAGTTTAATGGAGTTCATCTGTCCCTGAAGATATTTAAGGCAGAATGACTTGATTTTGAACAAAAACACAATGGGGTCAAACAGTGTTTTGTCAATAAACATTTCTAAGAGTTTGTTATGTCACCAAGGACTTAGGAAAGACAGCCACAGAAAAGTTTGAGTTGAAGATACACCTGACACTAAATTAATCGTCAACTCTTTTTCTTGTGTCATTCTGATCAAGCTGCTACCTTCAGCTGTGGACTCGCATATTGTTTGATATACTAAAATATGGAGCATTATTATTTCAAGACTACCCGAAACTAATTTTTCAATATCTTTAAGAAGAAATTGCCTGTGTGGCCTTCTCCCCTTAGCTTTGGCAAGAAGACTGACAAATGCAGTGTTGAAATTCAGTACTAATAGATAATGTTGCTCCAACCATTTATATTAAAACAAACATAGACACAATGCTGGACAACTTTCAAGTTATATATTAAAGAAGGCTTGTTTTATGTACAAAGTAAATTCTGAACACAGACCAACCAGGAGAACCCTGAAGATGAGGACAAAACTGGTCATGATGAGAGATGTTTACATCTGAAGACAACCATGGTGGTTCTGGGTACAATAAAATTATAGAGTGCTCCAAGGTTGACGTTTTTCTGTAGGTCGACCCAGAGGCTAACGTCGCCCTGGTTCCCCTGTCAAAAAGGCAATGGGATTTTTCCATTGGATTTTGGATCATTGCAGAAAGTTACATGTTTTGTTTTGCAAGATAATCTTCACAAATTAATTCCACTCCCAGGATTTTTGAAACATAAATGCAATAGCCAGAAATAAAAAGCTAATGTTGGGCTATAAATGAACAACACTACGGTCGCATAATCACCAAAATGAGGCTGTAAAGCCGCGTTCGTCGTGGTTCGCTGTGATGACAATCGCACCACAAACAACTTTACATCCTCATTGTTGTGGTGACAATGCAATCATACAATTATGGTATTGTTCATTTCTAGCCTGACATTATAGGGTTAGGACAGCAACAGTATATTTAGCACTGAGACCAAAATTTGGTATTAAAAAAGAAAATATTTGCACTGAAGACATAAAATATTATTTCATTTTATTTTATATATATTTTTTGCATTCTGATGAATTTTTCAATGACAGTCAATTTTTTTCTTCACATCTTTTTTTTAGTGTTTTTTTTAAAATATATTTTTCTCAGTTTCAACTCTGTCACTGGTGTGGTGTATGAAACAACTTACACTGAAAAGTAAAAAACATGAAAAAAAAATAAAGATTGTCATTGAAAAACAAATGACAGCAAAAAATATTAAAACAAAATAAAATTATTTTTAATGCTTGCTTTATGCTGTTGTTGTTTTTTTTTTTCAGTTCCAATGTTTTCCCTTTTCAACACCAAATTTTATTTTAAGTACCAAAACTTAATGCCAATGTTTAGCTCCATATATTGTTAGCTTTGCACTGGCAACTAATATGGTTCAAAAATCATATAATGGACATGCATTTGTGAAGATTATCTTGCCAAACAAATCATGTAAGTATCATGCATGTTTGTGTGCCACAGTGCCTATTTTCTGCAATAATCCAAAAATCGAATGGAAAAATACATTTGGCTTTTTGTGGAGGGAACCAGGGCAACGTTGACTTCAAGGCTGGCCTGCAAATAAACGTTATCTCTGCAGCACTCTACAAGAGGATCAAAAGATGATGCAACAACATGGAAAAGAGATGCAGGTGGTCTCAAAGCCTGGTCAACAGTGACCATTTGTTTATTTGTCTACACAAACATAACCATTTCTTGCTCAACACATGGTATGTGTGCTACAGAGCTCAGCTCTTGTCGAATGTTTCTTAGAGAGCATTTAATTCATTGCAACAAACTGTCACAACTACGTCATCCAGTCATCCAGCTTCTGACTAGCTCACTGGCAAGCCAGCTTTCGTTGTGCCTCAGAAAAAAAAAAAGATAGAACAATGCTCCTAAGACAGGAACAATAATACTGTATGGATGAAAAGCATAAATGAACCCCATCATTGAAAGTCGACAAAAATGACTATAATCGCCTACCCCCTTTCGTCCCACCCATCTCCTCTCCTTTCTGTATCTCTCTTTCCAAAATATCCCAAGAAGTGGGATGCTGCCTAACGTGAGGGCTTTTTAAGGTTAATTAAGGTCACTTTCGGTGCGGGTGTGGGAGCGGTGCATCAGGGGGACTCTCAGGGACAGATACCGGAGGACAGGAATGGGACTTAATGCTATTATGTTTGCTGAGAGCCTCATCGAAGTCCAGCTGCTGGCCGTTGATAGTGATGTCCATGCAGCCGTGGTAAAAGGCCGTCACAGGGGTGTTAGGTAATGGGACATCGTCTGAAAGAGAAGGAGAGAGGGGGGAAAGTCTGTGAGACTTACAGAGAGATTTTTAATGCCAAAGTCATAACATGCTACACAAAAATGCTTGAAATAATATCACAAACAACAAAATAAACTCATTCAATAGGTACAACATTTAATTTAGGTTTTAATCTAGCGCCATCACCTGGTCATAAATGTAAACTGTCCAATGTTTTGGTGCAAGAATCCTGCAAAAGTAATGATATTCCCTCTCACCTCAGTTTTACCTATGCATTTAATGCTAATAGGATCTCTGTACTCTGTTATATAAATGAAGATGATGATGGTAAACATCATTCCTGCTAAACATCAGCATGTTAGCATTGTTACTTTATGACAGCATCCTGATAGGCATTCAGCTCAATGTTTAAGTATACACTCACAGAGGACCTCACATGAGTAGCCAACAGTGATGTTGTTACAGCACATTAAAGAGGATTTTCCATCTAGCTTTGCTTGAACATTTTCCAGGGTAAGGATAATTCAGATAAAGCTGAGAAAAAGATGAGGACTGGTTGGTATTCATACTGAAATGAGTATAACCAGGAAGCCACGATGGCCCAATAAAGGAACACTAAACCCATCAAATGACCATTTTTACATCAAGTGCTCAAAAATATATGATATAAATTGTTTTGGAGTTTTCTCGCATGCTTCAAGTGAACAAGAATCCAAAAATGGCAAATACTAGCCCCTTTCACACTTGCACTGCAAACCTGATATTATCTAGACATTAACCAGAGCTGTGTGTGAGAATGTAAATGTCCAAATCAGTTGATCCGGACATTAAAATGACTTTAGCGTGCCTGCTCCCTGGTACAAAGTCTGTGTAATGTCCAATAAAGCTCATGTGAATAGAGTAGGTAACTGTCCAGTAAATTCCCAGCAAGCGACTGGGCTTGTTATTGATGTTTCTATCATGTAGCCCATGCAAAAAAATCCAAAAAACTGGCATCCAAGGGTGAAGAGGAAGGGTCATTTACACAAGGACCGCAATAAAAATGTCCAAATGGAGACATTTTGGAACTTCTGTCAATAAAGGCCAATGCCGAAATCATCAAAAAAATTCAAGGAACAGCAAGAGACTCTCTTGTTTATGACCAAATGACCTGCATCCTGCATATTTTATTTTATCCGGGCGCCGCTCCTTGCCTGGACCAAAGGGAGTATTTCCAGTAGGTGGGAACGCTTCTTACTCAAACAATCTCCTCTTGTCCGCTACATGTGTAACACTGAAGCTTTGGATATTGTTCAGACCATTGGAGTTCTTATAAAGAAAATGGCTTTGATGAATTGAAGTCACTGGCGACTGGGTTACACAACAGCAAAACTATATTAAAACATCCGTTTACAAACTCTCTCACAACTTATCCAGTACAATACAAGTCACGTGCATCCAAGAGCAATTGCGTCATTTTTGGATTCTTTGTTCAATGTAAAGGCATGTGTGAAAAATGTTTTCTTCATAAATTCAAAGGTCACGGGGTAAGTTATTGATATACAAATGGTCATTTGGGGGGTAAAGTATTCCTTTGATGGTTCAGCTTCTTAATCATGCTCATAGTTAATTTTGAAATAGTTACTTTTGTACTTTTGCTCTGTACTTAAACTAACCTGGTATCCCACCAATGTAAGTGCTGACAGGGTTCTGCATGGTGCTGTTGAGGCGCTGCAGTGCCTCCCGCAGGTCCCCAGACTGCATGTAGGTAACAGTGGACGAGTTGGCTGAGATTTGGATTTCTGTAGAAGTCACATTCAGCTGCAACATCAGCCGGTCAGGGTAACACAACATCAGCGAGTCCAGCGTTGCCACGGAGACACCGTCCAAGAACACTTGCAGGTTCTGGAGCACCACATCGCAAAAGTTTGTTTGTTTATGTGTGAAGACACACAGAGATACACATGCTAACTTCCAACAAAAGTGTAAATAAACTTACAGCATCTTCTTCTCCCTGCGTTACAACAGCAACCGACAGGGGGACAGTGTGGTTGTGGACAAGAGCAAAGAGGACACCTGTGCTGCTGGACGGACGTATATTCATCTTAACATCCACGTTCCAGCTCCCAGAATCACCTAGACGTACACAAAACAAAACACAGAAATCTCTCTTTGAATATTCTCCAAATATGCTTGTCAAGAGAGTTTTTGTTCCTAAAATCTTGAAAGGTTCTTGCTGTATAGCGACAGCGCACCAATTTGTTTTTAAACCCCTTGAGTTATGGGGCTGAATAATGTCTGAAAAGTATTTTTGCAGAACATTATGATGTCACAGTGAAGATGACCTTTTAGCTATAAAATGTCATCACTTCATCATTTTATTCTATTTTTATCAAGACATTTGTGTGAACTTTTGCAACAACATAACATAACAAGTTAATCTTGAGTCCAAGTCCACGTTTGTGCCAAATTTAAAGAAAGTCATTCAAGGTGTCCTTAAGATACCAAGAATGTGATGGATGCAAGATCAAGGTGATCGACATTTGACCACCAAAATCTAATCGGTTCATTGTTACATCAGTTCAGTTCATTGTACAAGCAAACATCTGTGCCAAATGTTAAGAAATTCCCTCAAAGCATTCTTGAGAATGGGACAGATGGACGGACAACCGGAGCACATAATGCCTCCTGCCTTGGCTATTGCCGACCTGGAGGTTTAAAAAAACACACACATTTGGTGACACCCCCACGCTGCCTTTAAAATAAGGCACATTGCTCCAAATATTTGGTCCTGTGACACTGTGCTTTGGCTGCTTAATGTCACAAAATATTTATGATGGATCAAACACAGAGGCCAAACTTTCCCATAGGGGTTAATAATAAAGTGTAACTTAACTTACTCACTGTAGTCAATGTTGAAGTGTGCCAGTCCTCCCCCGGTAAAGAAGGACCCTCGTTCCACATACACAAAGCAATGTTTACTCTTCTTCTCTTGGATGACCTCTTTCACCCCAGACGCTCCCTGATTCATCAGGTTCCAGCCCCGGATGCAGCCGTCAAGTCGAGGGTTGATCTAATGGATAAGTGGATACACACACTGAGTACAACACTAGTTTGGAGCTAGTCCAATGTAAATCCTAATTTATTGATTTCACTAATTTTATTAAGGTGATTCAATCAGATGTGGTCAAAAGGAAGAAAGAAAACTATGTTTGCCAGCTGATTGATTGTGTGTGCATGCTATCAGACCACTTGCTTACTGGTTTGATGACGTTGTCGGTGCGATTGGGCAGACCAGCGATATACACCTTGGTCTCCAATTTGCCGTTAACTGAGGTGAAGAGACTCTCTGGGCTGTTGATGCTCATCACAGCTTCCTTGCTGATCTTCACGCTGATGCTGCTCTCCAGTTCATCCACAGAGATCTGCATGTTGCAAATATAGTATTATCATAACTCCTTCTCACTGTGAGATAACAGTTTAGCACCACTGCACATACTTAAACAACCCACTTTCCATCATTTCAGTTCATCGATAAGCACTTCAGCTCCCAAAATAGTTCAGAAAACGTTTATGTCACCAAAGGGGCAATTTGTGGTAAAGCACAGCAAACAAATAACATAACATGGACACAATTTCAACACAGAACATTAAGACGACAAACGTCTATGATCATCATCTACCAGAAGAAGTACCGCCTCAAGGTTCAACGCCTCCGCCAACCTGTCAAGTTACAGTTTACATCCAAGTCTGTCCAGACTCATATGTTGCCATGACAATAGACAATGCTTCAAATATGAGTGTTGCTGCAAAGACGCTACAAACTCTAAAAAGTGGACACCCAAAATTAGTTAGTATTATCAATCTGAACAAATGTCTGCCCTTCTTTGTCTTCTTCCATCTTCAAACTCCTTACATGTGATCACCAATACACAGCGATTAAGTTTTGTGACTGCATCTTGCACAGTTACAACTCTATTGTTATTCTGTCATTCATACAAACCCCTGGCAATATACTCAAAATGACTTTGGTGGTTGCTACAACTGGTGCCATTAGTCCACATGTTGCCATGATGACACAAACACACACACTCACACAGACTCACAAAATGAAAACAATACCAGACATTGGGACATTTTCATGGCCGGTTAAGACATATTTTTGCACCGTTGTATGTGTATTGTTTAGGAAATTTGTGGACGACAGCTCTTTCTCACCACATGCCACTGTCCATCGTTGATGGCTTTCCCTCCGCTGGTGACCTTGAATGTGTGCTGGTTTTTGAACTGGACTTCGATGCGACCGCCCCTTAGCCCCAGCATGAACCATGAGTCCTGCGAGGACTCTGCGTACAGCACGACTCCCTCTGGGTCAAATGTGCGAAAGTCAAACTCTGCTGCAAACCTAACAGCCAGAAACAGGAAAACAGAAACGTGACTTTACACAGTAATGTAACAGTAATTATACTCAGATGTTATTGTATTGTACGCATATACCAGTGTTTTATTCCAATCACTTTCCAAGCATTTCCAGATTACATTCATTTCAGTATGATATGAAAATCAATTTCAAGCAACCTGGAACTTGCTTGGGATGATTTCATAATTGTCTTTGACATTTTTGTTTCACGTTCTCTGAGATGGAGCTTTAAGCTGCATCTTATGGTCTGAAGGTGATCAATATTTATCTACTCTATCCTGAAAGCAGAAAAAGTACTGCTTCCAGTGTTAAAGATACTCTGACTTTTTGTTGTGGCATAAAGCAGTCCAGGTGTTAATTTACACTTAATGAGGTAAAAGACACACTTTATGATCCTTTAATAAAAGTACATTTGCGTGTCTGTAAGAAACCCTTACTTTGTGTTCTCTGGCAGACGGAAGCGCAGGTAGATGACAGGAAGACCTGTGAACTGCTCCCCGAGGTAAAGCATCTCTGGGTGTCTGTAGTCGTACAGTTCCACACACACAGGAATATTTTCACAGTATCGTTCATCCTCCGCCAAACGCAGACCCTGACGACCATCACAGTGGCACGCATAGCTGCCAACTGTGTTTATACAAGTCCCGTCGCACACGTTAAACTCGCACTCATCTACATCTGCAAAGACGAAGAGAAGAAAAAAGATTACAGGCTATGCAGTCTGTTGTAGCTGTTTAACTGAAGGTGTGTAATTACAAAATATGTACCTTCAACACACAACAGTCTGATTCAATGGTACAGTTTTGTCAGATGTTGGATTATATGACTCTTGATGGTAATTTCAGGGCTCACCGTTGCAGGTCTTGGAAGTGAAGTTATATTTGAAACCCAGGGGACACTGGCACTCATACATGCCCGGCGTGTTGACACATTTAGCCGGTTCTTGACAGATACTGGGGTACATCAGGCATTCATTGATATCTGGAAAAACAGTAAATAAAGATGAACAATGGGACACGACTGAAAATACTGCCATTTGTTTTTTGCCGAGTGAATAAACATGCTTGAGTTTAACTGCCTCATGTATTTCAACTCTGTACTGTTAGGCTAACATTACTAGGTAACTTTAGCTACTACTTTCTGCCTGCTAGGTCAACCGTTACAGAGATCAGGTGAAATGCTATTAAAAATCTGGGTCTCAGCTGAAAACATGCAGAAATTGTCACAGAGCATTGCGATAGCAACCAACTTGAGCCGCTGCAGCAAAGACCTAGTCTCTGTACATGAGGCGCCCACTCTTACTGAGCTACTGGACGCCCCTAAATCTGCTGTTTCTCATTGAATTTTTAATATCTTTTTTATTTCTCCCTTTTACATCCTACTATTTTT
The DNA here is from genome assembly GCF_008729295.1 of Plectropomus leopardus. NCBI lineage: Eukaryota > Metazoa > Chordata > Actinopteri > Perciformes > Serranidae > Plectropomus > Plectropomus leopardus. The sequence goes on from NC_056463.1 coordinate 11,694,110, forward strand.
GGGAATTTGTTTGCTTTTGGCCTTTGTTTTTTTTCCGAATTTAATTAAGCTGTAGCTTATGTCAATTATAAAGCTAAAACAATCTCAACTGTGAATATTTGCTGCTGTTCTCTTTACGCTGTTTATCTGACAAAATAAACAATTTGAAGATATTACATTGGGCTTGGGGAAAAGGTGAGGCTTATTTTTCCACATTTTCTCATTGAGATATAAATGATTTGCTTTAGAAATATTACCTGAAAAATTATTATTGCTAACCTTAATTCTTAATCAAGAAATAGTTATAACAAAGCAGTGTTTGCTTGCAACTTGTATGTTTTGTTTTGGAACATGTCAACATCAATCACTCAACATTCATGCATAATTTGGGATACGGGCCACGTGCAAAACCATCTGTACGTGCTTCTTAATCTCTGCTGTCCATTTTAAAAAGGACAAAGCAAATTTACCAAAGTGATTCAGTCCATGTTTGTGAAGACTTTGTACTCAGCAAGCCTTAACACACTCTTCGGTAAACACTGAGTGAACATCCCACTCAAAAAGTGGACAAGTAGAAATATGCAGAAATCAGATGAAAATCATCAAACAAGCAGGTTCTGACAACTCAGAGATGTGACTCTGGTGGTCTGTTTACAGTGAAAAAGGATGGATCTTTTCAGATGTTAAAAGCTTTTTCACATGCTGTTACATAAGGGGTCACCTCAGGTCAGCTTTGAAATAACAAATGGATCAGAGCCCGAGGACAACAGCTGGACGACAGAGATTTTGTTATGAAGTGCTTAGGGTTCCACCGTCTATATGAATAAATAAAAAGGAAGTTATCAAAAGGGATAAAGCGTCCTGTAGAAATGTGTGTGTTTGTTCAGCTGCTTAACAGCACTATATGTCCCTCTTCCATAGAAAAACAGATGGATGTCTTCATATACAGTATGGGACATAAGAGCCAATAATACACACATATAAAGTACATAGACTGTATATTTCATTTCTTTGCTGTAAATAATTAATTAAAGGGATAGCTCACCTCAAAATCAAACATACATATTTTTCATCTTACCTGTAGTGCTATTTATCAGTTTAGATTGTTTTGGTGTTGAGTTGTCAGTGTTGGAGATATCTGCCTTCTCGTGAATATAATGGAACTACTTGCGGGGCTCAAAGCACCAAATAATACATTTTAAAAACTAAACAAAGCAGCGTTTTTGGATAAAACAGTTCTGGTGACACTCTAAAAGAAACGGCCCACTCAGTAGCTACCCTGAGAACTACATACCTTCTGTTTGCACCTCAGTGGTTATATATGACAACTTTCGCTTTGACGAGTCAAAATCGCATTGTATTTCCTCCACTGCATATATTCTCAGTAATGCTTGGACTTCACTGTCACATCTGTCTGTGTTTTCTTTCGTTTCTTTCTTTACAAGCTGTTGGGGTTTTTTTGTGTGTTTTTCTGTTGTTTACACAGCTAAAAAGTTTTTAAAAATGGTGGTTGCTGGCAATGCATTAGCTATATTTGACCAAAAAAATGTACACTTACAACGCCTGGACCAATCACCGTACAATTACATCACTCATTGTTCCTCCTCTGTTTGAAGAGAACCAAGTCTAAAATAGGAGCAAAAAATCCCTCAAAATGGTTCTATAAGAACTACAATCATTCTTAGTTCTTATGATGTGAACACAACAAAAAGGGAGGGAACAATAAAAAAGTTCCTCAGGTTTGAAAACACTTTAGTCCTTTTCCAGAAATCATATCCCGGGGACTGATCCACAGACCTTGATATGAGCAGTTTCATGTAGGAACTATTTTCTTTCTACTGGCCACCATATCACTGCGCAGAAGGAAGCATGCATCAGCTCATGGACAAAAGGCTCATGCTCGTGACAGCTCAAGATGCAAGCAATAACGGCGTCCTCCTCGGCTGAGCTGTAACATTAGTTAGCTCAGTGATGCTAGGTGAGCTCACAGTAGATGTACACTTTCTTCTGCACTATTATACGGATGGTGGGTGAAATACTAACTACATGAAACTGGTTGCAACAAGTTTGTTGATTATCTTAAATAACCAAGTCATGATTTCTGATGAGAGTCAATACTGTTGAGTTTTTCCCAACGTATGTTTTGGCACTTTGAGCACCACAAGCCGAGTGCCATCTAGTGCCATTATATTAAAGACAAGATGATTACACATCTCTACAGCCGATATCTCCCAACACTAACTGACTAACTAACTGTCACTTTAAAATTTAAATTATTCATAACATTAATGCAGTTTAGCTGCACAAATTGCAACTGAACGGAGTCTTACCCACACAGTTGATATTGTCATTGATGAAGTAGCCATCTTCACACATGCAGTGGAAACTGCCGGGTAAATTGTAACATTTTTGGTTGCATCCTGCTGGAAATTCAGGATCTGAACACTCGTCGATGTCTGCCCAGTAAACACAACACACGACATTTATCATCAGCCCATTCAATGATTTCAAAGAAACTTAAATTTATCGCTTTATATATTATTTTTATATATACAATAGATAAAGAATGTTAGACAAAAAAACACAGAGATGTTTGCTGAACTAAAACATTTAAAATCCCAAACCACAACTCACCATCCTCACAGCGTAGCCCTTTCCAGCCAGGTTTACACTCACACGTGAAGGAGGCCTGGCCGTCCACACAGCGCACTGAACCTTCCTTGTAGCATGGAGGTGGTGTGCACTGGTCACTGATCTCTGCCACGCAACAAACAGTTTTGGACACACACAGGATGTTAATAAAAGCCTTGATAGAAGCCTTTTAGATTATCTTTATTAGCCCTGCAGACTAACTGACATAAAAAGCCCCTCACCCTTCACGCAGGTGCGAAGGTCTGACGGGATGGCGTCTGAGTTCGGGTTATTGATGCCGACACGATGTGAACCCAGACATGCTGCAACAAAAAGTTTTCTTTATCGGAAAAGACTGGTAGACGAAAAATAAAACTGATACCAAAACATATTAAGAGTCACAAAAAAATTCTGCAAACTTACCAACATATCTGGGGTAGAAGTATTCCTAGAAAAAACACAACACGTTTATCCAGTTTATTTAAACTCACATTGGACAATAAGGAAAGGAAGACAAAAAAAGGAGAGAGATCACAGCCCACTGTGCTCTGAATACATTTTCTACATTTTCCAAAATATTCTGAAAGTAATTGGATATTTCAAAATAGGGCTGGGTGGAAATCAAATATCACAATGTTTCTGACCAAATAACCTCAAAATTGATATTGCAAAGATACCATAGGGTTGACTGTGTTTTTACAAAATATTTAGATGAGATTTTTTTTTATAAATAATCATCAGTAATGAAGACTAAGTGGGTTAAGAAAAAAAAACAGCATACTCACATATTACAATATCCTAAATGTAAGATGTTATCTTGTCTTGTGTCATAATATATATGTATATATAAAACAGAGCCCTATTTCAAAGATAAAGCCCTGATCTGGAGCTGAAATGTTTAGTCTATAAATCTACTAGTCAATTGAAAGTTTTTATTTCAGTATTTGATTTCAGTAAAAAGGAAAAAAACTTAAAATGAATTAGCGCTGTCTTAATAATATTGTCATGATATGTACAGGAAAATTGAAAAAAAAAATCATGGCAAATAAATTACGCTCAGAATAGTGTAAGGAGAGTCCATGACATTATTTGCTATTTTCAGCTTTTTTTTAGCAACACATTCATCAATAATAAAAATGATCATTAGTAGCAGCCCTAGTCTGACCTTTTCGCTCTCACTGCTTAAATGTCCAGTGTGTGGGATTTAGTGCATGGATGTACACAGAGAACCAGATACAGCATTTGAGGCCGCCCTGTTCACTTCAATGAAAGATGCTCAGTGGCCCACAAAGCAAAAAAAAGCTCGACTTCTCATGTGTGGAGCAAGTGTACTGCAGACTTGTGCCGGCCAAGGGGCTAAATTAAAAGTTTAGCCCTCTGCTAACTTGATTAAAGATAAAATTATTTAATAGTGTGGCTCTACTAGACTTTCAAAATGTTAACAGACTGAATGGATCATATCCCAATAGTGAAACCAGTCATTTATTGGGGGCTGTGACACAACAAAAATGTATTTGCTGATTTACTGACATCTTTTTTACAATGCGATGCAATGTTTTTTAGGCCCAATGGAATCTAATGACAGACCTGGAAGCTGTAGTTACATGGTTTGGCTACTATCAAAAAAATGGCCTCGATGCCTTGCAAACTTTCTGGGGGACAGATTCAAGGGCATCTAGCCTTGAGGTTGCAGAAGTGAAACTGAATTTAAACTTGGGGCAGCTTTGGCTCAGATGGTAGAGCGGGTCGTTCTCTAATCGAAGGGTCAGTGGTTCGGTCAGTCAACATGTCAAAGTATCTTTGGACAAGATACTGAATCCCAAATTGCTCCTAATGGCTGTTTCTTTGGTGTGTGAGTGCATGCAAATGTTTAAAAAAAACTGAGTAGCAGGTGGCACATTGTAAAGCGGCCTCGAGCACCAGTGTATGAATGTGTGCGTGAATGTGACTCAGTGTGAAAGTACTTTGAGTGGTCAACCTACTAGAAAAGTGCTATAAACGTGCCATGCAGGCCTAAACTTCTCCCGTATGCAAGGTGTGTGGAAGAACTACGGAGACTGACGCAAAAACGTGAAAAAGCGAATGGCCGTATCTACAGCCACTAGGTGGGTTTCCATTAATGCAAATTGAAATTGTGAATACAAAATACGCCTAATGGAAACAAGTCAATTTTAAATAAACTCCCATTTATCACAAATATGTTTTTACGCTTGCATGAGGTGGTATTTCAGGCAATCCGAAAAAGCTATATTTCGCAAAACGTTTTTTTTTGCTTTTATAGGTCACATGATGAAGAAAGTGGCTTCCTCGGGCAGGCGCTACAGGAGGTGTTATTGCATCACATAACTCTTCAAAAGTTGATCATCCGGAAGTTTTGAGTCCATAATTGTTGTCTATCACCTCCCTCATACGTGGTCACTCCCATGTATAATCGCTGGCATATCACGCCTACATTGCCTTCAATTGTTAATAATGACGGCTGGTGCGGTGGCTGCTACAGAAATAAGCCTGCTAATATTCACCTTGCTTCTTGGAATGTTAGTTTTGCTCAAATCTGTAATGGGAACCCACCTACTGTTTGGTTTGTCTATTCTGTGCTACTGTGAAAACAACATGACAGACTCTGTGGAGGAGGACCCACTCCATTTGTAGATATAAATGGCTGATTCTAAGTTAACTAAAACAAACAAAAATGACAACATTATAAATATTTAATATAATTTCTGCTGATAAATGATGCAAATCCCACACACTAGACCTTTAATCCATCTCCGACTTTTCACTTCTTCTTTCACACTCCTAGGGGGTCTGGAGCCAGGCTACCTTTCCCTCATAGCAAACCAATAAGATCAGGGGTCGCTGCTCATCTCTTACCGTCTCCGGCTGGTTCTCAAAGATCTCCCTGGCCTCCTCCTTGTTGCACAGCTCCTCGATGCACTCCCTCTCCAAGTTGCCCTTCTTGCTCTCCTCAAACAGAGAGTTGGCTCTCTTGTGCCTGCTCAGGAACTGGGAGGCTGTGCTCTGGCTCAGGACTATAGAGAGACACAGATACAACTCATTTAAACATGCAATGTGAAGTAGGGGTCAACAGATAATGGCAGATTATTGGGGCCGATATTTGGCATTTTGCCGATTATCTGTATCAGCATATTATCTTAATGATCACTGATAAAACTGATTAATGAATAAGTGTACGTATTACACTCAGCAAACACTAGGGCAGGCAGTCTGCAATACATGTAAATAAAGTATCAGCATGGAAGGCACTTTTACATTGTTAAACCTCAGGGAGCTATTGTTATTCATTCATTTTATCATTTAAACTTTCATTGAACTTTCTCAAAAAAAGGTGAAAGGATTTTTCTGCATATGATGTTGAAAGTTTCACTTTTAATTAAACATTTTCTGAAGGTATTTAAACAAAGTTTTGTGTTGGAGTTTGTTATATTTCAAATTCTAAATATATTAAGATGTATTTTAATCATTATTGTAAATATTAGTTCCAAAGAACAGTTATCAGTCTCATTAACTACTAATAATCGATATTGGATGACCCCTATTGTAAGTGCTCGTCTACTACAAAAGCAGAACTATACAAACCCATTGACTGTGCAGTGATACTCTAACATGTGTGATTAATACAACCAGGCATATGCAGCTACATTATAACAACACATGACTGATCCCAGCAGGAATTCAAGTCCTCCTGACAGATGGCTGATGTGGCTGCTGTCTGCATGGACAAAGTGGACAACCTAATTACTCTTCTGTGATTTGGTTTGAAAAAAAGAGGGGGTGGGGGGTCATTGCGAAATCGTTATTTCCCAGAAATGACCTCTGGTTGTTGTAAGAAGCAGCTCATGTTGTCCAGGCATTATTTCACGGAGTAGAAAGGAGTCATGACCCCTCACGCTTCCCATTTTGCTTCTAAAGTTATAAAAGCCGTTTCCAACTAGTCACATCCAGGCTGAAAGCTGCTTTCAATCTGAGGCTCTGGGACTAAACACAACTCTAACAGGCGATTCCGTGAACTGCTTCACTACGTAAGGGTTCAAAATGCAAACCGCAAAAAGCAAACACTGACATACTTACATCGATAAGCATCGACGAGCGTCACGAGAAACACGAGACAAGCCAAGGATTCCCCAAGTGCCCGTTTCTTTCTCCACATAGTCGAGCCGTTCTTCCTGCTAGGCCACGGTTTGGCTCTGCGTAAAGACTGGCTGAGGGCAGGAAAAAACTTTATTCTTCCCGAAAGTGTTTTCGTAGGGCGAGGGGGGAGTGGAGGAGGCTGCCAGGAGAGCAGATATACACAGGGGTATGACTGGAGGCAGCTAGGGAGCGCTGCTGACACACACACACACACACACACACACACACAGAGACACACACACACACACACACACACACTGTTTACTTAAGGATACATGCATGTTGCTGCTTTGAGTAGCTGCAACTGGCAGAAAATATCTCTCTGCAAGTTGCACTCACTTTGTAAGTCACACACTGTTGGAGAGCAGTGAACTACATCTGTGCAAATTGGTTTGATTTTGGAGAGAACAACTTAACAAGCCATGGCCCAAAAATTTGGAATTGAAATTACTGGAAAATAAGGAAAAAGAGTAAAAACTAAAACAAAAAACAATGACCAAGTGTTGATTTTTTTTAAAAGGGCATTTATTTAATAAACACATATTTTAAAAATAATAAAAAATAAAGCACTTTATTTATGGGCACCTTTCAGGACACTCAAGGTCACCTTACAGAAATAACAATAATAAAACAGCAAAATATCAGGACATAAGTAAAACAATATACTGTAAAAGGCTAAAAAAAATACAGTAAAGGTCACAACAATGGTCACAGAATAAGCAAATATATGTTTTGAGGCTGGATTTGAAGATGGGGACAGAGACGATGTCATGGATGGTTTGTGTTCCAGTGATGAGGGGCTGCACAAAAATATTATAATTATTATATAGTTTTCTGGGCATTTTCCTTATTTTTCTTTTTTCTTTTTTTTTTAAATAATGTTCCAATCAACTTAGTATTTTTATTCCTTCTGTCTTCTAAGTTCTTGCAATTTATGGTTTATTTCTCTTCATGTTTAAGAAAGAAATTAAACCAATCTGCTCAGGTTTCAAGGGGTCAAATAGCTTGTGAAAGGCGTCTGAACGCAGCACAAGACAACTGATGTAAAATTTTGCAGTAGTTCAACTATAGTTGCATGGTCATTTAAAACAGTAACTTTTTTTGCCATTTTTGTCTGTAATCAACTACTACAGCCTACAAACAATTTCAAAATTGTTGCATGCTGTTTAAGAAGTTACATGGTAAACTATATATACATATACATATATTCCATTGGAGTATCTGTACAGTATCCCAGCTTTATGTTAGAAGTTGCTAGAATGACATTGCAGTTTGAATCCCATATTCAATGTTAGTGATTTCACGAGTGTAAAAGTACCACGTTTCTCCACATCTGCTGTTCCACTGAAAGACTCGCACCAATGGGATCTTTTTGCTCCACCATTTAGACAGAATAGAATATGCATGGCATGCAGTAAATGCAACAAAGACTAGGATTTCAAATAGACATTTGAAAACAGCATCCTTTTGAAGTTAGGCCAAAAAAATCCGATGATTCACTACGTGATGGTAGACAAAAGAAAGCCGGTGGACCACAGTGGAAAATAGCTTGACATCATTTGGAAGGCATGTATCTGACATTGATTGTAGACCTTTTAACAGCAGATGTTTGACTTTTTTTGTGGGAAAAAAACACATAAAATCTGTTCCATTTGTCCCACTAAGCCACACCAGGAACACACATTAATTTATGTTATTAATTACACCTGTGCTTTTCCATCAAAATGTGAAAAAGGTCCGGAATGATCGAATTGAATTTGCAAAAGGCAAAATGCACCACAGCTAAAAAGGCAAACATGAAAACATCCTCCCAAGTCCATTGTGTGACTTAATTGAAACAAAATTAGGCTTTTGATATGAGTCTATAGTTTAGAGGCAGACTGCATGTGTATAACAAATGACACAGACACCACATTTGCATTAATATTGGTTTCATTTAGTTATCCAGGGGAAAAAAACACATCACATTTTCACCATTCATTCAACTGTTTTATGTACACATATAACAGGCTTATTTAATACTTTTAAAATATTTGTACAAAATACACTGTTCTCCCTTTGTAATATGTGTTTATTTTACTGCAGTTTCACTGCAAAAGGTCAGCAGATGTGCGTTAATCATTTGTGATAATTCGATGGGCTTACTGAGGGGTTGTTATCATTATTATTGCATGCTGAAACACCATTATTGCATAAGTCATTCCTTTGTGGGGCTTTGGGGCGGAGGAGTTGCCGTTACTGTAAGTGGCATTACCACACCGAGTGAGCCGATGTTTCTGGGAAGGTTTCGCAGAAAATGATAATAAATATGATTACCAACTTAGGGATGAGAGCTGTTTGGTGGTTTATGCTTCAGTCTGAGTCTCCTCGGTTTTGGCAAGAAAAGAACGCAGCGCTGAGTTTCATAAACCTGAGAAGAGTTAGTATCTGGTGGAAACAAACACTCAAAGTTCAGAGGCTACAGCAATGTCTCAATGATACTGTGTTACATAGATAAAATGAGTGGGGAGAATATATTGGCAAAAGGTTCCTTTAAATGGAACAGTGGTTCTATACAAGAGAAAAGAAAAGATGCACCATATCAGGCCAGAGTAGAGTGTTTCCACACTCTGACGACAGTCTTTAGTTTAATTACAGGCAGTGATTTCTCTTTTTTAACAAGTGGGACTCTGCCTTTCCTGACCTGTAACACTGGGATAATTCAATTGGCAATACAACCCGTCACGTCAGTCGCTCATGCACAGACTGACACACACACATTTGCACAAAACACGCACACACACACACCACAGTCATTCGATTCAGATATACAGCGAGATCTCTGTATGACAAGACAAAGATAGAAAACAGAGTCGAACTGTTGTTCCGTATAGATCAACACGCTCGATAAAGAAAAAGATGTCATCGGAATAATCGCTCGGCTGTTCTGAAAACAGTTTTGAGATTTATAAAAAAACATCTCTCAACAATGATTTTTTTTGTTTGTTTTTCAAAAATTTTATAAAAGTGATGACTGGCACTGTTTGGGATCCTGTGATCACGGGAAACACCCGTGAGGCTACATAACCAGGTACTTAGTTTTGGAAAATACAAAAAAATTGTGGTGGTTTGTAATCACCTGGTTGCACAGGAGGCTACCGTCGCTGTGACTACAGGTATACTTCACATGCACAGGTTTTGGCGAGAGTGAGTGCTGATGAATATGAACGCCAACAAGAGTGGTTGCCTTTGGGGAGTGTAGAACAACACAAAAACAACGATAAATCCGGTACCTTCAACAGATTCTGGGGTTGCTGACTGGTAAGATTCACAGCAGGCAGTATTCTCAGAGGAATGCATATAAATAGGTTTAAAACTACAGGGCGCAGCTTCTCCAAAGTAAGACAAAGCTAACTCACAGAAACAGAAACATTATTAGGCAGCCAACAGGGCAACACAACCAGTAACACACTATCCATTTCACAATCATAACTGGAGACAAGATTGGTTAAAATGTTTGTATATCAGTTAATTAGTAGTTAAAAACTGTCCTTGTTAATGAGCTGTGCTAACATGTAATTTCTGCTTTGTGATAGTTGAAGGAATAGTTTGGTGTTAGTGACTTTTTCCATGTACTCATGATACGTATCCACAGGGGCGTTTTTGGATGTGAGAGGTCACGCCGCTACCCGGCTTTAGATGCTTAATGGGCGCGCCACTAGGTATATGTTCTGTCTTCCCCTGGATTTCAAATCAGACCAACATGGTGGCTGTTTCCCAAACTTTCTTTTAAACTAAGAAAGACTTTCATTAAAATGTGTTTCTGAAAACATCTGAGGTGAATCATTAGTCATGCAGTTGCTGAATCGGTCTTCTTTTAAGATTGACAGCAGTTGAAATGTTTTTCGGGGGTTTCCAGAGGCAGTGAGTCTCGGTGGATGCTGCTGATTTACATAAAGTAACCTACATTCAACTTTATGCAAAAGAGGTGCAGACACCCTGTCTCTCCAAATTCAAGACAGCATTACCAGACTGCATTGCACTGCTGCTTACATAGACAGTGAATGGGAAAGATGAAAATGGCAGATCCTGTGGACACATGTCAGCACCGTCAAACAAACATGGACTTTATGATGTCTTTATGATGTCAAAAATACACATTTTTCCTCTAACTTGTTCTATGTATCAGTCTAGATTGTTTTGTTGTGAGCTGCAGCGTGTTGGAGATATTAGCTGTAGAGATGTTTGTCTTCTCTCCAAAACAATGACATTGGATGGCACTCTGCTTGTGGTGCTCAAAGCGCCTAATCATATAATTGAAAAACAGCAGTGTCTTTTTCCAGAAATCATGACCCTGATTCTCTACATAATTCCCAGACCATGTTGTGAGCAGTTTTATGTAGGAACTACTTTCTTTCAACCATATCACTGTGCAGAAGGAAGTGTGCATCTACTCATGGACAAGTGGCTTCGGTTTGTGACAGCTCAAGATGTGAACATTAACAGCGTCCTCCTCAGCTGAGCTGTAAAGTTTGCTCTCTCAGGGATGCGAGGCGAGCTGGCAGTAGTTGCACTCTTTCTTCTGCGCAGTGATAAAACTGGTGGCTGTAGTTCTGTAGCAATTAAACAGTTCCTCCATAAAATTGCTTACAACAAGGTCTGTGGATTATCTTGAGTAACCAGGTCATGATTTCTGTAGACGCATTGCTGTTGAGTTTTTCAAATGTATTTTTTTTTTTGGCGTTTTGAGCACCACAAGCCAAGTGCCATCTAGTTCCATTACAGCCCATATCGCCAACACTCTTCAATTCACACTAAAACAGTCTAAATTAATAAAGAGCACTGAAGGTAAGAGGAAAAATGTGTATTTTTGATTTTGGGAGTGAGACATCACTTTAAGAGAAACTCCAACTTGACATCCATAAAGATGGTTTTTTAAAAAAGGCATCCATGTGTTTTTCTGACTCATTGTCAAAACTCTCTAAAACTAAACTATTCCTTTAACCCAGATTACACAGGAAAGTGATCTCTAACCGCAACAGAACAAGGCTTCAAATAAAATGTGAAAACTTCATCTGCATCTGTTAGCATGCTAATGATGAGGATTACAAATGAGGGATGAAAGTCATAGCTAACATCAAGCTGCTCTTGGCTGTGCTTGGTCCCGACAATCCCTTCTTGTGTGCCCTCGACCTTCACAGCCTTCCTGAGGGAGTTGGGGACAAAAAAAATAAAAAATAAAAATGGGGGCAACACCGGCGCTTAAAGAGGGGAAAATTACAGTCTGTCCTTCCTTCCTTCTGGAGTGAAATACAATGAACATTTGAACCAATAAAATACAAATCAAACAGATAAAATAAGCTTTTTTAAAAGTGTGCTGCGAGGCTTGTTCATCCATAGATTTGGAGGCAATTAAAGTGCGTGTCATTCACTGTCAAAACTGTCCAGTGAAAACGTTTGTTCTCTTGTCACATCACAGAAAGAAGACCCAAATAGATGTATGCTGTGATTATCTCTTCATTCGTATCCCTCCTTTCCTCCACAATTGTTCCTCCGTTTTTTGTTTTTTCATGCTGATCTGAGGTCTGTCCTCCAAATTTGGAGCGATGCATCTTGAGACACTGCAAAGAAATGTCCATCTAGACAATTCACTCAGTCTAGTATTGACTATTAAAACTATTATTTTCCTTAAATAAGCCAATCAGATGACACTTGTTTCCAAAACAGCATCCAAAAAAGTATAGAAAAAGTGAAATATTCCTTTTGAAGTATGAATACATTGCTTTGGACATAAGTAAAAATGGCTTTTTAAATCTTGTTTTAAGGAAAAATAAAGGTTTCAAACTGAATACTAGACACAGGGCATTGTTAAGATGGATGTTTTTGCAGTAAAGAAAAATATGCTGGTTCTGGGCATCATAAAAACAGTACTCAGGGCTAGATGGAGTAGGTGGAGCTCTCAGACTGCTGGCGGATGTAGCACTGAAAACTCTTGTCTCCGATCGGATGCTCCCTGAGGAGACAAAGAGAAAGATGGTGTTGGCAGGAGGTTACAGAGTGGTCTTTGGAGCTAAAAATAGAACATAAAGAACTATTTTTTGTGGTTAGATTATCAGGTAAGCCTGCAGAGCTACAGGCCAGTGTTATAATGCCAAGATTATGTTATTTGACGTGTCAGCATGTGCAATTAATAACGGGTAATTGTTGACTGTACGACTGCACCACCCGCTGGCCCAAATGGGAAGTTGCTCAGTAATATCTCACACCTAACAATGTCCCCACAGTTCTCAGCCTCTATTGCATTTTAGCTGTTGTTTACGGCTACAAGCATAAATAAATATTAAACTACATACTGGCTGCCGATCTTTGTCTTCTTGAACTTGTCCCGTTTGTACTTGGTATGCTGCTGCTCCAAGGTCTGCACGGCTGAAACAATGAGTTTCAGTGTTTTGTAGGTCTCCTGGGGGTCATCGATGACGAAGCTGGAGTACTCCTCCTGTTCGGGCCCGTCGTACACAGACTTACTGCCGCAAGCCTCTGCAGGAGGACACAGAGAAACAGGCAGTAGAGAGTGAGAGAGAACAAAAGGGACAATGTGAAAGTAAACATGGAAACTGTGCAGTCAAACGCATGCCAGATCACTTGAAAACAGTCGTGTGTGTCTGACCTTGCATCTTGATCAGTTTGGTCATGTATGTGCTGAACAGGGAATAAATCCTCTCGGTCTCTCGGTCTCCATCTACGTCCAGCTGGATGTTTGCTGGGAGACCACTGAAAACAGATGCACAAAGGAGAATGAGAGAGCGGAAACAAAGAAAAGGAACCCTATGTTGGATACATTTTACAGCTGGAAAGATGGTCTGGGCTGTCAGAATCATAATACGATTCACTGACAAGTAGGTTTTCACATACAAGGCATTTGCTTTGGTGTATTGATGCAAAACATGAACATAATAATAGAAAAATTAATTAAAAAGTAAAAAGAGGTACTGCAAAAATAAAGAGACATAAATATAGGATATGATACAGTTATAATAAAAAATGCAAGAAAAAATACTAACATTATGTACAAAATATCTGCATTAAAATGAAAGAGATGTGAATTTCTTAGAAGTGGTCATAAGGAAAGAAATGTGCAAAATTTGTCCAAGGGATGTGCAGTGGAAGGAAGAACATAATTGGTGCTACATGACCAGAGAAAACAAAGGAAAACAGCTGTACCATTCACTTTAAGTCAAGAGGCAGAAAAACCTATAACTACCAGAATGCACTGTGCTGCACCAGACCAAAAAGCGCTATCGCTGGCAGGTGACGTAATGCAAGTAAGTTTAGGCTGACATAAATCAATATGGCAACCAGTTGGGAACAAATGATCCTGTATTACAACTAAACCGTGCACTAAAATATTTTCTGAAGACATTTTAAGTGAGAATTATACAACGCAGCAACACAATCCTGGTTTATATTTGATCTGCACTTCTTAGCTTTACTAACTAATCTGAATTTGGTGTGTGTTTAAGAGAGAGAGAGAGAGGGGTGGCTCCCTCTCACCATGCACTTTAATACTCTTTGTGTCCATGGTGGCAGCAGGCCTGTAAAATTTAGGAAATACAATCTGTAGTACAAGCAACAGCCCTAGAGACAACAAAAATCAGTATTTTCTGTTGACTTTGAGCACGAGTGAGAAGATGGTTTAAACTAACATTACAGAAAGCTCTTACTGTCGGTGAATGGCGTCAGTTATTTTCCGCACCCCACACTGATGCATTTGCCAGTGATTGTCTTAACTGCATATTACTTTATTATAAATTCATGTCATCACCATTTTAAGTTTAAAGTCAAGTAGTAAAGAAAAGACAAAGTACTGATTCTCCTGTTCAGGGTTACAGTGATTACATCAATTTATGTGTCAAAACAATCCTTTTGAGTTTGAGGTCCAATACTCTCATAATCAAGCATATGACAAATACAGTCTATAATCATTAATATTATGGTACAGCAGCAACATGGAAATTTGACTAAATCTTTTAATTTCTTTTAGACAAGATGATTAAAAAAAATTGAATTGTACTGACACTGTTTTTTGTATTCATTTTTGGGTAAATGAACTGTTATATTAATTGATAATAATTTTAATTTGATAGATTATTCAATTACCTGAAAAAAATACTTTCTAGATTAACTGAGAAAGAAAAAAATGGCAGGTGCAGCCCTAGTTCATTAACACCTACAAGCCACATCGTTATGATGCAAAGCTGGTTGAAAGTCATTAAAGCATCCCTTTAACAACTCTACGTACCCAGTGCAGGGCGTACACCCGGGGGCTGCGTCCGCTGAATGCTTGCAGCAGAGCCAGTGGCCGTTGAGGTAGGCTGAAGGATGGTAGGTGCTGAGGCGTTTACGGTTGCACTGGCTGACTTTGGTCAGGATGTCGATCCAGTCCCGCGCCTCCACACAGTTGTTGGCCTGGATGTACAGCGCCCGCTCCGGCTGAATGACCTGGAACATCTGGAGGAGAGAAGAAAAGACAGAAAGTGAGAGGAGACTCTAAATGTAGGTGTGATTTTGGACCAAATGGTCAAAGCTCCAAAGATGTGTGCGGTCCTTACGTTCTTCATCTTGAAGGACTCCTCTTCGAGCCTCTCCACAGCCAGGATGTTCTCTATGGGGATGCTGCACAGAGCGCTCTCTCCTGGAGGAAGAAGGAAACACATCAGACAGAAATGACAAAAGAAAGTTAGGATGGAGAAATGTGAAAAATTGTAGCTACATAGATTAACATGAGTTGATAAAACAGGACGCCATGTCAGTCTGCCATTCCACTGTCCATTTTATTTTGGGACAACACTGTCCATCCACAGCACAACTAAAAACAAAAACTGAAAAAAAATGTAAGTCTGCATTAGGAGAGGTTTATTATAGTTAACCAAAACCAGGGTTCCCACACATTTTCATGGATAAAATTTCAAAACTTTTAAACAACTTTTCAAGGACCCACAATATATTTTTCTTTGTCCCACTTTTTCAAACACAGTTTCATCTGGCAGGGATATATGAAGATATGAAAAACAAACTAAAATTTAAAAAAATTGCAGGAAATGTCTTTTGTTTAATTATTTATCAAAAGCATGAGGAGGCATTGTAATACCTCTTCTGAACTTCTTGAGTCTTACTACTGACAAATATAACCATATTGTAATAAAAAACTAAAACTTACTCTGACACTAATAAAAACCTGATGAAAACTAAACACCACAAGAAACCACAAAACTGAAATAAGCAAGCCCACTGTGGAAACTAAAACTAAACTTAATTAAAAATTATCTATTAATTAATTAAAACCGGATAAAAATAAAAACTAATTAAACATACAAAACAATAGCTTTACATACTTATTTGAGCATTTTTGATTTTGTCACTTTAAGAAAAACCTGTTATTGTAGTATGAAATCTAGAAACTGCTCATCTGTTTTGGCCTGAGATTGTTTGGATGCAGCACAAATGTGTTGCCTTCGCAGTAACTTAATCTCCTCCACATGTGTTGAACGCACATTGTGTTCAGACTAAACGCACCTTCAGCAGATTCTGTCTCTCCCTCCCGCTGATTCTCTCTCTCTCTCTCTCACACACACACACACACACACAGACAAGGAAACAATGCCCCTGTAAGAGGATCCTGAGTGACCTCTGAGCTCACCTTTCGTCTTGTGGTATGTAAACTCGTGGTTAGTGAGACGAAACCATCGCTTCTTGAAGTTCTTCATTCCAAACCGGTTTCTCCCCTGTGCCCTCTTTATCATAAATCTGAGGAGAAATTGGCGAGAGAAATATGACTGAAAACCCTGACAGATGAGCTCATGTTTCACAGAATTTTTTATCACAATATTTTTTATTTATCTGGCACAATGCATCCATATACATGTCTACAGTACTATATGTAAAAGACCATTGTGAATATAAAATGATTACTTTGCATAATACAAATCCTGTGCAGTTACTAGTCGGCATTTATCATTCCGTTCACTTGCTTGCAGTTTCTTGTACTCACTGTTGCTGTACACGTAAAACACTTACAGCACTCGATTCAACAGTATGAGTACCTGTGTTTTTGCATATTTTAACCAATGACCTAAAAACTGTGTATAAATACCTACTGACTTTTTGCCAAATCATAACACAAGATTTTAGTTTTCCTTCCAAACAGCCACTGGTTTCAAATATTGTTTCAGTGCATTATAATAATCAACTTGCAAAGACAACAATTCAGTGTCATGTTTATTTTTGTTGGTGTGTTATGGCCCAACCCTCTGAGCATCCTTTTTAATGCAAGGTAGTGATGTGGTCACAGTCTGCACAAAGGGTATAAAGGGTCAGGATGCGGGATCCCAGAAATGTTTGTACAGTAACCAAACCCTGCTGTCACTGTCACACCAAGCATGTCTGGCACGGCGAGGATCGAGAAGGGCTGTCAGCACTACAGAGGGCTTAAAGGCGTTAACACTTTACTTTATACCATCATAGTCGCTGTACACTCAGTCTGCTGCCATGTAAAATGCAGTGCAACAGACAGGCCGCTTATTGACCGGATATAAAGTAAAGTGAAGCAGCATCTACAGCAGCGCGTGTTGGTGGGAGAGAAAATGGCTGGCTTGGTTTAGGGAGGTACAGTGCACACACACGGGGGGGTCACAAGGGCAAAGCCGTCATTCAGAGAAGCTCTTACCTGCCCTTCGTGCCTTTTGACCCCTTCCCATCAACCCTCTTTATAGTGAGTTTTACACTCCTACGCCCGGTAGCAGAAACAAAAGAGGGTGGGGATGTTGATGAGCGAGGCGCTGGCACAACTCCGCCTTTACAGCCTCATTAGAAATATCATTACAACAGAAGCCCATGTGTTGTTAGAGAGGGCTCACTTTACAGCCTCGTTACTCCAACTGCTCATTTTGTTAATCAATCAGATCACAAGGGCTCAAACATGTGAAGGTAAAATCCAGCTCCACTTCAGTGACAACTCAAAGGAAACAGTGTGACATTTTGTGAAAGTATTCGTTTTCTGGCAGAGAGTTGAATGAAAGGACTGCTACAACTCTTGTGTCTGTATGTTAAATATAAAGCTACAGCCAGCAGCCAGCGTACTTACCAACTGTCACGTGTCCCTTCCAGGGGTCACAATTCTCACATATTTTTCCCAATTTATGACAAATTTCAACATTTTTTTTCCTTTTCCTTACTACAACCTGTCTCCGGCAGCCCTAAAAGTCTACGGTCTCCCGGACAACAAAACAGCTACACAAAATGTTTTGTGGAATGGGGTTTCCTCCTCAGTGAGAGAGACGGAGAGTATTAAGAGAAATAAATACTCTAAATACTAGATAAATACTAATACCATAAATTTCACCTGTCCTGGAAAGCAGAATTCTCATATCTTACATAAAAGGCATGTGATAAAATGAAGGACGTGAGTATTAGTTGATGCCAGAAAGTTACATTTTATGATGTAACTATGTTCGGATTAAACAAACAATGTACAATATGTGTAACCTTTGCACAGAGATAGGCTGTCTCACCGGCTGCTGTCCACAGATACAAATCAATTATAGTGACGTGAGTGGTGTCAATCAGAAGAAAAATACTTCTAAAACCTCCTTCATTCAAACTGCCATAACCATCTTAAATAAAAGGTAATGATCAATACATCTATGCCACTTTGCACACAGCAGTATACTGAGATTTGTATTTGTCTAAATTATTGTATTAGGTATTTATTCTGTTTTATTTTTAGGAACACATGCTCTATATTTATTGTCAAAGTTTGTTTTGCATTGTATGTTGAGCCACATTTGTTCTGTCATGACAGACAATAAAGTTTTCTGAATCTGAATCTTCTCATCTAGCTCTCTGCCAGGAAATGAATATTTCCAAAAAATATCAAACTATTCCTCTTCATTATCTGGACAGTTGAGTCAACCCAACTGTGTGACGCTAGAAACAAGTGCCAAGACAACCTTAAAAGTATACTATGCAGGATTTTCCTAAAAACTTCAGAACCCACTACAAATGTGTATTTGCCTCTCGAGACCTGTCTTTTTTTTCATATCTTCTTCTAATTTACAAAGAAGCTGCAAAAACTGCATAAACAATACTAAAAAAATGCAAATATTGCAAGGCAAAACGTCAAGTTTCGCTTTCACCGTCGCTGGTGATCCTGTTTACAAACAGTCAGCGACTATTCCTGCATAGTAAACCTTTAATAAGATGGTAAAAAGACAAACATTGAAGCTGCATATTGGAAGTAAGAAGGTGATTAATGTTACTTATTTAATATCACAGATGTAAGACTTCTTAGCAGTGGTGTTGAAAGATCTGTTACATTTTTTAGTCATGTTTTTTAATTTAGGTTTTTTTTTCCATGAATATGAGCTTAACAATAAGTCGTCTCCTTACCCTTCTTTGAGCATGATCGGTGTTTCAATACTCTTCTGATCCCATTTGCCCGAGGTGGAGATCAGGTCCAGGAACTGTGAAGGAAATCAAAGCATGTCTTATAGTATCTTTGTCAAATGTCTCCACACTTTCACTACCTATCTGACATACAAGACAAAGCGGATATCTGTTCGCTGGTCTTCAAACTGACTGAGATTTATTGCACGTAACACAGAACAAAGCCAACACTTACATTCTTCACAGCGTCTGCATATTTCTGCTCATTGAAGTAGTCGTAAAATGCAGCCATGTAAGACTCTTTGAAATTGGCCTTGAAAGGAATTAAGTAAGTGAGAAGAAAGAGTGACAGAGAGAGAAAAAGGAAGATTAGCAAGTTGTGCTTAAAATGTAACTTTTTCTGACTGAAATTCAGTCACAGAAATGAAAATAGGGAAAAAAAAGGACTTTACTCAGAGAAACTCACAGATTTAGACTTGGCGAGACTTCCCAGGGTCTGGATCGTCTTGGAGATGAGGGTGAGAGTTCGAGAGGTGGCGGGATCCTGGAGAGAGAACAGAGACAAAATCGAACCTTGAGAAATCAGTGATTATACTTGACCACATTATAAAAGCTTTGCATTTGTAATATAGAGTGGACCTGGTGGGGTCATATAAACAGCTCTTTTTGGTGAGTTTCCAGCTTTGATGAACCTGACGGCTGATATAACAGAAAACAGCTACTTTGTGGATTTCTGTCGTGTAGCTGCAATTGCAGCATTACGCTGATGTGGTGGCACTGCATCATAATCAGCATAATGCACCGAGAAAGGCGCTGCCAAAACGTCCAAAGAGGAAGAAAAGAGCCGTATGTTCTGGGATTGCAGCTAAACGAGGACCAGCTCAGTGGGCCACAGTGTTTCCACCAGTAACATCTTACCACCACAAAAAAAACACAAAAACCCTTCTTTTTCCTGCTGGTCGATGATATTTCCATATTGCCCGTTGGGGTTTATAAATGCTGCCGCAGACTCAGCATTTGTGAAAAATTATCCTGTACTGAGACTACAAGGTTTAGCCCAAACTGGTTTTAATCCACTTCATTGAATAGAGAAGATCAAAAAGACATCTGTAAAACATGATACGATTTCATCATGAGAGCATTACTGCCACATTTACTGGCAAAATTAAATAATTTAAATAGGAAGTAAACTCATCAAAATAAATTACATGAAAAAGAACAGGCTGTGTTATAAAAGTGTCTTGTAAAAGTGTGTGAGAGGATATTACTTAAAATACATAAAAATACAAAAAAAAAACATTAAAAATATATTAAAATTATTTTTTAAAGGCTTCAAAAACAGGAGAAGATTTACATTTGTGTTATTTGTGTTTATATTCTCAGTTCAAAACAGCTTAAACAAGCCACATGATCTGCTAGTTTAGTACACAAACAAATATTACTTGGACCACAGAAAACTGCAGATGAGACAGACATTTAATATCCAGGAATTCGCATTACAGACACAATCTATGCAACCATTTGGTCACAATATATCAATAATTGTAGATTTATTTTCCAATAATATAATTTTTTAATAAGTTATAAATTGTGTGATGTGTAAAAGTGTTTCCTTGAGCCAAGGGAAGGCTCGGTACACATGCATGTGTGTGCTCGTGATCAGGATGGTAACGCGACCGGCTCATTTTGAACCAAGAAAAATCCCGTTAAGCTTTTACACCGAAAGACATGAGAGCTCCTTGATGTTTAAATTTAAACAGAAAAAAATGATCTAAAAACTAACTCTGCTGGGGAAAATAACATGACATAATGGAAAGCTACTGTTTCCAAAGTCTAGAATGAACTTTAAATATTATCTTAATATCTTTCTATTTTTACATTCTTAGCTGCATTTAGCATTTCATCAGCACTTATTTTTGGAGGGACATGTTCATATGCAAACAAATTGGTTGCGTGTTTGTTTTAAAAACCAAACTCACTGGATGGTGCGGCCGTAGGTGGAACAAGTTGGGGGAGAGGATGGCTGGAGCGAAAAAACGCAGAAAGATGAAGCTGCTCACCGCTGTGTATCGTACATCTTGGTCAACTAGAGAGCAGAAGGAGAAAAAAAAAGATTTATCTGACAAACATTTGACAAAATTACATGTACGACAAGCAGTGTGGAAGAAGAACAGCGAATCTGTTCGATGTACTGTCTAAATGATATAGAAAATTAATTTTATTCTTAAATAACTTGACATTTTTTAGGGCTGTTAGCATTAACACGTTAATTATGAGGCAATTATGGTCTGTAATTAACACGTACATTTTTTAATCATTAATTTCCGATATCCCTGTCGTTAAGAGGCTGTGCCAGTGTTGTGTTGAAGACTGTTTCCACGTTAATAGGTGTCCCCCATCTAAACTAGACCCAAGCTCGTAGTTTTTTATGATGTCTGGACGTACATAATTTTATTTATTATTTAGAATTTTTTGGTATCTTTTATGTATCTTTTATCCATTTTTATATATATTTAGTTTCTTATATTTGTGTTATTCCCTCTTTCATCCTCCCCCCCTTTTGTTATTCAAGATGTCATTTTAGTAACTTTAAATGGTAAACCATAAGAGCTACATAACTGATCCTTTCTCTGCCCCTCCTGAGCATGTGAAATACACCCTTTTTATTCTAATGTAATTTAATTTAATTAAAAAATAACCATATGTGATTTTAATAAGGAGAACTTGAGCTATTTTTTACTCACCTAGTCCATGTGCACCAGTGCCCCTACAAAACCTAACCACTGAGGTGGGAACTATGCATTGACGGGAGGAAACACTACTTGATGGGGGAACACAGTTTGGTACAACACCAGACTTAGTTTTAAAGCTGGAGTGATGATATAGTTATCATAAGAAACTAGAAGACCTGAGGAATCCTGTGGGACCAACTATGTCGTGTTAGCTTCTCAGTAAGGGCGGAATAATGCTCCAAAGTTAGGCTAAATTGTGGAAATGTAAAAACGACATGGCCGTTTTACTCAAGATATCTGAATAAAAATGGGCTCTGTGGATATCCATGAGTCTCCCCTTTACAGACATGCACACTTTATGCTATTTCCATACATTTTTTTTGCTGTCATTTGATTCCTAATAAAGACAAACAGGTAAGAATCACTTCTCCTTGTCAATATGGACATAAAAACTAGTTTGAAATATAAAGTAATGGAATTGAAAACATGTTTAAAAAATGTGATTAGTCACAATTAAATATAGAAATTTAGAGATAATTTGTTTTCACAACAGCTTGCACATCTTGTGGCTGCGGCGCCCTGTGACGGCCAACAGGAGGCAGCACAGTATGCGACACTGGCTGCACACACTCCACACACTACACATCTCCATAATGAGTGTGTGGGAGGCTTAAGTGTTTTCAGGTTTGACACAAATAGCAGAGTACGAAAAGAAGAAAGTGTCCTTGGACACATCTTGCACATCCTGTTCTTTATTGTCTGTTTCCTGTTCCTTAATAGCAGCTTGCTTTCTTTCCTCCGTCTAATGGTAGGTCTGTCAGGAGGTGAGTTACCTTGGAAACGAGTGGCAGCGGACTCTCTCAAAGAGAAGAAGATATCACACATGACAGTGGGGCAGCGGACACCAGAGGTGGTGATAACATTGAAGATACGATCCACGTACTGACGGAGGTTTTCCTAAGGAGAGGAGGCAGGGCAGATGTGTCAGATAACACACACACACACACACACACACACACACACACACACACACACACAACAAACATCTTCTTACCCTGTTGGTGTCCAGGTTCTCAGACTCTTTCAGCTTCACTGGGTCGATTTCACAGGGTTTGTGTTCTGTGCAGATCTGTGAGGAATTATCAAAGTATTGAAATATCAATTCATACCTGATTTAGCTACAGAGAAAGATGTGACACGACTGAAATCAAGACATAAATAGAATGTGACGAAAACAAATATGTAAGTATTGCAGCGTTATACCTCATCTATGATGGGTTTGAGTGTGACCTGCAGATAGTGCATTCCTGCCAGCTTCATGGTCTCGTCAATGCACTTGGAAGTCAGCGAGTTTCCCCGGAAAATGGTGTTAGGATCCCTACGCAGAGAACAAATTGAAAAATCTTGCTGTTTATTAAGCTGCAGTTTTTTAATAAGCAATAATAAATTACATCACTGTGGCTGCCTATATTTTAAGAGCCAAGTCAAAATGCGAAGCTACTTGATTTTCCCATACAACCTGATGAACTCATTTCTACAGTCACTTTAATTAATATGATTTAAGAATAAATCTGCACCTGATTTATTACTGAAATAAATCCCCATCCATTTAACACTCAGAGGGCTTATGTTTAAGATTGTTTCATATAATTGCTAACAACAATGAAAATGCACATACATGTCAATGAAGGATAAGATGTCAGCAAAATTAGAGATGGATATATGTTATTTAATATATTAAAGGTTTAGGTTTAAGATTTATTTCAGGTGATATAAGACTGGAAATATAATAAGTATGTTTTCTTTAGTGTATAATAACCTGAAAATAAAGAATTGTTGTGAGATTTGAGAGAAGGAGAGATTTATATATCTACATAGAACAGACAAACCAAACACTGGCTCTTAGTAGGGCAATTTGCTTTTTTTGCATTTGTCAGAAAATCAGTGATTTTTTTAACATGAAACTGCCTTATTCAGTGTTTTTAAGAGTTTAAATCACCAGGTCGGTTTGTCTTGGAAAGGAAGAAATCTCTGCGGAGAATTTTGCTCCCAATAAAACTCTCCTGAACATCTGGATCTTAATTTATAAAGAGAAAAGGGGAACACACATTAGCAGGTGCTGGGCCGACAGCCTCTCCCTGACATGCTGAACACCATCTACGAAACACTGATTTGTGATGGGAAGCTGCCTTATTCAGTATTCAGTCAGTATTCATCCGTTTTCCAAGAGGAGGAGATCTCTGCGGATGATTCAGCTCCCAGTAAAAACTTCAGCTGGTTGAAATCTGCAATCCTCCCTCTAAATCTTCAACACTGCTAACTGACTGAATCTTGACAAGCATTAGTCGATTAGCTGTAGTTTCTGGTGTTGTTCGAAGATAAAAGACCCAACGAGACACTCACTGTGTGCGGTTAACTTCAGCGTGAGCAATGGCGCTGATAAAAGGCACAATCTTGCCATAGTGGAGAAACAGTCGCACAAGGGGAATGGCAGCTTCTTGTTTTTCTCGACACACCTCCCCGAGAGTGTACGCCGTGGATGCCGACACGGGCTGAACAGAGAGGAGGAAGCAGAGCATTCAGACAGTGAAGTGTGAAGCTGTAAATAGCACAAGATGCTGCTGCAGGACGTCATACACACACACACCTCTACATTAGCAGAGTGCAGCAGCAGATCTCTGAGGGGAGTGTAGTGTTCGGAGGGGAAGACGTGGTCTTCAGTGTAAACGATGTTCAGACGCAGAGAGCCGAGCTCTTCTACTTTCACTGACTTCCCTCCGTTCTCTCTCGGCTGGAGAAAGTACCTGAAGAAGAAAACGTATATAAACTCACAGATCACACTAATCAGATCTTCTCACTGATTGGATTGTGATGAAAGCTGAAGAGATGATGCAACAATTTTCTTTAAACATTTAAAGATTAGACACGCAATAGTGCTAAAACATTTGTTTAAGCCTTTGAAGCCTGTGACTTTTCTCGTGCTGCTTTCAGACATCTTTCACAATTATTTAAACCTTTGAACAACCTTTGAGCAAACTGGTGTGATTTCTGTCAAACATATGGGGAAAAAGGCAAAAAGCAACTTGGACAGAAAAGTTTCACAAATTACAAGAAATTAGTAGATTTAGAAAATTATTTCAAGCTCATTTTCCAGGTCATTTGCTTCTTTTTTAGTTTTCTTTCATTTTTTTAAACTAATTTTCACAATTTTTGAGTCAGTTCTTTTTTTGTTGCTCATTGCCTTCTTCCCATGTTTTTGAAAGAAGTCAAGCCAAATTGCTCAAGTCTCAAAGGGGTTAAAGCTGCATCAATTAATATTTTTATATTAGCAGAAATAAAAACGTCTACGGTCCTAAAGTTGTTGCTTGACCGACAAACCCATCAAGAAATATCACGAGTTGTGTCTTTTAGGTTTGGTCTTAAGGCCCCACAACTTTATTGTATGGTTCCAAATGAAGTAGCTTTGTGTCTAATTGATGTATAAATAACAGTAAATAAGCAACATTTTACTAACATGCTGACCTTATCAGTCTTATAGGTCATTATATGTCAATATTGTGTTTACAGCTTGTCCTAGTGCCACCAGTTCAGTCAAATAATTAAAAAAAAAAATTTACAAATTCATTAAAAGAAAAAGTAATATTATAGACTGAATCACTGTAACGTTGAGCTAATGACAATAACTTCTGGGTAGACAACTAGCATTGAGATAAATTGTAAACCGTAGCCATAACATTCAAAAATATATAGTTAAACACAGTGATCCTAAATATCTGATGTCTCTGCTATGCACATTTAATTTACCGTGTTGCTTTGGTAGCATCTTTGATAAACAAAATTTACTGGCACAAAAGCTGAGTGTATTTAAACCACCTAGACAAATCAACATCAGTTTATGTGTATGTTATATGTGTCATATTTTCCCAGCTTTACCTTACAAACTAACTGGCTGAGGCAGTGGTAGACCTGCAGCTTCTGTGTTCAGCAAAGTAAAATGATTGGTCTTGTCAATGGAGTAAAGCCATGAAAATATCTTAAATATAATATTCACTTAAATTTGTGTTTTTACGTTTTTAGATGGCTAAAATTAAATCCATGGAGATAACATTAGCTCTGTGCCATTTTATTTTATGTGTGTGACACAGGGGTTTTCAATCCGGAAGTCATTGAAAACACACATTGTGATTTGGTCTATTCCCCTCTGACTGCACTGAAAAAACAATTTTTATTCTCTTTATTTACAAGTCAAAAGCAGTGATTCGATCAGTCATGGAAGCAAAGGGTTTTTCCAAAAGACATGAAAAACTAAAAAAGCCTCTGTTGGGTAGGCAATGTTTGAAAAGAGCATTCATGCTCAATAAAATCTACCCTGGTTAAACAGAAACTTTAAAGACGGTCAGTTGTCAGTGTTGATACTTGTTGCTATGGCTCTGCTGTTGCTGTGGAAACACATACTCAAAGTGTCAATGATGATAAAATCAAACGCACCCAGCCACAGCAGGGTGCTGTACAGTACTAGTTCAGTAGTAAACAAAACATAAAAAAAAACCAAAATGATTGACAGAGTGTGTTAAAGAAGATGATGTGTGAGCGATGCTCCTCTCACCATGCGTCGTGGACTCCAGCCTGACCCAACACCCGCAGAGGAACTCGCACACCTCCCAGGAACTCATCCCCGAATTTTAGGTTGCTGGCGTTCCACAGATCCACCCTGAACACAAACCACGGCATACAGTTCAGACATCGGAGAAGCTTCAGTGCTAATACTGACACACTTTCCTCAAAACACTCACCTCAGTGCCAGCTTGTCAACATCCTCTTCTTCTACATCAAACTGCCGCTTTGTGTAGCTTAATGGCCGCGTCACCTAGAAATGAAGCAGAGTAAATATTTAGCATACACTATTCAAAGGTCAGTTTTTCCTCCGGGTAAGTTACAAGGTCAACTATATTCCCAAAGCAGGCTGGTGAAAGCAGAGAAAGAACACTGAGACTAGAACTCAAACCAGAACCACAAATCAACTCGTTATCAAATTAAAAGCACTAAAATTCAGATATTTGTTTGACCACAAAACGGTTCACATCTGATACTATTACCGCACGGTATCCAAAAGTAGTTTGAAATGAAAGAAACTCAACAGGACTTGAGTGAATTTTTATATTTACAAAAAGAATTAGAGTGGAATGCTAGATAACACTGTATTACAGTCAAAGGAACATTAAAGGAATATCTGTACTGCATAAATTAAATTATTTAGAACATTTAACAAATTGAACACATCTTTAAATACAACATATTGAGGGGATTTTTTGTTTGATTTGATTGGTGTGTTAATGTTGACCACCAATGTGGAAAGTTTCCATTGAAAAGTATTTTGGTATGCTGTGATGACATGACCAGTGCACTGCCGGGAGTAAAGAATAAAAAAGGAAGCAGTCTGGTAAGGAGGGAGGATGGGATAGATGATAGGTCACAAAACAAAGGAATTTTCCTCTCTGAGTCATTTTAAAGTATGTCCTCAATATGTTTTCTTTCCTAAACCAAACTACAGTAGTTGTACTTGCCTAAACCCAACCTCCATAACTTTACCTTAAGTGCATTATTTTACGTTAAGTACATCATTCATGGGGCGCTTATTTGTAGGATATCACATCTTTTATATGATGGTAAATTTACATGTTTTTTCAAAAAAAAAAAATTCTTAATTTTACTATTGGTATTCACATATTTTGAAAGTCACCTATGTGACTATTTTCCAGCATTTTACAAACAAAACAATTCATCCAGAAAGTAAGGCAGATTAATAAGTAACGAAAATGGTTGGGAGCTGCAGCCATGATTGAGACATGAGGTGCTTCACTATTACATGCAAAACTTTTTTTCAAACTGCACACTACTATGTTGAAATTAGTTGTTGTTTTATTGTTGAGCCAAATTGAACTCTCAGCTCAACATCTGGCAGATTTGGATCCACATGGAATTTATCAGAGTCTGTTTAAGTTTGGAAAAATGAGAAAATAAAATCCAAAACAACAACAAAAGACAACAACCACATGAGAGCAACATGATAGATGGCCTGTGTCTGTGCATGGACGAGGGCCTCAGAGGGGGGCTGCAGGCAGAAAGCACCACAGGGTACGAGTCCCGTTCATGTAGTGGTCGGGGATAAATGAGACAGTCTTGTTGGATAGAAATCAATGGGCCAGATTGTTTGGTGGTTTGTCCGAATCAATCATACTCTTGTCCTGCCGTCTTTTGGTGCTGCAGCGGGGAGGCCAGAGGGAGGAGCGACGCAAAAATGTCAGAGCAGAGTGGCTGGTGAGCGAGGGTTAACGGGGGCAGTGTGAAAGACAGTGTGTGTGTGAGTGTATGAAAAATATCTATAAATATAAACTCATGAATATGAATAAATGTGAACTGTGACAACATTTCACGATTCAGTGATAAAAAATACAGCAAACATTTCTGTGTTTCCAATTGCTTTTGCTAATTTTCATGAATTTTTATTACACTCTCGGGCTGTTTCTGGACCTACAGATTGAACTTTTTACCTCCCGCCACAACGGATGCAAACAGTGTAGAAGTGGCAAGCAGCCCCCCTGTCTCTCACAGTCAGACTGAACTTGGATTAAACGGTAAAACTAGAAAGTGCTGATCAAACATGAACCAAAATTCTGTTACTGTATTGCCTATTTCTCGCCCAAAATGTTTTCAGAAACATTTTTTTGGCTAAAATACAAGAATTTGTGAACATGAAGAGGCATCGTACTGTTTCCTGTATTGTGAAAACAGAGACTGAAAAAAATTGACATCAAACGGTAAAACTAAGCAGGGCTGGTCAAATATGAACCAAAATTACTGCATTGTCTATTTCTTGCCTAAAATGTTTTGTTATGATGTTTTAAGTTACTCTTCAAGAGTGAAATTGCATTGTTTGTTAACATCTGGCCACCATATCGTTTTCAGAAAACCAACTTGCATACGTGACCAACCAGCATGAGCGTTAATCAGTTCGGTCTGGCACAGTGCATTCTGGTAGTTGTAGATCTTCCACCTCTTGAGAAAAAAAACCGAATGCCACAGCCCTTTTCCTCTGTTTTCTCTGATCATATAGCACTAATATCAAGAGTATCTGCATCTTTCCCTGCTTGACATCTCAGTTTTGTGAAACGACCGACTTTTCAGCACTGAAATACTTTTTAATATCTCAAAACCATTTATATTGCACATAAATCATTTTTTAAACTTTTTAATTGGAAGATTTTGGTTATAATAGTCACTTTGGTAAAGGGGCTGCTGCATCTTTAACCACCTGGAAAATGTGAGGTCAATCGCTGGGTGCAACTCTTGTGCCAACTCTGTGCCAACTTTCAAGAGCACAGAGGCATGTTGTGTCTGAGGTTGCTAAGCGACCACGACCAGCATCAACTCATAGCCTACTAACCAGTAAAGAGCTGGTCTTCTGGCATGCTTTGTTCTTTGAAGTGTGTATGATAAAACTGTCTTTCGGACAGATGTAAAGCTCAGGGTAGCCCTGCACTAAAATCATCAACAGTATTTACCTATATTTACCTATATCTATATTATATTTTTGGCGACGGTGACAAAGTTTGTCACCGGTGACAAAGTTTGTCACCGTCGCGCCCTTAAAAATAAGTGCTCGGAAACACTTGCACATCGCGACAGCATTACTCCCACTTTTCTAGTGTGCCTTATGTATGTTCACATTGAAGACAATAGATTTGATGGCACAAACAATGGAGTATGAGTATGGAGGGGGTCTAATTAGACCATAGGTGTGTAAGATACTTACAAACAACAATTAAATTTGATTCAATTGTTGAGATGTCCACATACTTTTGGCCATGTAGTGTTTTTATGAACCCTCACTAACTATACCTCTAGCTTTGACAGATACCCAACGTGAAAACACATCTTTACAATGACAAACAAGTTACTGGTAAACAGAAATATTCACCTCAAAATAGAAAACCTCCTCAAACTGTGGATTGTTGGTTTTCCTCTTCACTTTGGTTTTCTTGGCTTCCGACCTTTGAATCACAAAGAGGGAGATAATACCAAAGTTAAACATGCGACAGATAAAGTTGTGTGTGTTGAAATCATGTCTGATCGTGTTAGAGATCTGACCTTGAAGGTCCTAGTAAGGAGACAGCAGCGTAGGGATCACACTGGCCGTTAACGATTGGAAGACCTTGGCACTCCAACACTCTGTAGAAAGACACACAAACCATTAATGACGAAACATTGTACTCCACACACACACACACACACACACACACCTGTAACACATTAACACACATTAACGTGATGCTAATTTAAATGCACCATAAGCACCGTCTGATCTCAAACCAGTACTCTAGTCTGACAAAAATATGTTGAATATTTATCTCCATCACAATTTTGGTTTTCCCCAAATAGATTAACATGATCAGCTGCAATACTGATGTTTAAAATTCATGCTCTGCTCATAGAAAACCTTTCTGCAAATAAAATAAGCTGCCTCCTAAACTGGCCAGCCTCCACTCTTGAGGACTGCACACACACCCTGCAGTGACAGTGTGTGAAAATCCAGAGTAGAAGAGAAATTTAGAACAGAGAGCAGACAGAGAAAACAAAAATCAAATGTCCAGAGCAAAAGCCGAAGAACTTCTTGAAGATGGATCATCATCAGTTGTTTGGAAGTATTTTGGATTTAGGGCAAGTGATTTTTGGCAAGAACAAATCCCATTGGGGCAGCAGTAGCTCAGTCCAAAGGGACTTGGCTTGGAGAACCAGAGGGTTGCTGGTTCAAGTTCCCAAACACACCAAGTATGGAGTGTGGACTGGTAGCTGGAGAGGTGCCAGTTGACCTCCTGGCCATTGCTGGGGGGCCTTTAAGGAAGGCACAGGACCCCAACTGCTTGGGACGCCTGTCCATTGGCAGCCCCCTCTAATATCTCTCCATTTAGTGCATGTGTATAGGTCCTGTTTGTGCATGTGTGTGTGTTTCAGGCCTGTTTGTATAATGTGAAATAACAAGAGTGAAAAAATAGAATTTCCCCTCTGGGATTAATAAAGTTTAACTTCAAAGAATGCAAGAGACTTTTTTTCTGCAAAGCAACACAACTGACTTGTTCATCCACTTGTGAAAACACCACCACAATCTCCAGTACGATGAACATACTGCCAACGTTACCTCACTGAAACCCCGTCCCTGTTCAACAACATCAACTCAAATCACTGTATCCATCTGCTTCTCAAAGACGGACTGAAATAACTAAGCGGTTGCATTCCAGTTGGCCAAAGTACGCAGCCATGATTAATGCTATAATGACATGTCAGGATGTATGCTATAAAAAAAATAATAATTTTGCCAAGTGCAAATACTTCTCTTTTTAGTGGTTTATAATGACAAAATGGACATACACAAACACAATTTGCAACCACATGAACATGTAGACCTTTAAAGTGTAAAAAAAAATTTAAAATGTGCAATATGTTTGTAGTACTTATTTAAGGTCAAATATTTGAGACGTTCTCTATCCATTTTTTCCAGTTCTTGACAAAGGTGTCTAGGTACTCAAATTTAAATTAATTCTCCCCATTATGTAAATATTATATACAAAGTCAATCTACAACACAATCAACACAAGGTATTTTTTTATTCAGACATTTCTTGGTTATTTCTTACAGGCCACCAGTTTGTCCAGACTAATCAGGTGCAAATACAGCTTTAAGTAGCTCAAAAACAATTTTGCGTCTACAAATATCCACATTATCTGGAGAAATAACTCTCCTGTATCAGTCTTCAGATAATTTTGGGAGAGCCGTGAAAATGTTTATTTTAAAAAAAAAAAGAAATTTTTGACATAAGCAGTCAACACATAAACATGCATTTGATTGTAACAATCTCTGTAAGTGTTTGAGTGAGTGAAAGAGTCCGACAATTACATGTAAAGAGAGCATCATATCAAGCAATCCAGTGAAACACCCCCTTTTCAAAACATAAAACATCTGTTTAATTCACACTGCAGCTCACTCCTACGCTGGGAGTCCTTGATAGTAAATTTTGGACCAAGTTAAGAGGTCTTTGAGAGATTTTCCAGCATGTAAAAGTGGCCCCTGGAGTCAGTGTAAGGTGTGTCTGTATGTATGTCTGTATGTATGTATGTATGTATGTATGTATGTAATATGGGCAGAAACAGAGAGAGGAACAGATGAAAAGAAATGGAGGGAGGTAATTCCATTTGAGCTGCTGGCGAAGAGTTGTGCCAATTTTAAATCCTGCGTGATCCAGAGACTACATACAGTACGTAGCACGGAGACCACTTGAGAGAGGCCGGAGAAAAAAAGAAAACAATAAAAAAACAAAAGAGAGCCTATCTTCAGACTTCTGACTGCATGACAGACAGATCAGACTAAGCACAAGGAAGATGAGAAAACAAAGCACAGGAAGGATTTAATCCTAAAACATATCTGATCATTAAAGGAAGAGGAAAGATTTCTTTCCAAATCACACTGCCTATATTTATACACTTTAATATCAATACTAAGCCACATACAATGAAGTCTTTTAAAACAATATTCAATTCAATTTAGCCCATTGTCACGAATCACAATTTGCCTCAGAGGGCTTTCCAGCATATGACATCCCTCTGTCCTTAGACCCTCACAGCGTCTAAGGAAAAACTCCCCCAAAAAACCCTTTATGTCGTAAAGGATACAATACATATCTTTATATTCAACTCAACATTATTATTGTTATAGATCATTTCACTGAAATTGCATTGCTAGGCAACAGCTGGGGTCCATGTTTACGTCCTGTCATCTGATGTCTTTCACATACTACAGTGTGCACTATACAGTATACCTGACATGTCGTTCAACAGACTTTTGTGTAGATGAACAGCAGTATGTGTCTTTTAGGAGCTGTAATAACCATGCCACTTTCTGAGAGCCTCCTTGCCAGCTGGAGAAGCGTAATTTTTTTTCCACCCAATAGCTCTACCGGTCATTAAAGAAATGTTTTTAAACTATTTTGAGCCTTGCAAAAAGACACTCCTACACTTCCTCTTTACTTCTTACATACTTACATATAAACTGAAGTGTTATGAATGTTGTAAAGCTGTCTAGACGTAGTCCATTATGAATGTTGTCAGCTACAGCAGTGCATTGTGCCATGCCAGCATAGTGTCCAGTGTTTGCATTCTGCAATATTTCACTGGAAATACTACGTGGTCAAACAAGCCCGCCATACTTAAAAGAATCACAAATAATGCTTTAATTTGCTCACTATTATGTTACTATGGATTTTTGGATGCAGCCAAACAATGCAAAACATTGCAACAGGAAATGGAAAGGGACCAATTTAGAATGTTTATTTTGTCATGAGTAAAATAATCTTTAATTGCATACGATGCACAGATTTGTCGGCTCGAGTCGTACCTGCTAAAATATTTAATAGTAGACAATTAAATCTAAAGGTTATGTTCACAAGTACGCATGGGGATTTAAGCTGTTTCGCACTGTTCACTGTACCAACACATTCTCACCGACAAATTGTAGAATACAGACACTTGGTCAGTGGCCCTAGAAACATCAAAATATGGATGACTCTTAGTCCTCCCCTCCTATGCTCAGGGACGCCGTTTTAATATACATTCCTTACATGCATTGCCTCTTTAAAATAAACTTTCACAGGAAATGTATAGTTTCAGGCAAAAAAACAATGTGGCTGAGCTTACAAAAGACATCATGGTTGGGTTTCGAATCAGGTGGTTTTGTAACATCACGTCTTATACGTCAAAAGCATAATATGTTACACATACTAGGTAACAAATTTTGTTTTGCACAGGAAACGGCCAGCAGTCTCTTGTGTGAAAGTCCGGAGTTTGTTTGACAAATCCACCTCCCCAACCACCCACTCTATGTAGACTGTCTTGCTCTTTTGTACTATGACTGTTGCCTGGAGCGCCAAAAGATGTCGGCACGACGTGTATAACACCGCCACTAAAAGGCGCCTCAGTATCTGATGCTGACGGCCACTGACCAACCATCGATATTTGAAGAGTTGGGAGTCAAGTCAAGTCAACTCAAGTCGATTCTATTTATAAAGCCCAGTATCACAAATCACAATTTGCCTCGGAGGGCTTTACAGCATACAACATCTCTCTGTTCTTAGACCCATCAAACCATTTATCAAAATTTTAGTCTTATTATTTACACTGAATGTTTCTATATGCTAAGTCATACTGTACTGTACTTTAACATATAGGTCTTCAAATTGTACATGTAGTACAAAGTATGCTTCCAGAAAAAAATATTCAGTATTTTGTTATATAGACAGAGGGGGTTAAAACAGATGTTTGTTTATCTATCTATCTATTCTTGCATTCAGTGACATCATGCTGTAAGGGGATTATCACCCAAACAGGACAGTACACCCAGCAGGACGAATCACTTCCTGTGTGTCACGGTGATGCACCACTACTCACACTGCATGACGAATTACACAGCACATCGCTGACCTGCCCACAACTGAGCTGACTACACATGCAGCAGCTTGCTCCATCCTGCTGACACACACACACACATACGCGCTTTCACACACACACGCACAGAGGTTCCTAATAAGGAATAAGGAGAGGGCTGGGTTAAGCATCACTAATGCCAGAGCGCTTCCTGTCCAATAAGCTTGTTTATATAACCCCTGCTTGGCCTACTATCCAGCCCCCTCCCCTCCCCTGCCTCTCTCATCAACACTGTGAGCTCTGACATGCCAGACAGCGGTGGCAAAGCAGACTTATTTGTTTTAGTCGACATTACTCATATTAGGTTAATGTGCTTCTTTTCTGCGCCCACGTATCCTGTCCAAAACAATTTCACTCAAATATGAGGGAAATGAGTCGCATCACAGAGCCAAAACCACATGCACAAAAAGAGGATGTGATTATGAGTCTGTGCCACTGACGGGTGCAGTGTTACAAGTAAGCGGAATAAATAATTTAATTTAAATCAGAACTCCCAAAAGTGTTCAGTTAAAAGAAGTTTCATGTCCTCAGAAACTATTTGTGGTTTTACACATCCAGTGTGTATGTCAGCGTTTTTCAGTGGTGAAAGAAATTTTTAGATTTTTTAATTAAGTTAAAGGTCCAGTGTGTGGGGAAAAAGGTATATAATATTCAGATATTCCAGAGTTGCCACAGACAGGCTGAGATTGTTTTTCTAAGCGTCTGACAACATGGTGGAGAAGGCCCAACAGAGAAATAAAACCTTTTTTGTCACCTGTCACTGATCTGCTCTGTTTGTTAGTGTGCGTTACCAGGTGTCGCTCAAGGAGAAGTCTTGTTCTGAAATCTCGCAGACTTTTACAACCAGACAAAATCAGCTAAATATTCAGCAATGACACTAGAAATATTTTAGACAACTAAGGTATGCTCTCTGTACTCCAACACAACAAACTCTTCCCAGCACACCTCTCTCCAACTCTCACACGCTTCCACTGTTGTTTTTCCTGCAACAAGACACTTCTCACAATATTTCAGAACAAGACTTCTCCTCAAGTGAGACTTCATCATAACAACAAACAAACCAGCAAGTGTTAAAAAAAATGTTTCATTCCTCTGTAAGGTTCTATCAATAATGTGTTCAGACACTTCCAATAACAATCTGAGCCTGTCAGTGGCAAAAACAGCAACTTTTAGTGGATAAAAAACTGAGAGTGACAATTACCCATAGGGGTTATTTACAGCCTTTCTTACTGCTGTGGCTGCAGCATTCTCTCTCAAAACTGGACCAATTTCAAAAAAACACTTAGACACAGAAACATGGGAAAAAGGGTCCAGGTTGAAAAATGCCTTAGTTTCCCTTCATGTAAAAGTACAGATGAATGTATAAGTAGTATTCAGTGTTTTTATTTCTGAGGTTGTTGGAAGAAGTACTGATTTTAAATTTACTATTGGGTTGTTTATTTTTTTATATTATGTATTTATTTTTATAGACATTTTTGGGGCTTTTTATTGCATTTATTTGATAGGACAGCTAGAGATATGAGAGAAAATGTGGATGAGAGAGAGTGGGGATGACATGCGGCAAAGGGCCACCCAAGGCGCCCCGAATATTAGGTGGTTTAATCGATAAAAATTCATTATATTTTAGAAATTGATCATATGTTTCTTTTTTAAAAAAAAGTAAGTCGTAACTTTAACTGTCAGATAAATGTGGTGGAGTGCGAGAATTAATTTTATTACAAAAGGTGGATTTAATTTTTGTACTTAGTCTACTGCATATTTACGTACACATTGCTTGTGACTAAATGCATTTTAATGTAAAGCACATGAAATTTACCTGCATTAAAATGTACAATGGTAAGTAACATTTCCTGAGCTCGCCTAAAGAAGATTTCTTCCAGTTGGGTTGTTTGATGTGCAGAGCTGAATGGACGCAGCTTCTCTCTGTGTCTCTCTCATACACGTGTCTTTCTAGAGAAATCTGACTAGATGACCTCCTGCTCTAAGCTCCTTACCCTCAATGTGCTCTGGGAATGGAGCCACGCTGGCTCGTCATCGGACTTTGCTGCTGCATGTCACACAGGAAGAGCTGGAGAGCAAGCGAGCACACACACACATCCACACATACATACACACAATAATCCATCCTGACCATAATATCATTGATCCCCTGCAAACACTGAAGTTCACACATGACATGCGTGCAATCACATTGTACTCACAGTGAAATAATTTACTGAGAGAAGATTTACTGACATCCTCAGTGTATTGACTCCCACATTTTAACACAGACATTTTCTCAACATAAAGGTTTAATCTCTAACCATCTCAACGCCTGTCATGAGCTGTTGCCAGGCAAAAAGCCAGTGCACCTTAAGAGCCCTGCAACCGTACAAAAAAAGTGCTGTCCGTCGCTCAAACACTCCCAAAGTGCAAAAATTGACAGCTGTACGACTCAACACCTGTCAGTGATGACACAAAGCGATGATGAAATCTGAATTCACTCCTCACTATTGAGTAAACTATTGAGTGTCCATTAAAAAGGGAGTAGTGAAAAAGTGAGGGAGTGATTACCCAAAGTTTGCTCCTAACAACAGCAGCACAAGCTATCAAAACAGTTAGACAAACACAACATGTGTATACAAAGCTTGATGGAAATTTTACAGTAATATTATTCAGCTTCCAAGTAACAATACTGTGCATCAGTCTCAGGCCAACACAAACCCCCAGGAATAGCTCCGGGCTTCCAATTTGACATGGCAGCCAAACTGTGTAATGACAACTCCCGGCTCCATCATGTGATGTAATTGGGCCAAAAAAGACTTTTTCCAATGGACTTACATTGAGAAAGACATGTCTGTCAATCAATGGATACATTTTTTTGAACATTACAACTCTTGCAAAATAACTTTAACTATCTGCATTTCATGATGAAAACATCTGGAAAGTCTGGAAGAGCTGCATGAATAAATCACTTTGTCACAGTTCAAGTTAGCAGAGCGCTTAATCAGAAGTTAGCAGCTTTACCGGGCAAAGTCTCTTGTGTGCCAGCTCTAGGTACTTTTATTCAAAAATCATCTGCCTGATTCTGATCTGACCAGCCAACTGTATACATTACAGTAGCACAATTGTCTATGAACCACGACAGAGACAGTAAGGACAAACCGAGGCTGACTGCATGAGTCCTATGTGAGAATAATGTGATTATATGAAACTCCAGCATTAATTTGGTACATAGCCTACTCTGAACAGCCCCCGCAATAACAACAAATATCATATCATACCCATCCAATAGTTTATTTCAGTTTAGGCCAAAGTGGTGGCTTAAAATCTTTACATGGAATTTTACAAATCTGTGCAATTCTTGTTTACAAAAAAATGCACATTTTTATATAAACTGCAGAGAAGCACTCTTTGAGACTACAGGATGTGGTCAAGAAACTATTGTCTTTTCTTCTCTTTACATAAACTCAAATTTTTTTTTTTATGAAACTGCACAGCCCGAAGAAAAACATGAGGTTTAGTATCATTAAGTATGAATAAGGACTCTGTGTGTGTGTGTGTGTGTGTGTGTGTGTGTGTGTGTGTGTGTGCAGACTCACCGTGTGGCTAGTTTATGGTTGATGACTCCACTGTCTGTGATGACTTCACTCAGACGCAACTCTAGGTGCACTTTTCCCTGCAGATCACAAATAAACAAAAGGACACTTTTTATCCACACACGGTTGAATTTAAATATTCAAAGTTATGCAGAGTTCCTATGAACACATCAGCACCTTTTTAACATCTGGGTCCACCACACAACCAGGTGCCCAGTGACGGGTTTGTTTTTTGTGTATGTGAAATAGAGTTGGCTTGTGATGCAAGAAGACTTTCTATGAAATCAGACAACAACGTGCATCTTAATCTATTCTAGATAATGTCAGCTTTTAAACTTTTTTTAGGGCTCAGGGACAATCCATCTGTCACTATAAATAATTTAATGGGTTCAACCATGGGTGTCATCATTTACTAAAGATGGACGACATGACAGCTCCCAAAAAGAGAAGCCAAAACATCTCAATCACCGTCTGGTGGCTGGCTGCAGTTTAGGTCATAAATCCTGCCTCCTTCATGTTAGCAGATTGGACATGGACCGAAATCAAAATATATGTCCAATTAATTTTTACTAAAGATGGTTTCTGTTGTTTTAGGTACTTCTCATCTCCCTGAGTGGTCGTTTTTTTCTGATAAGTTTGTTATTAATTACCTATTTGATGCTATAAAAAGGGAATTTAATGTCATGATTGACAGCAGCGTGTGTCAATTGGTGTGCTCATGATCAATAGTGCTGCTTGTAGTTGGTTAGATGCGTGTTTGGGCGGAAACTCAAAACCACAGTGAGTGAAGATGCATCATCCATCTTTATATGCAGACTATTGTCTAAACTCCAAAAAACATGCAAAATTTCATACTGAAAGCACATTATTGACTAGAGCTGCAACTGATGCTGATTATAGATCAGTGAGTTGAAAAAAAATTGATCGCCCACTATATTAATAATCGATTAATGGTTTCAGTCATTGTTCAAGCAAAAGTGTAAAATACCTGCTGGTTCTAGCTTTATAAATGTAAGAATTTGTTGCTTTTCTTTGTCATTTATGAGAGCAACTGAAGTCTTTTGGACTATTTGGTTGGACAAACAGAGCAATATCTAGACATGGGCTCTGGGAAATTGTGACCATTTTTCACAATTATTTTACATTTTATAGACTAATCAACTATTGATTAATCAAGACAGCAATCTGCAGATCTATCTATAATTAAAATAAGGATTAGTTGCAGTTCCATTACTTTGGAAATGTATGGTTTTCATTGGATTGTGTTGAGTCCAGCTGCTTCAAATTGCTGCTTTATGATCTCTCCCATTGCTGCCAAAAATCATATGAACTGTCTATACTGAATAATTGAGACTGAAAATGGTTGAAACTTTTTCTCAGGAGAGGCCGATCCACAGATGGTAAGCATGAGCGGAAAAAAAACACTTATAAACAATCATTCTTCTTTGATGAATCCCTGTACAAAACAAATAATACACAACCGTGAAAAGAGTGGCATTCCTCCCCCAACAGAGACACTGTATGTAAATAGCTGCGAGCCTGAACGTCATGGTGAAGTTATTTTCCCTCTGAAGTGATTGGATTAATGACATAATGACAGTGTAGTGGTGCAGCTGTCTAGAAAAGCTCCATTAATTAACAACATCAGTATGCAAACTCACAGGCGTTGCTCTTTCTGGCCGACTCAAGCAGGGGGAACAAACACACGCACTTACACATGTGCGCACAGGCCAAACAATGTGTCCTCTATTGAAAAGAGAAGAGAGACACTCTATCTTCCTACTTCATTTGATCCGTCTCCCTCGCTTTCTCTCTTTTCTCTCATTCTCTCACACATCCTTCCTCTCCCCGGCTCCTCGGATGAATGTGTCTCTGTTTCAGATCGCTGCTCCAGGGCGACACACACCCATCTGTCTGCAGATGTTACTGTTCACTGTGTCTCTCACTCTGTCTGTGTGTGTGTGTGTGTGTGTGTGTGTGTGTGTGTGTGTGTGTGTGTGTGTTGTGTGTGTGTGTGTGTGTGTGTGTGTTACAATGTGCTGGGTGTGTGCGTGCAAGCGTGTGTGTAACCATGCGTGTGGGTGAGTAAGACTGCTGAATACTGAAAAGCACTAGAAAATGTTGCACATGTGTCTAATAAGCATGCAGGACATGAGGGAAAATGACACAGCTCCAAACATCATAGAAGAAAAATAAAAATAACGATAGTTTTCTATGTCTTTAGGGCCAGCAGCAGGTCAACTATCCATGTGTGCCAAATCACTTTAACTTTTCAGCTTGTTTACAACTTGCTGACAATACACAATGAGAAGTGCTTACATTGCAGCTGTCAATCAGACACAGAAACTAAATTCACTTTCAAATGCCTCCATGAAAAGCAGCAGACTGGAAACGTGTCCGTCAACACATTCCAGCATCTATTTGTTCATGCATGGTTTCTACAGGCATGAGACACATAAATTTGATGCATTTTAAGACCTTTTTTTTTTTTAGATAATTTTAAACCAAATTTAAAGGTGCAGTGTGTAGGATTTAGGAGTATCTACTGGTGAGGATTGCAGATTAAACCATAAACTCCCAGTTAGAATTCCTTTAGTGTTCATTGTTAAGGACCAAGTGATCAAAACAAACACTAAATAAAGTTTGGCTTGCCGCAGACAGGCTGCCAGCACATCACCTGCTAATATGTGCACACCTTTCTCTTATACTTTAGGATCCAGACGTTCACAAGGGTTTTAGTGGAAGCTGAATCATCTGCAGAGGTCCTTTAAAAAAAAACTGACCCAGTGATTTAAACCAGTAAAAACACTGAATAACACAGTTCCACTTTAAAATATGTGTTTTATTCGATGCTGTTTGACTCATTGCAGAGGAGCTGCATTCTGTGGTGGCTAACATGAACACGCAAATGGTCCTGACAAGAACGAGTGTTTGGTTTGTTCCGGGATACTTTAGTAAAATTGTGCAACATGGCAGACTCCGAGGACAAGGACCCCCTCCCTTTGTAGATATAAACGTCTCATTCTAAGGTTACAAAAACACAATGATTATTATTTTCAGGTGCTTATACACTAAAGACAACACTCTTATCTTATTATATTTAATTAATCTGCAAATATATCTTCCTAAATCCTACACACTGAACTATTTTTGGACAAATCATCTTTTTATTATTTAAGCATTCATTACAGGTAAGTATAAAGCTATATTATATATATGGTATTACATTTTGTTAATAGGTAAGTGCAAGTATAAAAAGTAAAAAGTAAAATGACAGTATGAGGACCAGTGGCAGACTTAAAGATCTGCAACATCAGAAATGTGGACTTTCACGCATGAATGCTTGACTCATTTGACAAAAGGAAATGTGAACAAGAATAACTAAAATTAGGCAAAATTTTTGGCAATTAAGACTTCACAACTTCAAATTTAGGACTATACTACTATTTATACAGATGAATTTATGACAGAATAAAATGCAAACACTGACATTAAACAATGAGATCAAAGTTAACATGTCAGTCATTACTGTCTGACATTTGGTCTGATCTGCTTTTATGTCCATCCAATAAGAGCCAGGAACATATTTCTGTAACAGTCAGTGATATCAGTGATATCCTGTTATTAGTCTCAACAGCACATTTAAATCACAGCCTGGGACCCAAACACACATTTCACTTCACTTTCACAGCCAGCTGACACTCATTCATAAAAGGTAAGACTGTGTGAAATATAGTGACTCTGATAAAAGCTGTGTGTGTCTCTTTCACCAACTGAGCTGTGACGGAGGGGAACAAATGGGATCAGCGGTACACATGGAGAGCCAGGTGACTTTGACCCTCCAGGCTCAGATGTTTCAGGTGCACACATGCTGTGTTTGTTTGGGTTCTGCCCTACTTCAAACATTAACATGCAGACAACACGATCACACATCAGTGCGTATACTGTATGCAGGCTAAGTGTTTGAGGCTGAGTGTTGTTTGAAACCAAAATAATACTTATTCATACTTTTACTTAAGGAATATAAACATGTTTTCTACAAAATCCTTTTTTAAACAATAGAAGCCAAACATCTCCTGCAGCTACATCTTCTTCTCCCCTGCTGACATGAGCCCATACCAGACAAAGTTAGGTTGTGGTAGCAAAACCCATGAGTGCATTGAGGTTAGGAAGGTTCTGCCTTCTGCTTAGAAGTGGTGAATTTACAGCTCATAGCAACTTAACACTACAACATGTCTGGCTTTTGTTTAAAATCTGG
This sequence comes from Plectropomus leopardus, assembly GCF_008729295.1. NCBI lineage: Eukaryota > Metazoa > Chordata > Actinopteri > Perciformes > Serranidae > Plectropomus > Plectropomus leopardus. The sequence continues at coordinate 11,736,390 of NC_056463.1, forward strand.
TGTCAGCAAAACATGTTGCACATTTCTGATCCATCCTCAGCATTGTTAGCATGAATTAGCTCAAAGGGCTAACTTGCCTTGTTTACTATAAATGTCCGAACAAACTGTGTTCAAATTCTCAACAGCTATATGGAAAAAAGAGTGAAATGAACGGCTACATCTGAACTGAGTGACATAAGGAAGAAGAAGAATACTATATATATTTATATACTTCTTACATAGTTTATAATAATGTTAATAATATGGCTATAGCCATATCTAAAACTTTTAATGTGAAAATCATGGAAAAAGTGTTTTACTCATGGCAGCTTCACATCGTTTAGGGTTAAAGGCAAAGTGGAACACCTGATAAGTTTTTGTCCTGGTGAAATTAGTAGTTCTGAGCTTGCATTAAGGTTCCCATGATATAATAAAAAATACATTTTCATGGTTTTAATCCTGTGTCCCTTTGTTAATTGATTTTGTTGATTGATTTTACATCAAAACTAATGAGTCTTTCTCTTTCTGTAAAACCAGGTTAAACAGTTTCAGCTGATTGATGACTCATCCTGCACTCCGGCGTTTAACAAGGTTCATCCAATTAAATCAGACTTTGAGAGACCAGCTCACCACAATGGTCATATAAAATTGCACTTCACTGTTTATGGGTTGTAGTGACTGTCAGAGCAGTATGGAGAAAGATAAGGAAATATGTGTTTTGGTATCAGTGGGAAAAATCTTTTTTTTTTATTTCTAAAACAATGTGGCGGAGGTTCAAGTCTGATATCTCCCTCGTTCTCCTCCTGACCTAACGGCTTGGGAGCCAACGGCTCAGCAATGGACATGTTTGGGGATTTTATGAACATAATTTTAAAAAAAAATTGTCAAAAAAAAAAAAAAATATATATATATATATATATATATATATATATATATATATTAAAAAAACACTTTTTCAAAAGATCCTTTTAATTCCAAAAGAATACAGGCTTGGTAATCAGTTTTTTTGAGACTATTTCAGGCTTGTTGCTTTTAATTGACAGGATGGTTATAGCGCGACATGGGTAGAGAGAGGGGAAGACGTGCAGCAAAGGGACGAGGTTGAAATTGAACCTCATAACTTTTCCAGAATTTCATGACTTTGGGAGACCTTTTAATAACACCTATGTGTTTTTTAATCGTGCAGGAAAATACCTGACTCATTGTGTTCTCAGGACCTCTTTATGCTCTCTGTCCTAAATGCTCAGACAGATATTGGGAGACGGGCTTTTGGATATTCTGCACCAAAAGCAACTTAGTGTTTTCACTGCCGACTATCTTGGCCTGTTCTCCCTTGAAAAAGAGGTTTTTAATCCCAACAGGACCAATGTGGTCAAATAAAGCTTAAATAAATAAAATAAACAATTGAAAATTCCCTACGTTACATGTCAACTCAAGCAGTTATTAAAAAGCTTAAAAGAGAAAGCATTCAACACCAGCAAACTTACAAAAACACATCCAGCTCTGTAAGTGTCGTGTTGTTTCTGTGAAGAAGCTGAAACAACTGAAAGATCTACAAGAGATGAAGAAAAGACCAAGAGAGAGCTTTGTTTTTAAAATCTGTGTGTGTGTGTGTGTGTGTGTGTGTGTGTGTGTGTTGTGTGTGTGTGTGTGTGTGTGTGTGTGTGTGTGTGTGTGTGTGTGTGTGTGTTTCCTCTCTGCACTGACCTGCACTTCTGAGTCAGCACTGACAGGTTGCAGCTGGAACCAGGTGTCTTTGCCGTGATATTTCTGCAGGTCCTCTTTCTTCACTGCAACCTTGCCTACACACACACACACGCATGAACACAGAAACACAGAGAGACAAATGAGCTCAAACCATAACTCACTTTTCTAAAAAAAAAAAAAAGAGCTACATGTTCAGATACGACAAACACCCACACACACGCTCACATGCTGTCAATCCACACACATATCTGTTTTTTTTAAATGCTTTTAGGCACCTGGTAGAGAAACACTCGCACAAAGTGTTCTGTCAGTGGCCTGGAAACGACCTCATCATTTCTACTCCGAAACTAACAACCTAGTTTTCTGTTTACAGCACCTACACACACCCAAACACACATGCACACAAACATGTACAGGAGCTGGTGATGATACAAATCACACCCTGAGAAAGATTTTTCAGTTTGTGGTCGGAAGTTACATACACATAATAATACAAACCCACCAACATGCACTGACACACCCAATGACAAAAACATCCACCCACACACAAACAGACACACACACCTTTGCAGTGCTAAAAGTGAACTGTATAAGGGCCATTCTGTCAAGTGACCTTGCTGAGATAATTCAGCATTTTGTGTGTGAAGCTTTCTTGCTGAGAGTTAGAGGAAAAGATCAATGTCCCTCTCATGTTTAGTATGAAGCTACAGCCAGCAGCCGGTTAGCTGAGTTTAGCATAAAGACTAGAAACAGGTGGTAACAGCCAGCCTGGCTCTGTCTGACGGCAACAAAATCTGTGTGCCAGGGTGTGCCAGGGTCTTTCTGTGTGTGTGTGTGTGTGTGTGTGTGTGCGCGCGCATGCATGTGCATGTGTTCTGACTGACACAAGTTACAGTGGGAAGAGTCGTGGAGTTAGGACCATGTGTGCAGGTGTAAAAAAAAATTTGGGGGGGGATTTTTCGAAAAGAAAAGAATGGGTAGGAAGTTAGCCTGTGCAGTGACATTTTAATTAATTTAATTTTGATTTAATTTCAGTTTTAATGTTTTAATTTTTAATTTTTTGACATTTTTTCCATGATTTGGTTTTGCTTACTGACAACAGTCACACAGTCATTGTTAGTTAAATACTTTTACAGAGTGAACTATTTTTTTTCAGGTCTTTTTACAACATAAAAACAAATACACAAACCAAAAAAACTGAACATGGGGTGTTTTGCATTTGAGATTAACAAAAAAAATAAGAGTTGAATAAACATTTTCAATGTTTATTCAAATTTTCAGCTTCCGATATTATTAATAATATCATACCAGTTCGCTGTGGATGGGGCTTCTGGCTGACACCAATTTCCTGTAATTGCTCTCGAGGTTGATTTTATTTTGCTATAGTCTATTATTAATATTTTATTTAGAATCTGAGTTACTTTTGTTGTCTAAAAACTAAAGAACCCACAGATAATTCTGTTTAGTTTTTACTGAACATTTAAAGGCAAAATGTATTGTTTAAGTTGATGTGAAAGTATAACACTTACTTTATTGCAATTGTATGTTCTTGAAATTAGTAGTAAAATATTTCTCAGTATTTTGTCATATCATCAAGAATATTGCAAAAATATCTTGAAATATCAAGTTTTAAAATCTTGCATGTAATTATGCCAGTGCTTGTTCTGATCCTCAGGTTTGATTGGCTAATTTAAATAATCCGTAATATGTATTAAACAAAAGCACACCTGTGACCACAGCTCATTTAATTATTTAACTGTTAAATATTTCAAGATATAAAATATTTATACGATTTAAAGATGTTATAGATATAAATGTTTAATGACATTAAACATTAACGTTAATATTTGACTGCGCTATTACTTAGCAGACACACCGTTTTTTCTTTGCTTGAATAACTTTAGAGCTGCCAATATCAGTTTATTATTTATTTTCAATTTAAATAAAAGATTCAAAATTACAAGTTAATGGGATTTCTTTAAATACAGAAATACCTCAAGTTCTTACATTTATTATGTATATTTTTAACATTTTTTTCTCATAAAATATTCAAATGATCCATCAGTTATTTAAAATGCTGCCTTATCGGGGCGCCCAGTATTTCACTGATATTTATTTTAATGCACATTTTCATGTTTTTTGACCGTTACTTTAAACTTGAGTTTTAATTGTTGAGTTGTTTAAAAAAAACTCTGCTTTTACAGTTTATATTACGTTTCATAACTCAACAGAGTGGTTTCATAAAAAAGAAAAGCCCCCTGACGTGTTGCTTTGCTTGCTATAAAATCACTGCAAAGCCTGTAACATGAGGATTATTTCTCCTTCCAAACACTCATCATGGAGAAAGTCTCATTCATTTTCCAAGCTGCGTTTCAGATACATGCGGGAGCTTACAACAGATTGAGAAGCGCTCACTTACCGATACTGGAGTCCCTCCTGAAGACGTCCCTGTCGAAGATGTAGAAGGAGAGATGTCTGAAGCTACGTGGGATCTCGCAGTAAAAATCCTCCCCGTAGAACGGACTGAGAGGAGACACGAGGCAAACTGTGATTAGAGGGTCTTCTTGTCTGATAGAGCATGTTTCACCACAAACACAAATGTAGTTTTAAATATTTAGTTGTGCAGTAAGTAAAAAATCTCCTGAACAAATGGTGGATTGTGTCAAAAACTAAATTGATAAAATAAAGTAATAATAATAATATAATAATAAAATAAAAAACCTTTTTTTGTGTGATAATAACATTGCCTCTTGTTCTCATGCTCTCACTCGCTCTTTAAAATATCCATTAACCGACAGACTGATTGATTGATTGGTTAATCTGTAAACTATTCCTGCCTCTAGCCATGTGTGTCTTGGTTGGTAAAACTAACAGTCCAGCTGCACGTGTACTTAAACCTTCATGCAAACTTCTAAAACAAAATTCTACGATCATTCTTGCATAAAAATGATTAAAGTTGTCGCTTTGACAGACATAAAATGAAGCTCACATGCATTTAAATTTTGTCATCAGTTACGTGGACTCTACAGCTTGTTTGCCTATGACAATAGCAGGCCTGTTTGTCACCACTGCCTGGAAGGTACATCGACTGCCACGCTCTGCCTCACCTAAACGACAACCATGGATAAATGACAATAATGAGGATCTCGTGAAGTGAGCCCTCAGGGCTGCTGCTAACAATTACTGGCTTCTTCTTTAAATCAGCAGACATAAAGAGGCACAGAGGGGTGGGTGGATGGACAGGAACCCAGAGGCATGACTGCATTCATAAAAAAACCCACAAATACAGGATCCTTAAATAAATCTAATTCAATTTGGTGAACTCTGCGTGCAGGAAGGAGCTCGCTTGTTTCCTCATCAGTCAGATGAAAAATGTGAAAGCTCTAGGCTGTGGAATAAAAGTGGAAGCTGTATCAGAGCATTCATATAACAGCCAACCACTATTTCCTATTTAAATATATAGTGGAATAATGGCATCCCGAGCAGAGAACGAAATCCTGCTACCTTTGTGTTTGCTGTAGTCAGAGCTTCTCTGTAGTTTGTTGTGGCCACGTGCATGCATGTATGTATCCCACTGACTAGCTCATCGCCCCACCTTTGTATTGCGCTCATACGGTGTTTACCACTGATATAATAAAGGCACATCTCACATCTCACATTTCCATTTCACACAGAGCCCCTTTAAGTATTACTGTAATACAATGTGCAGTATCTCCAAAGAGTCTGAGCTAATAAAGGTGATTTATTATTTATGTTTTAGTTGTTGTTAAATGTTAAAATTACATATGCGACAAATTCCTTCATCATGCAAAATTTCCTGCAAAGGCCCAGACACACCAAACGGACAGCAAAAATGAGTGGCAATGAGGGCCAACTGTTGTGTCGACTCATGTCGCCTGTGTCTTGCCAAAGAGTTGCACTTGAACACAAAGACTACAGTCAACAGCCAACAAGTGCATAGGCTCTGCTCCTACAGAGAGAAAATATCTCTCCATACCAGCAGGCAACAATAGTTTATCAAGTAAAACATTCACAACAAAACCTAATGATGAAAGAGCTAAGAATATTTACTGTGCGAACAATAACACAATTAGGAACCATTTCTGCTAAAGAATCAAATGGCTAAAATATATATATATATATTGTTAATTAAAATAAACATAATATGACAAGTTTGTGTCACTCTCACACCCTTTTGACTTTATCTGTTTGTTTGTTTTCTTCACTTCTGTTTCTGTTCTCGCACTAAGCTGAACTGCCAATCAGAGTGATTTCATTCGCCAATGGGCTCCACCATCTCCAACGTCAATTCAGCATGCTGAATCTGCTGAAAAAAAGCGAACAGGGGCAGACAAGTGCCAACTGTGTGGGACACACTACAAAAAACGTAGTGTGACAGACGCTTGGTGTGTCAGGGCCCTTTTCAGCTCTAACTTGGTGAATTAAATCATCCAATTCATACAGGAAGGGAAAAACAGTATGTAAAAAATATGTGTGTTTCTGTATGTACAGACTAAAAGGATGGAGGAACTGTCGACGTACCAAAGCGACTTCTCAATGATCTTGGTCCTGAAGACCTCTTCTTGGTCCAGGTTGACGGTGCAGTAGCAGTCCCTCATTCTGTTTGGCCCCGGGTAAGGAGGGATGTTTTTTGCTTCTCCTGCACAAAGAAAAAGGAAGGAGACAGGGAGCAGTTATTATTTAGAAACGCTGTTGTAAGCAACAACAATGTGTTTATTCAGGCACACTGCTGTAAGTGATTACTTATTCAAGAACACTGAAAGCACGCAAAGTTTAAAAAGAAATGGTATTATGTAAGTTCATACCTGTTTTAGCTTTGAATAATCTGGCTGCATGTATAATGAGCTTAGCTCTGCCACGGTGACGACTTTTACACCAGACGCACAAATAACAAGCCATGCTCTCTGAAACAGACACACTAATAACAAATCACACTCAAAACCACACGTGTGTTTGTGTGTTGTGTTATTAGTGTGTGTTGTCAGATCTGTGAATGAAAGAATCTGCGTGGGACATTTCCTGAATCCTGCTGAAGCTCAATCTGTTCATTAAACATGTGTGACAGATAGCACTCCCTTTCACAAGAATGTGGTCCAACCACCCACCAAGACACTCACACACACACACACACACACACACACACACACACAAACAAACCACAAAGGTGGTGCTCAGCGGTCCCTCAGGACCAATACATTCTCCTTTACAGAGCCATGGATCCGTGTTAGTCAGTACTCTGCTCAGTCTTATTCTGTCTCTCTTCACCCTGAGGACCCAGAGGACTCAGTAGTTTATAGTTACACGCGTGTTAGTGCAGCACTGTCATTGTTTGCTCCAAAAACGCTCCATTATCTGCTGGAGAACCTGATGCCGCCTTTCAGCCGACAAGCTCAGCTATAGCAAATCTTGTGCTTTACCAGTTCTTCACAATGACACGATGAGGCTGCAACTATGTGCTGCTATTTGCAAACTGGGAGTTTCAAGAGGCCTAAACAGTCCAGTATGTAGGATTTAAGGGCATCTTTTGGAAGACGTGGTATACAATATTCAGAATTATGTTTTCATTAGTTTATAACCATCAAAAAAATATATGTTTTTGTTACCTTTAGATGAGCTGTTTATATCTACATATGGACAGGTCCTCTTTTCAACTATGTTTCTACAGTAGCCCAGAATGGACAAATAAAACACTGGCTCTACATGGGGCCATTTGCATTGCTTGGCACAAAAATTTGCATTAGGATAGCAAACATGACTCATCCCACTCTGCCTCACTCTGCCTCTGATTGGCTTACTTTGACATTCTTACCTTAACCCTGATCAGTCTCACTCTTCTAGCCTAAACCTAACCAACGAAGGCAGCAACTACCAGTCAATCAGAGGAAGAGTCAGGTGTGTCAGACCTTCGCTGTCCAAGGAAACATAAATTTGTGCTTGGCACACGGAAGAAATTTCATTTCTGCAACCTCATTGCTAGATGCCAAATCCGACCAACGCACAAATACTCTCTTTGAAACCTGAGCAAATTGGTTTGACTTCCTTGAAAAACATGGCAAAAGGCAAAGCACAAGTTAATATGATGTGGCCCAAAAATTGGTAAGAAATTAGTAAAAGAAAAATTACATGAAAATTACCTGAAAATAACTATAAAAAGGAAAAAAAAAAATCTTGCAATTCTTGCAATTTGTGGGACATTTCTCACCCAGTTGGTCACAGCCTTTCTCCCCATGTGTTTCCCCAAAGAAATCAAACTGATTTGCTGAGGTTTCCAAAGGTACATTGCTTGTGACAGGCATCTCAAGAAAACTGATGCTGATCCAGGTTAAAGGGTTAAAAGGTGAAGAGTTGGGTATTTAACCAGAATATAAACATATTATAACAATTCCCAGTTGGAGAACAACTGCTCTAGAAAAAACTATTAGAAACGCAGAAAAAGAAATTTATCACTGGTGTGGATTTCCTCCTGCTTCTGTTGTTATAACAGCCAATAATGATTTCTACAGTCTGCTCAAAAAGAGGCGTGTCTGTTGCTGCACATCAATTTAAAAATACTATGCCGTGTAAATCTTGAGTTGCTTTCTGGCAGAACACATAATGCTATTGTGCACGGTGCAGTGTTTCCAACCCTGGAGGGGGGAAGGGGAGAGAGCTGACATATGACACTCGATAACCGGCTGTAAAACAGAAAAACAGATCCTTTAGATTAAGGAAGTAATTTTTCCTAACAATATATCTGCACATGAACGCAGCAGTTCCATTAGATGTTTTGTTCTTTTTTTTTTGGCCACCTTAAATAAATTAATTAGATTACTTTAGGATAGCGAACTCAGTACTTTCTTTTAAATCACTGCTCATAACCTCTTTTTACAGGAAGGCTTTCTTTAAGTAAATCTGTTTTTTTGTCATGTTTCTATCCCTCTTTTATTACTTTTATCATTTTTATTATGCACTCTGTTTTATCTGGTCTTATGTTCTAATGTGTTTGTTGTTTTTATCTTGTTATCTTGTTTTCTTTAGTTCTGTAAAGCACTTTGAAACTGTGTTAAAAAGAGCTATGCAGATTAAGTTTCTGATGATTTATAAATTATCTGGATGGGAAACACACTGCACCCTCATGTTCAGGATTTCACAAGATCTGCATCTTATCTACGTAAAAACCAGTTTGAGAATTGAGAAGGAAGAGTTGGTGTTGCAACAATGAAAATGAGGAGAAGGAAAAAGGAGGTGAGTAATCACACTAGTCATGAAGCACTCAATAACATGCAATTACACTGTTTGGATAAAACCTGTGATTTATTTACACACTGGTAGACTTGTTCTACAGCCATGAGACTGTCGGTTAAACAAAAGTCCAATGCACTCAAATGTCACTCTTTAAAGGATATGTCTGGTGATATTCTATATTTGTCAAATGTTGTCCCTACCTTACAATGAACATGGGCACTGTAGTTTATTTTAAGTCTCACGAACACAAAACTGCAGCCATAAATACTCACTAATTCTTTAGTGAACTTAATGTGTATTAATAAACAGGTGAAAATAGTCCCCGACAAACGCACTACTGATCATGAATGATTGATGTCTGATGTTTCCTTTAACTTTTTTCTGTTAAATATCCAACTTAGAACAAAGATCTCTGATATGCAGCGCCTTTGGCTAGCTTGACCACACTGTTTTCACCTGGAGTGTGGAACAAGATGGTGGAGTGTGCACAGTCGGCATTGGCTACACCTACAGTCCATGCAGCCACAAAAAATGGGCTGCACACAGACGTCTGTAAACAGGTCAATGCAAACCTTGATTGGATGGTGACATTTACATCATGCAAACAAAGGTAGACCTTCACTGAAATGCAGATGCAGAAACTATAGGATAGGATGGGATAGGATTCACTTTATTAATCCTCAAGGGGGAAACAGTTCTGCCACCATAGACATGAAACAAAACAACATAGGCAGCATGTAAACAATAACAGACAGAATCCACACATTAGATCACCAAGGAGAATCACCGAACAGAAGCCCAAAGCTCAACTGCAACAAAAACAACAACAACAACAACAACAACAACAACAACAAACAACAGCAACAAGAAAGCCACTAAAACAAACACTGTCAATTGTCAAATGGGGGGAATGTCATTTAAGCACTAAGTGCTTAATACCTTGGTACCTATCAAAGGGGAAATTCCTCTCAACACAGTTGACCGCTTAAATTTATTTATTAAATTTTTATTGTCAGGTAATGGTTAAACAATTATTACATCCCTAAGTTTGACCACCTAACTAGCATTCGTACTGGCCACTTTAATCATGGTTCATTTTGGATTTGTTGACAGTAAGAGAAAAAGCAGGTATATATTTATATATATATATATATATGTATATATTTATAATATGTATATATTTTCACTCCTCCACAAAATCTGCTTTCGCTTTCAATCATTTTCAACGGTTTGTCTCGGTGTGGTTTTTTATTTATACTTATATATTTTCACTCCTCCACAAAATCTGCTTTCGCTTTCAATCATTTTCAACGAAATGATTGTCATCCACATCTCTACCTTTGGTTCATACTTTTACACAAAGGACAAATACAAAACCACACCGAGACAAACACAGGTGATTAAGTGGCTCTCTGTGGGTTTTGAAACACAACACAGTGTTATGACTGCTCCTCTGGAGGCTGAATCATACAGTATGTGGCTCATCACACAACAATTCACAATAACAACATTCATTCACAAATTAAAAAGACACCTGAGCTGTAAAACGCGACACACGCTTCACTGCTTCGATTTGTTGTTACAGAATCTGACTCTGTCTGTGTTTATGTGTGAGAGCAGAGCGATGACGCAAGTCTCTCTCATCTCTGTCTTTATCCCTTTACTTCCCACAGTTATTTCATCTCTCTCCTGCCTCCTCTTCTCCACCCATTTTCTCTCATTTATTCTCCCACATTTATTTTATCTCCCTCCTGTAATCCTCCTCATTCATTCACCTCTCCTGCTCCTGAATTCCCTCCAATCTCTGTTTTCCTGCTGCTCTCATTCATGACCTGCGAGGTCCCTTGATTGGATTGCACCATCCAAGTCACTCTAGTAACCAAAACATCATGGGATTACCACAGCTTTCTCAGCTCTGTGTGTGTGTGTGTTTAATGACTCAACTTGCAGTGTTAAAACAAATCTCTGTGCCAAAATCTGAGCTACTGGAAAGCACAAAACATTCAATTCATGTAAAGTTTGTATATTTTTAGGCATCTACGTATATTTTAACCCAAACAGTGTATTATTTACTATACTGATGAAGCGTCTCAGACTGATAAGTGCATTTTTCTGCATTTCTCCAGCAGCAGGCATGCCAATATGGTATGAAAATCAACTTTGCATAAACTTAAAACTTGCTTGAGATAAGTAATCCATCACAGAGAACAAATATTTGTCTTCACTTCTCTTTTTTTTTAATTGAGGTGTGGTAACAAGTGAAAAGTTCTCTGCGTAGGCTGATGCATGTGCAACAACTAAGAATTACAAACCAACTGTGATGTTATGATCCAGTTCTCTCTTGCCAAAGATAACAGAGTATAAGCTGATAGATGTGGCAAGAAACAAAAAAAACGCAATACAGAAATACCGACAGTGCCTAAAATAATTCATAATCAGTGCCACATTAAATCATATGTCCACCAGTTAGAAGCATATTTTCCATATACATAACATAACAACATTTACTAAGAATTTGTTTCTTTCCAACCCTAGCTTTGAGCAACTGAATGCATCACCTGAGAACTCGTGAGAAAAACTGTTGCTTCTGACTGCGTCTCCATGCCACGATAACATAGTCTTGATTAAAAATGCACTCTGTATTTGTTTGGCTAAAAACATGGAAAACCACCAGTTACGTCTGTTAAGTAACATCAGCCCAGTCACTACCACAGTTACAGATGCAGAGTGACATCCACAGCTTCCTGTTTTGGGCTGAGGGAAGTGCTGGACAGCCGTCTCTCTGGATGAGTTGATAAGCAGCAGAGGGAGGGTCAGTTTGAGGGAAGTCTACAACAACAGTAAGGGTGGAGTTTTGTGTGTGATTGTGTTTGATGGACAGTGAGTGAAGAATAGGCCTCTCCTGTAAGCTGCCATTTAACACATCACATTAAAGCCTTCATTATAAAACCAGAGTGTGTAATCCTCGGTCTCAGCACATCTATCTTCCTCTATCCTGGTCCATGCATTGTCGTTTTCTTTTTTTTTTAGCTTTTTATCTGTGTGGAGCTTGTGTTGCATTGTCGCTTTCGTTTTTTAAAATTAGCTTTAACCTGATTTCATTTTTCTCTATTTCTAGTTGCTTCCCTTTTTTTCATCTCTCTCTCTCTACTTTCCTCAGAGGGGGTGCTTTATCTCTCCTCCAAGATTCAAAAATGAGCAGAAAATTTAAACAACAACAACAACAACAGCAGCTTTCCCTTTTCATCAAGCATCACTGCGGCTGCCCTTGGAGAATATCTTGCCCTAGTATCTGAGCAAAAACACAGTGCAAAGACACACTCCTGGCACGTGCGAGTGCCGCGGTGGTATGCACGCAAAACATGGGGGCGTTAAGCAGAGCGGCAGAGAAACTGTGATGACATGAACACCCCAAAGAGGGCGAGAGCGAACATCAAAAAAGGTCGACTCCCCGTCTCATTCCTGCAGAGGAAAGTGAAGAAAAGGAGGCAAAGACGGCAGAAATGAGGAAACACAAGTGATTGAAGCAATGTAATGGATGTGGTGAATGTGCGGCTTTGTTCCTCTTCCTTCTCTGGTGACCGGTTTCAGTCGACTACGCTCGTGTGTACAGTTGTAGACACGCCATTCGCCTAGTTATTCTAAGCTTCTCTGACATGAGCACATTCGAGGATACACAGGCGTGAATGCTTTCAGTGGCTGTGTGCTCGACTAGCAGGCCTGGGAAACACAGGCTTTAAGGAAAGGAAGGTGGGGGGGGTGGGTAGTTGGTGAGAAAAATACAAGCAGCGCACTCAATCAAGACTGAGAGAGGAGGAAGAGTGCAGAGAGAGAGAGAGAAGTCAGTCAGATAGAAAACTGGAGAGCAGTTAGCTTTGGAGAAAGCTACAACAGGAAATGAGATGAGGAGAAAGGAATTTCGACTGGATCCAAGATGTAGTTTAAAAGCAGTGAACAACCCAGTTACCCCTGAGTGTGTGTTTGTGACTGTGTGTGTGTGGGTGGGAGTGTAAGACGGAGAGAGAGAGACATCGTGAGAATGGAAAGAAGGACTGAAACTTGTAAGATGACAATTTATTATCCCACAGTTAATACTGAGTTCCTCTGACAGTCATAAGTAGAGAGGTGAAACAAGAATTGAAACAAAACTGTAAGTCATTTTCTGAAAGTGACTAAACATAAAAACATGACACATACACACACACACACACACACACAGACTGAGATATTCACAGCAATGGCTTTGATCCCACACTAAAATATTTCTGTATCATTGAAACTAGGGCTGCAACTTGCATTTAGTTTTAATATTATTCAACTTCTTTATTGTTTACGCGATAAAATGTATAAAAAATACAGAACATAAAGCTCATTGGCAGTGCTCTGATCCCAGTCTTAAAGTCGAGTCGAGTCTTAAAGTGTTTCTCCTGCAATTAAGTATCAAAATCTCATAAAGTTGGGGCAAAATAAAACACGAATGGTTCAACAAACAACGAGACATCCTGACTTTTATTCCCTATTGCAGGCCGCACTCCAGAGTGGCTGCAACTGAGGCAATTTTGGCAGAGTGGCCAGAGTCAGCACTGCAAGTCGTGTAGCGCCAAGTGGCTAAAAAAGACCTCTATTTGCAAGCTAATACAAAAAATGGCTATAGATTTAGTAAATTAACCTTTATGATAGTCAAATATATGACTCTTTGTATAGTCAAAATGAGCCATTAGGTCCTGTAAAAGAGTGTAAGAAAAAAATGTAAATTGCAGTTTTTTTATTCGGAATTCTTAAACACTAACAGTGATTCTTGAAGCTCTACCTCCAAAACTGTTAACACATAAATGCATTTACCAAGTGTGCCAAACTGAATGCATGTTTTCGGCTTTACAGTAGGCTTGGTATCTTATAATACCATTTTTTTTTTTCAAAACTTTTAACAACGGTCTCTATTTTGGTGCACCATTTTGCTGGTTGCCTGTCCACACCAACGAATATGCTACCTAGTCTATGCTGGATGATGTGTTAGGGCCAAATCTACAACGAAGGAAAGATTTAGCCTATTTTGTTTCTGTTCGTTTTTTTCTAAAATAAATGTTTTGGGGGTTTTTTGGACTATTTTGTTTTCTGAGGATTGTTAAAACATTTTGAGAGAAAAAAAGTTCCCCCTTATTTGTGTTCATGGCGTATTATGTGTGGAATACACATCCATGCTTAAACATTTGGATGCCTGTGTTTGTGCATGTTTACTACATGTAAAACAACTTAACTATATTGCAAACTCCTTAACCCTGCACATGAAAAAGCAAAAGCCACAAGTGGTATTAATTTTAACTATCAGGGTGGAGTTGTTACTTTCTGTTTGCCTGAATCCAAACCTTTGAATCTGCCCACTCAAGAAAGTGAGTGAAACGAGCTGACAGCTCTGTCTGATATCAGGCAAACTCTCTGCTTATTCAAATGATGGTTTGAGGGAACTAGTTTGACAAAAAACACAAGTTTAAAAAATTATTTGCTTGTTTTTGCTTTTACTAACAATGTATAATCTTTTGCTAGTTGGTGTAAAGTTTTCTGGTTAGTGTGTAGAGTTTCACAAATGTGGCCTGTAGTTGTAAAGATGGTGTCTGAGCGATGACAAAAAAAACTGTAATAACTTCATGCTACACAGCTTCAGTATGTAACACAAACTTTCCATTAGAATCTGAAGATAAAACCCCGAAAACCTCCAGTCACAACATCCTAAACACACTTTTAAAGTACCTTGTTTGGCAAAAATGAAAAAGATAAAATAAAAAAAAACAATAAATAAATAAATAAATAAAAGCTTAGTTGTATGATATGAAATTACGCAAGTGAAAGAAAATGTTTGTTTTGCGAATTTCCTACAAGAATCCAAAGTGAGCACTTGTAAAGACACCTTATAGACGCCACTGAAATGGAAAATAAGCAACACCCTCACCCACAGGTAGCCACATTCAGCACTCTGAACTCTCATTTTGAAACCACTGAATGCCTGGTAACCTCTTCAACCCCATTTCACCCTTAAAATCCGCCTTTATTTTTAAGGTGGTTGATTAAAGGTTGAGTCCTCTGTGGTGAGCTTGCATGTCGGTCACAGTGACGTCAGACAGTGACAACATTTCAAAACTGCAGGATACCACCATGGCAGCGTCATCCACTTCCCAACCATCCAAATATGCTCCTAACAGCTTAAAGGGGCAGCTTCAGAGCTCTGACGCCGGAGAGTAACAACACCACACGGTAATAAAGAAGTGGCTAAATGTTTGATGCCAAAGACAGAGTTTGGGTGGAGAGTAAGTAGCATAAAGGTCAGATAAAAAAGATCCCACCCTGTTTGACAACATGACTTATATAGTATCACATGACACACAGTTTACAATGAATCTCCTTGTTTCATATTTAATTGAAGCCACATTTATGTCCCTGATACTGAGCAACAAATTCAAGCCCACTATAGTTTTCTAAATCTCCACCAACATTAAATGGTACGGATTGTGTGTGCATTGTTTAGGAACATTTCTCCTAAATTTAGGACGGAAGTATTTAATTTCTTGCCAGGGTTGAACAAATCTAGTCAGCACAAAATATATTTGTGAAACTGGGTCAGCAACTTAACTGTCGATGTCAATAGTTACATTGCTCTTATCAAACAGCTGGTTTGGTATCTACTGACGTTTCTGCAAATCACAGATATGTTACATTTGCATGTTATTATGTGGCAGATATGTTGAAACTTTCAACAACACTGTGGGTGGATTTAGGTACAAAAATAACTTGGTTATGGTTTGGAAAATATAATTTTATGGCTTAAAATACCCAGTTTTTGGGTTACAATCAAGAAAAGCAACAATTTCTCAAAAAAAACCCCAAAACAACAACAACCGCTTTTCAAGCTACAACGTCAGGAGAAAAAGCAGCGACATCTCGGTAAAAACCAAACACTTTTTGGGCCACTATCTTGGTTTGACAAGCAATAATATCTGGGTAAAAAGACATTGCTATTCAGGCCACAACCCTGGCAGGAAATGCAGCAATGTCTAGGTAAAAAAAAACACTGCATTTGAAAAGCAGGGATGTCTCAGTAAAAACCAACTGCTTTTGGGCCACACAAAGAGGAGTTATGTCTTGCCAATAAAAAAAAAAATCGCCCTTGGTGCCACTATCTCAAAAGGAAAAGCAGTGATATCTTGGTTAAAAATAAAGAAAAAGAAAAAGCCACAATATTCAAACCATAATCCCAGCAGGAAAAGCAGAAATGTTTTGGTAAAACAAACAACCACTTGACAAAAACATAAAAAAAACAGTGACTGGTTGTTACAAAACACCCTCGTTTTGTGCCTGAAGAACTGCGTGGAGCACAGCAATGACTTGATAAATCTGCACTTTGTTGTTTTGGGTGTGATCGGTGGTCTGCAGTGGCACGTCACTTTACAAACACTGGAATCATACGTATAAAACAAATGTAATGGTTTGTGGTTTGCAGAAACATGCAATGCCAACATTATCTCCTGGCTACCAGGCTGCAACTGCTGACTGTACCAACTTGGACACAAATCATCCACCAGCTGTGCTGAAGCTGTTGAGCAGTCGAACAGAAACATTGTGGGGAAAAAAAGTGAGTTTAAAGGGAGTTTACAGTTTAAGACTGGCTGCGCTGCACACCACCGTCTCTGTGATAAACCAGTGCTCAGTTACTGATCAAACTCGCTCTCCATCTAGCGCGTCCTGGAGCTAATGTTCAAACAGATTCGTTAGTCTCAATGGAAAACTCGTGTAAAACAAAAATACACAAACACACAGAAGGGCATAAGCAGTGAGGTTGCACTGTGAGGGGAAGATCAGCTTTAAAATCTGCTCACATGTTAGAAATCAGGCTCAGAAACCTGGTATGTTCATTCAGGATGCGAATGTAATCTTTCAGGCCAGTGTGGTGTCACGGTGGAGTTCACAGTAAAAGGAGCTGGTTTCACAGCTTTAAACAGCCTGTACGTCCTGGTCAGTTTAACCTCAAAACTCCCTCCGGCTTCCTCGACCATTTACGTATCAGATGTTTGTTTTTTTAAAAACGTAAAATGATTGACAACTCTCCCCTACATACACTCACAAACAGGCTTGGCACACACAATAGTGAGAAGATATGATATCTTTTGCAAGCACAGGAAAGGGAGAGTAGGTTGGGTGCAAGTTGCTGTATGTGGCAAGCTGACATTGCTTGCACTGCCAGAGGAGAGTAACACTGTTGCAAAACCTGATTTAATCAGCATGTGTGGAGCAGTTTGCTACAGTCGGTTTTTACCACTTTCTGTTGAAGCAATTTTACTTTTTTCATAACACGAAAGCAACACAGTAACTTTTCTCTGACACTTTGAGTGTCTCTCATTCTCTCTCTTTTTGTTTTTCATTGGGGTTTTTTTTGCATTTGTAACTTTTTTTAATTATGAGTCCAAAGTAATCAAGTTAGTGACAGGCAATGCTTACATTGGGGTGGATGGAGATGGGCATACAGACAAGGCGGGACAGGACAAGGCAAAACTAGACAAACAGACAACAAACATACAAAAGGTAATCAGGCATAATAGTATTCTTGCTGTTATTGATATGCAAACTGGTTGTTTTATTATAGTGTGGGTGTTTATTGTGCATGTGTTTAGGGGCGTGATGTCTGCAGCTGATAAAGAGAAGAGAGAGGAGGGGCTGACCAGAATTATTATGGAATCTATTATTATTAGATGAACTGTTATTGCCTATATAAAATATAAATAATGAGTGGTATATAATACTACATATACATAATAAGTATAATAAAACGCCTGAACAAATAAATATTATTATGATGAGGTATTCTTATTATTATTATTTTATATATATATATATATATATATATATATATATATACAGAATTGCATATGTTTTTCTGCTTGTGTCATTGTCAGCAGGTAGAGGTCGTCATGGGGAGGGATCAAGTCGACTTCTACCGTGGGGCATGTGAAGGACATCCTGAAGGAGCAGCGTTCTGGGTGCAGCCCTTTATTTACCCCTGCTGACCCTGCATGCTGGGCCTATATGGCGTTACTTCCACACTATTCCTGGTACTGTGTTCTCAAGGAGGGCACATTACGGAGTGCAGAGAGGGCTACTGTACCCAACCCGGATTATTCCACCAGCCTGAAGCTGCTTGGACCGAAACACGGCCTGCGTCTAAACAGTCAACATATATGTTTACAGCAAACGGTTTCCCAGAGAGCCAGCCTTCTAGGACAAAATGGAGACATATACGTAAATGCCTATACACATTAGTACATAGTAATACACATATACTGTACACATTAGGGGTGGTATGCAAGCTTCCTCCCTCTACACACAAAACTTTTTACAATGCATTCATAGCCTCAGATGATGTTATTTTTCCTAAATAAATAAATAAATAAATAAAACCTACACCTAAATAAGAGTGGGAGTCCTCCACATATAAAACACTCCTCTCTTTCCTCTTCCTGTCACTCTACGTCTCCCATTCAGTCTGGACAGGAGGAAGTTTGGGAACCTCTGTTGGCCAGCTGTCAATGGAAGCAGGGGGGGCTCCGTCACTGTAAACTTTTCCCTCCCAGACTCACCCCGCCCAAGTCATCCAGCCTGAGCTGCCTGAATTCAGCCGCCCACTCCTGTTTCCTCGACCTCCAACACCTCACCTCCTCTACTCAATACGTAATCTAGTGTGTTCTGCCACTGTGGTCCCTTCACGCTATCGTCACAACATCCAAAATTACACTGATACTGTTACAGCACAATGCTGCGGCAACACTAAAGCCTCAGCGGCAGGTCGAGTAGCTTACAAGGAGAACTGATGCCAAGTTCAGTGGAGATCTACCTTCAGCACAAATCCAATAACTTATATCCTCGGCTGCATCACTTTTTACCAGGCACACACTGAACTCTAAAGGGATCTAAACCTTTACTGTAGGGATTAAATGGCAAATTATAAACGTACAGCAAAATCTAATTCATTAAATGATTAAACGTTTCACAGCTGCAGTACCACTTGCTGACCTGGCAAAGAGGTTTAAAATTAAAGTTACTTATTTTTACATAATTAAACAAACTAATATATGGTTATCTCCGCCAAGGAGGATATGTTTTCGGTATGGTTTGTTTGATTTTTTTAGCCTAATTTCCACCAAGCAATGAAAACAATGAAACAATCAACAAGGTGCAGACATTTATCTGCATCGCCGGTGTAAAGGAAGTTAAGAGAGAGCTGCTATATATATATATATATATATATATATATATATATATATATGCGTGTGTGTGTGTGTGTATGTGTGTGTGTGTGTGTGTGGGTGTGTGTGCACCCCTGTTATGTATAGTTCCAGGGGTACTATACTGAAAGTGTTTGGTTAAAATGTGGCTTTAGTCTGTTTGTCAGAAGGATTAGGAAAAACTACTGGTCGTATTTTAAGGAAACTTAAAGGAAGAGTGTAGCATGA
The DNA here is from genome assembly GCF_008729295.1 of Plectropomus leopardus. Classification (NCBI taxonomy): domain Eukaryota; kingdom Metazoa; phylum Chordata; class Actinopteri; order Perciformes; family Serranidae; genus Plectropomus; species Plectropomus leopardus. Next base: position 11,755,817 of record NC_056463.1, read on the forward strand.
GTAAAGGAAGAACCCATTAAAATTTGGAGCAGATCTGAATCACAAAGCAGCTAAACAAGCTATTTTTCACTTTTGTCTCAAGATAGGGCATTTGGCATTGGCAGAATAAAGGCCATACATCTTAAAATACGGTACATGGTATTTAAGTTCAATAGTGACATAGCAGATTGTACACGTATGATGGCTCCATATCACATTTTACCTTCATGAGTACCAGTAAACGTTTAAGATAAATTTAGTCACTCAGACTTTAAACAGAAAGCAGTCATTAAGAAGTATGTGGAGACAGTTTGGGAGAACTTATACAACTGTAACCACGCTTTTTTCCCAAACTAAGGTGCAGCTATGGAAATGTAAATACACATATAGTGCGCAATTTATTTCATTCACACCTGAATTTACATTGTCTGAAATTAACTCCAGAGACATTGAGGAAAAATGGAAATATCTCCAAATTAAAGTAAATACTAAATGCACAACTGAGGTTGCATCTTGTGACAACCACATTTTGACATAATTCTAAAAGCTTTGAAAGCATATTCGGACACATCTAGTGGTTTCATTTGCAGATTTGCATATGATAGAGGACTGCTGGCCTTGGTGGAGGCCTGCCCTCTCTTCTAGTCTGATGTGTTTTCCAGTGATTTTAATCTGTCCGAGTCTGTCAAAATATGTTCCTAACAGCGACAGAGAAGTCAAATGCACATATGTTGTTGTTAATTAGTGACAAAGTCCCAACTCCAGCTGTGCCACTGAGATTCCCCCCGTCTCGCTGAGTGCAGACGGAGACACAGCCGTTGACAGATGAAGCACAGCCTGCTCCTGTATGTGAGACACCACCTCTGTCCCTCGCTCTGTGTCTCACTACATCTGCTTTGCATTAGCTTGTTGCCATGCAGGAAAAAACACAATTCTTTTGTAGTCTATTCCAGCCAATCAGGAAGTGAATTGGGGGTAGTTTCCTGTTTCCTGTGTTCGCCAGACAGAACGGACTTGGACCCAGTAGCCCCGTTTAGTTTCTGAAACTCGTGTGTTCCTCCAGGAAACTGAGGACAGTCATCACCTGGTGGAGCGTAACGATAATAAGCTCTCTCTGCCTTTCTTTCCTGCAAATATGTGGCAGATTTTCAGCTATGAGTCATCCGCCAACCACAGAGTCTCATGCCAAAGGACAAGACTTTGATGAAAACAATGTGATGCAAGGGTTACATGGACATTACTGGGAGCAGAGCGCCATGAGGATCGGACTGACAGCGAGTATGACTGCTGCTTGGTAACAAGGTGGTGTAAACTCCACTGTCGTCACTGTACGACATTACAGAGAAACAAGAACTGAGGAAACTCAAGAGTCCAGGCTGGGAAGTGACGACAACATAAGTGTTCTCCGTCAGTAAACAGTAAAAAGCGAGTCATGACATATTTATAAAGCTTGTAAAGTGTTATTCTAGATCGCACATTTTGCCAGTAAAGGAATGTAACCCAAGTACATTTATGTAGAAATTTCAGCTAGTTGTACTTTACTTCTGAATTTTCATTTGATGTCACTTTACACTTCCACTCCACTTCTCCACTCATTTCACAGCTGTCAGTTACTTGTTACTCAACTAACAATTGTTTTCATCATCAGGTAATTCATACATTATTTTCCTCATATTTTCATCGTTTACGCTATAAAATGCCACAAATTCACTATCCCAATTTCTCGTCCAGGGTCAAGGGTCAGGAATCTAAGTCCCTTGTTTGGCCGAGACGCAAAGATATGAAATTTACACTAACATAAAAAAGACAACCTCAAAATCTTCATATCCGAGAGGCTGAAACTATTTTCTTGGCATATCTGTTTGAGAAAATGACTTAAACAATGAATAAATTATAAAAAAAAAAATAGTGCAAATTACTTTTCTGACAATTGACTAATTTTCTAACTGTTGCAGCTCTACTAGTCACAATACAAAATAGGATTTTACTTCCAAAAACAGTTTAAAAATGATAACACCTTTACTGACTACAAATGACTGCACATCAATTAATTTGTAATAAATCAGTAATATACAGTATAATAACTCACATGTTTTTTTTCAGTATGGAATACTTTGACTTTGGATAGTTTATATAACAGAGTGTTTTACAGTGTGCTTTTGCCACTATTATTTAAAAGAACAGTGTGTAGATTTTAGGGGGATTTAGTGGCATCTTGCAGTGAAAACAGCAGATTGCAACCAGCTGAAACTTCTCCTGCTTAGGAGTCTTTCAGTTTTTATTGTTCCGGAGGTTTTAACTGGGAGCTAAATTATCCACAGAGGTCGCTTCCCATCCAAAAGAAATGGACCTAAGGCTTAAAAACACTAAATAAAGCAGTTTCACATTACAAATCAGTGTTTCTTTGACAATGTTTGGCATGTCGGGGACAGGCCACTCGTCCAGCACCTGCTAATCTGTGCTCACATTTTTTCTCTGATAACTTAAAATTCAGATGTTCAGGCAGTTTTTACAGAGTTATCTGCAGAGGTCTGCATTTACCAAAAGTACGAAGTACTGAAAAATTGGAACGTGCATTGGTGTGTGATTCTGGTTGTGACTGACAGTGCCAGCAACATGATTAAAGCATTTAACCTCCTCCCCGCCACTGAGGAAGAGGATAGTGAGGTGCCCGCAGGTGCCAGCAGCAGCAGCAGCACTGAATATGAGGAAGAGGAGGATGAGGGACCACCTGCGCTGTCACAGGTCAAAGAAGCTAAAATTAAAATACAAGGCAGATGTTTTTATTTTCTCTTTCTGGAGCGAGCGCTGAGCGATTTCAGTGGAGCAGGATTAAATCTGAGTGAAGGGTGGCGCAATAATTAGCAGAGCGGCCTGCATCGCCTCTGAGTGGGCGAGCAGGCAGAACGTACAGCTCTGTGCGTGAGGAGCAGGAGTTCTCATCACTCCTCTCCGCTCACATGCTACACGCCCAAACAAATGGACCCTGTGATTAAAACCGTTAAAAACACCAAATAAAGCAGTTTCACTTTATAAAAAAAGAAAAAAAAATTCGCTGCTACCTACAGGGGCCGAGAGAAATGTGAAAACGTAAATGGCCCAGTCTAGAGCCAGTGTTTGGTTTGTCCATTCTGGGCTACTGTAAAAACATGACAATGCAACATGGTGATCACCGTAGACAAGGACCCACGGCTATGGCTCATTCTAAGGTAACAAAAACACAATGATTCTTATTTTCAGGTAATTATACACTAAAGGAAATATACTTATTGCAGTATATTCCGTTTCTGCCAATATATCCCTTTAGATCCAATGTAAAACTGAGTTCTTCCTCCACCACTCACTGCTCTTTGCTGGCGTGATTACTAAGCAGTCTTGTATCTAGGAAAAGTCATTTGTGAAGACCAGAGGTCCTCCACTCATTCAGTTTTCATTCACAGGAACTCAGCGCTGCTGGCTGACTGAACATTCATTCAGAAAGTGCAGCAATCTAACAAGGCCTTTGTGACTGAACATTACCACTTTCCCTGGAGCTACAGGTCTGAGCATATCATCTCACTGGGGCTGTGACTATTTGATAATCTCAAGTCCTCCCTACAGCTGTTTCCAGCCAATTTTAACAGCAGGTGAGGGGCTTAAAAACACAGCCTGTACATCAGCTCAACTGATAAAAAAGGGGGTGTTTTTGTCTGATGCTGTCTGGCATCATCACACAGCCCCACCACAGCTTGTATGTGTGTTTGTTGTCATTTTTTTTCTCTGCTCATCCCTCCCGTCGCATGTTTGGAGTCAAAACAAACCGGACAACAGAGCCAGGATGAACGGCCCCGCCAGATGTCATTGAAAAACGACAGCAGACGCTTCCAAACGCACCATGTTGACCCGAGATAACAGTTTAGAGCAGACAGAGGAAATGATTGTTTGCTTTAGATGTTTTGATATTAAACAGGCGAAAAAATAAGAACATGTTATCGAATGGGTCAGACTGCAGCATCTAAGACTCCTTCCCCTAACCAAACAAAAACCATAATGTTTACTATAATTACAGCTGGACAATGGATAAGCATCTGAGTTAATTCATTTATCATTTAAATTCTTTTCTCTGCAAAACTGGCACAAATTAATGAAAATCTGCGGCTTTTGTTGGTTTTAGAATTTAGAATATTTGGCTTTTCAGCTTCTAGCTGTACAAAGCGAACTATCTGAAAACACTAAATCAATTGACTAATCCAGAAAATAATGTTGAGATTATTCAATAAAAAATACAAGAAAAAAATAAATAAATAAAATAAAAATAAATAGAAATATGCAGCTTTAATTGGTTTTATATCACTATAAATTTAAAATATTTGGCTTTGCAGCTGCTGGCTGGATAAAGCTAACTATTTGAAGACACTAAATTGATTAACTAATCCATAAAATAATGCTCAAATTAATCTATAATGAAGATTCCTTGTAATCCTACTTATACTGTACAGTCAAGAGTGTAACCTAAAAGTAAGTTTACATGCGACTTGATTTTTCTGTCTTTCTTTACCATATTTCGTCATTATTATTATCATTTATTGTAACCCCTGGTTAGGTATAGATCCCATTGTGTAATTACTCCAGTTTTACTCAAAAATCACTAAAAATGAAGTTATTGTAAATACAAAACAGTCTCTAAATAACATAAATAACCCCTCTTCACTAAATCCTCCATGCTAACTGTACTCAAGTCTCCATTCACAAGATATGCATGCATAGCATGCCTCCTACAAACCATGGGTACTCACTGGAGACCAGCTAGATATCTAAAAATAGAAATCTGGGCTAACAATCAATAGCTAGACAGTTAAGCATAAAGCTGTATGGAGGGGGAGGGCGGGGGAGTACAGTAACATGAATGGGTAGCTGCAGCGAAAGTGTAATAAAGGTTTATTTGATCTGAAGTGTCCAGAAAAAGCATCTGGATATGTGCAGCTGTGAAGCCGTTCAAGTCTCCATATGTGAGCCTCAAACACACATGATTTGGATTCTTATGCCAGCTGCCAAATTCCCACAAGGCTTTGAATCTCCCGATTTTCCCCCTTTTACATTTTTTTTAAGTTTAACAGCGCTGAGAGGAAAGCGTGTGATTTGAATTACAATAACAGCAGGAACAAGACAGATCTAACCCCCACCCCCCCACCCCTCCAGTCTCCAGCCCTCACTGCCTGCTTGGCCCGTTATTAACATGGAGCCATCCATTGAGGCGCTCAGACTGGGGGTAGGGATTTTTCTTCTTACCTATTTTTATTTTAACGCTCTGGAAAACCCGGAGACCTTCCTCTTCTACCGCCATGCTTCCCCTCTTTCCCTTTTGACGACTAGATAAAGGCAGTCCTCCACGGTGGTCTGTTCTGGTCTCTCCAGCGCACGGATAATCCAGGGGTTTTGCACATCTATGCTCTCCGGACAGCGATCATACTCCGGTCCCGACCACTGCTTCTGCTGGCTGGTTGAGAACAAGCAGGCAGATTGAGTCTTAGTCCCGCAGCAGCAGCAGCAGCAGCAGCACCAGTGGAGGTGTGGCTCCAAACAACACCGCCCACACAAGTGTATGAAGGCTGATCCGTGCCACCAACAGGAGGAGAGGAGGGCTGTCATTGAGGAAATACAAGAGGTCCCTCCCACTCTCAAAAAAATGCAATTAAAAATAATAATTATTATTATAATTATAATGTTGTAATTAATAACAAACTACGCATAATCAAGCTACAGCAGAAAATGCATGTGTTTTTAACATAATATAGAACTTTTTTTGCCAGAGCTAAATTTTGTGCATAGTTGGAATAAGTAGTTTGTCTGGGTCCAGACCATAGACTCTATATAGTGCCCCAGGGATGATGTTTTTTTAGGCCAACACAGAGGCTATTGTCACCCTGGTTCCCTCGTCAAAAAAGCCTATTGCCAGAAACACGTGCGTGAGCGTCACTGAACCTGATGGGTTTTTTTTGTCGTTGTTGTTTTTCGCGCCTGTGTTAACAAGGCAGAGCAACCACAATGGCCGTGTGAGCAGTGCTGGTCAGACACGTCTCAGCTGCTTGTCAGTCGCGGCACATTCAGAGAAACAGAGGCTCACAGAGGAGTTTACTTGTCTGCAGAAATACAAGGTGAAAATAGCATTTTGATAATTACACTGACTCTATACTCCTTTGTACTTCAGTATTAAAGTCTCTTAATTATACAATCAGGTGACCTGAGAGATGAATGTGCTTGTGTCTTTATATTGCTTGCTCTACTTTGTGATGATTTGAAAATGCCTGATGAAGATATCCGTTAGATAAAAATGTTGCCCAATTAAAGTTTAGTATGAGCTTTTAATACAGTGTGCAGATCATTTGTGTGATTCTTGCAGGTGGGACTAACACCACATTCAGGCATTGTCAGGTGGTGTGCCAGAACCAGTGAGGAGTAATAACAACAAAGGTGAGCGCTAAAGATAAGATAGCGCTGCTACTGACGCTTTTCTAAGTAGACATGTCTTTTAAATATCACCCAACATCATAGCTTGTTTTATTTTGCTCTGCTCCACTCTTAAAACCCCAGCAAAACCAGTATGTTGTCATGGCTAGGTATCTGTGTGGACTGAAAATGGCATTAGATTCAGGCAAATACGTTTGTCTTTAGTGAATAGTACTACCAAACCCCATCAAAAATAACAGTAGTGCTGTAAATGACACAAGCCCTTTTTACATAGAGATCCAAAGACAGAATCACAATAAAGACTCTTCATCAGCCCGTCTTTACTTTCATATAAAAAACAAACAACGCAAGAACAGTGCCACCCCAGTGAGTGATTTTAGATAGCGTGCTATCCAGAAGCAAAAAAGGCAAGATGCAAGACATGTAACAAAAAAGACTTTAGTGTGACATATGACATATGTATTAGCAGTGCTTTCTAAACAGTAATAATGGCATAACATGGCAACAACAATCATTTATGATCCCTGCACACATAATAGGTCATCAAAATTTCACACCTGCCTCATCATGCTGGCTGTCCCATTTACATTTAGCACTGTTACTACTTCTGCTACTGGCTTAAAGGTGAGACGACTCTGTCACCCCATTCCATGAGGGGAGTGACTGCTCTTTTTTTTTTTTTTTTTTTTTTGCATGAATCACCCCTCATACTTTGCTTCAACTTTAATGCTCCTCCTTGGCATCAATCACCCCTCATACATGGCCACAACGTCATGAGGATGGCTAGACTGAATTAACGAACTAGCTCATACATAATGTTGAATGATTTTAAAAATATAATTGGAGCTGGTGGCAAAGCTAGGTCACCATGCTCATATAAAATCACCTTTTTTATTTTTTTGTTCACTACCTGAACTGGCAGTGCATCTTCTGTTCAGTTTTACTCTCTCTTTATGGGGCCCACATGCAGCAGCATTGGGTCTGGCTGTACTGAATCTGTACAGATTGTTTTCTACATCAAATAGACTAGAGATACAAAAAGCAACACAACAGCTTTACATTGTTATTTCTGTAGAGCAAATGATCTTTTGCTGTTCCCACGATCCGAGCTTTGCATGCTGTAAATGACTGCAGATTAGCCTCACTCCCATTTCAACTACTGTGTGGACGCTGCCAAACTCAGGACATGGTGTACAATAATGTGCTTTAAAAAGTGCAGCACAGTGACATTTAAGGAGTCCACAGACATCGTCTTTGTCCTCTGGAGCCTTAACTGAATTAACCATGTTTCATGCAGCAAAATAGAAATTTCGTTTTGGGGGGAGTACTTTTCTACCACATGGCCTTACAGTGACATAAACATGCAACAAAATTCAAAAACTAAAAACAAAGTCCCTCTTTGTTTAAAGTCAAACATAAACCTGCTATTACTGAGTGTTATTATTATATGATATGTTTCAAATAGCCTAAATTTCCTCCATGAACAGACAGTGTACATCACCAAAACTGATTTATCCTGTTCAAGAGGTTATTCATCCTCGAACACAGTGTTCGACAGAACAAAAAAAACCTCTATTATCATAGTTAAATCATACTGATCAGTCTTACTTATTTTTACATGCACATTATACATATTTATATATATATTTAAATTCATATAGGCCTACTAGTTCTAATTGTTTTTTTTATATTTTACGTTCATATTTTTACACATTCAGCACATTATACTTATGAATTTTCTTTTAAATATTTACATACTGGTGCTACTTGTTTTTAATTATTGTTGTATTTTCAATTTTCAGTTTTTACATACTTTGTGCTGGTACTCATTTCTGCTTTCTATAATTCTCTATGCTTGGCATCAGAGCAACTGAACCACAATTTCCCTATGGGGATCATAAAGTATTTCTGATTCTGATTATCAAACCATCTTGCTGACAAACAGGCAAAAGGAACAAATAAAAACAGGGTAATTAAAGAGCTAAAGGAGAAAATGTTCCTAAAGGCAGTCACAAAACAAAACAGCGATAACCTGGAAAGAATTAATTTGTCCCAGTGTTCCTGCTGACACTGATCTTGGGCCAAATTTAACAGATGGAAGGATGGACAAGGTTCTGGCTTGCTCTGTTGGAGGGATGTCTGGAAAGGGTTTAACATCCATTCAGGTGAAACACACAGGGTCATCATCAGCCTACACTTGAGCCTCTTAGGGCCACGCCTCTGAGATCACCATGACCACATTCCTCAAAATAGCCCGACTCTGGTCTGGAGCACTCTACAAACCCAGCTGGCCGAGCCCAACCCAGTAGAGATGTGGGACTAAAAGAGCAGTCGGACAGTCTCTCTACCAGGAACGACAGTTAGCTGCAGTGCTTCTGCTGCCAGCTAAAGTGTTGGGATTAGCTGTGACTCCTTTAGAACAGCTCTAAATCTAATTAGGCTATATGTCTCGATGCTATACCGTCAGCCTGTAAGACCCGCCTAAGGAGAGAAATGACTCACAGCGACAACCAAAGCTAACTGAACAGTGGAAAGTGATTAAGTGCAGTCACTCAAGTGCATTTCCATTTTATGTAACCTATATTTTTATGCCTGTAAATTTCTTTGGAAATACTGCATTTTTGTCTTCACTACAAAACAGTAAAATGCTCCTTACAAATTAATGCATCAATACAAACTAATAATGTTGTATGTAATAGAAGACTCACAGAGGCAATTTTCCTGCAGACCTAGTATTTTCACTTTCAATATTTAAATGATACAGTTGGTAACTTTTATTAAAAAAAGAACTTTTTGTCATATTTGCTGCAGCGGTTTCTACACCCAAACAGAAGCACATGAAAAGATTTGAAAAAGTCACATTCCTCCTCCTCCTCATTGTGCCTCTACTGCTAGAACCTACTGTAAATCACAGAAAAAAACTACAACAGCCAAGGAGTCAGTCAGGTCAATAATTGGTCATGAACTGCGGTTAAACAGTCGAACAAAGCAGCGCTGATAAAATATGAATCAAGATTCTGTTACTGCATTGCTTATGTCTTGCCACAAATGTTTTCAGAAAGATATTTTAGTGTACGGTTAAGCTGTAAAATGAGAAAATTTGTATACAAAATGAAGCACTGCCAACCAGCTGGAACAAAGTTTTTCATTTTATAGCTAAACAGTACACTAAAATATGTTTCTGAAAACATTTGAGGTAAGACATAAGCAATGCAGAAACAGAATCTTGATTCATATTTTATCAGTGCTGCCTTGTTCGACAGTTTGACCGCAGTTCACAAACAGCGACTGACATGACTGACAGCTGCATTAGAGACCCCTCGGCTCTGATTGGCTGTTTTTATCCATGTGTGGTAATGCCATTAGACATGCTACAAGGCAATAAAGTAGGCATAGTATGATTTTTTTTCCACTAAAACATGTTTCTGAAAACATTTGAGGTGAAATAGTCAAGGCAGTAACAGAATTTTGTTTCATATTTGATCAGCACTATATAGTTTGACAGCTTTTTTTATCTGTCTTATGTGCCACTAGGTAAATATAGTGACAGTTTCAGCAGTTATGACAAAAAGTCATTTTCATAAACATTACTAACTGTAGCCTTAAGTAAACATAAAGGTGGGAATTTGAATGCTGGTGACAGAATATTTTTTAAAAGGTGAATTTTCATAGTGCCTCTCTAAACCTCTCTGCTTTTACATTACTTGCCACAGTCACTCATACACTGGTGGCAGAGGCTGCCATACAAGGTGCAAAATGCTCAACATTCACATACAATCACACACTACACTCACACACCAATTGGGGCAATTCTTGCCGACTAAGAGCCGGAGATCAACCACCTATCCTTGAAGTAAACAACAACTGACTAGTGTATTACATGCTCTACCTCCCACAGCCATCCCATTACTGCATTGGTACTCTTTCTTAAGTAAAGGAATTGAATACTTCTTTCACCATTTAAAATCACTAATACAAAATACAATTAATGTTCTGGTGCATTATTATGAAATAAACTTCGCAAACATGTCTAAAGTAGTTATAAGTAGCCCCGCCTTTACCAGCTGCAACATAAGTGACACAAACTGCCGCTCACACAATGATGCATCAATAGTTACAGTATAATCCAATAGCACTTTTACAGTTGGTACATTGGGTGTTTTTTTAATGCTAATATTATACATAAGCACTTTTTGAATGCATGCATTTTGCTTGTATTTGATTGTAAAGGCCTTTGCACACCAAGCCTGAATTTTTCATGTGTTTTTTTGATTCGTCATCCAATTAAACAGCACTAAAGTATATCTGAGACCTTTTTCCACTACTGGCTGAATGTGCATATCGTGCTTGTGCGTGCATATCAGTGACACAGTTGGTTTGTGTACCTTTGACTATCTCCTCTTAAACTCTATTGGTACTTCAATAGATAATAACCAGGGTATTAATTGTGTTATATGAAAAGTCTCTCAAGACAAGTATATATTAAAGAAAGCCCAGCGCAGGGGGGAAACAGCAATAATGTAAATCCTTTATGTTGGCCACATCCTGTCAGCTGCATGTTTGTGCAGTCAAGACAGGAGATGGATTTGCGCTCTAACTTTATTTAGATTTAACCCAGCAGGTAGACTGGAAACTGTCCTCCTGACTATACATTTGCATGCACAGATGTGACACCAGCCAAACCACTATTATATAAGACTACAATGCAGGAGTCAAAGGTTGTTGCTATCATGACATACAACCAAAGTAGAATCATATCTACAAGCGAAAAATGAAAGGAGGAGAGAACAGTTTTTTTTAAGCTGTACGCACAGCATCACAAGGAAATAATGCTTTAAAGACGTTTATGACGTGCATTTATTTCTGTTTAGCTAGAGTGGCGACGCCCTGTGGTAAACCACAAGCCTATGTGTGTAACTGCATGTGTGTCTGTGAGCGTTAATAAGACGGAGAAACAGAAAAGCCCCTCATATTTTGGAGGGCTAACTTATCTCAAGCAAAAAAGCAAACAAAGATATTAAAATATGTGTCCAAGTGACATTGCCAGTGCCTGTGCAAGTGTGAGCGTGTGTTTGTATGTGTTCCCGTGACAATGCACAGCCATTGACAGAAAGAGGGAGAGAAGGCAGATGCTGACTCTAAGCAGATTAGTGAAAGGATGCTCACTGTTGTTTTATTATGCACAAGCCAACCACCAGAGCAGCGTTCGAGGGCATTGGCACACTTAAAATAACTGCACACTTATAACTAACCCTTTCTATTGTGGCTTGTGCTATTTTTCAAGTACAAGCACACACCGTCACATACAATGTACATATGTGTATGGATATATATGATAGAGACAGAGAGCACTGAGTTGAGCAGATGGCGGATTGACATGTGCGAAGTTAATCCTGGTATTATGGGAAAAGAATACAATCTCTATGAGTAGTACATGAATCAAATTTTAGAAGAATGCATATGATTCTGTGTGTGGAAAGAACATCAATTCAACTTTATCTTTAATATATTCAACTCACATAACCTCCATGTTGATCCGATTTGTTATTTTTGAGTTGATTGTTTCCACCCTCCATTCTCAACACTGCATCTGTAGAAAATAAAAACACAGAGCATCAGAAATCATGCTGTAGGCTCGTAGTGGGGTTACAGAGACACTAATGAACAACACATGCAGGGAGTGCTTTCTCTATCTTTTCAGTGACACGAAAAACACAAACATTTATCCAAATTCTTTGATAATAAATGAGAAAAAAGACAACAAATTGATTATAGTTTATTCATTTTTTATGTTGAGACTCAGTTAAAATCTAGGGTTAGAGTTGATCTGCAGTTTCAATAATAATAGAAAATAGAATATATGTGTACTTAGCACTAGCACAGCCAAAATGAGACAGATATGAGCTAAAAAAAACTGCTTTTTGCCAGCAGGTGAAGCCACAAACCAGTAAAATACACAGCACAGTTTAGATGCAAAATCGGACACTAAGAAAACATTCTTGATTATGTTTGCTTGTTTTATTATCCAGACAGTCTGAAAGGAATTATGTGCCTACCAGGCTCTTTATGTGTCTTGTTTCATGGAGGATGACATATAATCATTCAAACCACTTGAATACATGGAAAAAAGAGCAATATTTTACAAAACAGATTCAAATGCGAGGTAGGTGTGACTGGTGCAAGCATCTACTCTTCAAAGGATGGATGTTTGCATGAAGACTTGTTTTGATAAACGTGTTTTAAAGGTAAATCATTAAACATATATGTCCATTATATTGTCCCTAAATATGATACAGAATCCATTAAGCAGCATTACAAACTTTGCTATGAATGACTTCAGATTAGTCAGCCCCAAAAAGCAAATGGCACATAGTCTGAGCTGGAGCAATGACACTAATTTTAGAATTATAGCACCACCTAGTGCGAGCTGATGGGACCCCAAGATTTACAGCATTTATATGGAGATAGTATTTTAGACCTGTCTATCGATTTATGCCAATCCTATTTCACTCTTAGACTAGTCTAATGCAAGTCAGAACTGTGAGCCATGTTTCTATGGTAACAGTCAGTGACATCTGTTGTCTGGTGACACCACATAAGAAGCACTTAGAGGAACATGAGAATTTCTGCCCCTTGATAAAAAAAACACTGAAGTAGCAAAGGACTTTTATTTTAATGAAATGTAACACATTTCTTCCACAACTAATGCATAAAAATTCCCCAAAATTCAGGAAATTAAGTATTTGATGCTCAAAAACGTTGTGTAGCAGGATCCCAAACCTAAACACAAACACAACACAACATATGCCACTGTTAAGAGGCATGGCAAGATATACGCCTTTTTTTTTTTTTTTTCTTGGTGAAAGTTTCACATTAAATTGTCCTTGTAACTGTTTATTCTTCCAGAAGGGGGCTTCAGTAAACGAAGCTCAGACTTTTTACATGGCTGTTCAGTCAGCAATGGTTTTCAGACAAAAAGTTTTAATTTATCCAGATACCATAGAAAATCAATTCTACTTAATCAAGATTTAAAAAAAAAAAAAAGATTAGAAAAAATAGACAGCTTTGTGCATCCAAAGAATTTAGATGGTTGCATGAAGTCTAACTATTAGAGCTATGCTGTGAATTAAGTTGATGTCAACAATTCCAAAAATATTGAAAATATAGACTAAGTTTCTTCTCTTTAACCATTTACAGTAACAGGTGAAGCTAAGCTAACAAGGAGAAATCAAACAATGTAAATGCTGACACTTAATCAGTCAGTGAAGTAAATCAGCTGTGTGTGCATTATCAAAAATGTGTAATGAGCAAACATTGCTTTCTAGGCTCTGATTATGTGCAAAGGATATCAGATTTACTGAACCCAAACACTGCTCTTTACATCTTCTTCATCTTCTTGCTTATTTTGTTCTTGAAGTTCAAAGACAGCAGACAGTGCATAATAGTGATTGATATCATGCAAATTGTGGGCAACAATTTAACAAGACAAGTTATTGACACATGGCCCTAACCTTTGATTAAATGCAGCGCTGCTTAAAGCAGGCATGTCCAGAGTTTGGTGCGAGGGCCAATCGTAGCCTTCCAGCCGATTTTAAACAGCCCCCCGGCTTGTCTCTTAAAATATACTAGCCTATATGTGGCTAACCACACAATTTTGTTTAATCAAGCGAGATCATTTTGCATTTTTTCCTTTCAGCTCATGTTGGCAAGACATGTACCGAGTAGGCACTGCACAGGCGAACTGATGTGTTTTCACAAACAAACTAATGGATCTAGCAGCAGAAGCCTAAAGGCAGCTTGAGTAGTGCCAGAGTACATTAAACAGCATCAAAATAGAGCTTGTTTATCAAAAAAAGGTACCAGCAGCGGATCCCCTGCACCCCCCGACAGAGGTCCTAAGTATGCCCCTAAAGTTCTAAAATCCTAGAAATGTCCTGAATTCCTAGAAACATCCTAAAATCCAACAAACTTCGTAAAATACTAGAAACATCCTAAAATTCAACAAACTTCCTAAATTCCTATAAAATGTCCTAAGATCCTAGAAAAGTGCTAAAATCCCAGAAAAATACTTAATCCTAGAAACGTCCTAAAATCCTGAAAACATCTTAAAATCCTAGAAACGTGCTCAAATCCCAGAAACACGCTACAATCCTAGAAATGTCCAAAATTCCAAAAAATGTCCTAAAATCCTAGAAATGTTCTAAAATCCTACCAACGTCCTAAAAAGAAACATGCATGTTTAAAAAAAAAACATGTTTGTGGCTGCTGCAACTGTCATTTTGGAAAAGTGGCCCCCAAGCAAAGCAAACTGAGTAACTGTGGTAAAGGACAACTTAGAGTCAGGCTTTTACTGATAGATAAGGCAGCCTGACAGGTATGATCAACAAAACTAAGTGATGATATGGTAGCTTAAACATCTTATACATAATACATCGTGTTAAATGGCCCGTTAAGTAACAGTTAGACGTGTCTTGCACTGCCCCTTTAAAGCGCTCTCCTCCCCGTCCCTCTCACCGTGTTGCTCTCTTCCCCATTTCGCTGCTTTGTTTTCATTGTCGCTCTTTTGATCATGGCTGCCCATTCTACCGAAGAACCGTTCCCCTTCCACGGGCTGCTCCCCAAAAAAGAAACTGGCGCCGCGTCTTATCTCACCAGGTTCCCCGAGTACGATGGCCGAGGAGTGCTCATCGCTATCCTCGACACCGGCGTGGATCCCGGGGCCCCCGGCATGCAGGTAAACCTTACCGGCTGTCTCACTGTTAGCTAGGAGCTAGCTGCTGTGAGCTAGCGAAGCTAAAGGCCCGACTCATTCACATTAACAAGTGACATAACGGCTAAACTAGCTACACTACAAGCATCGATAGATACACACAATAACTGTGACATTTATATGACAACCAAATTAACTCAAAGGATTTGGCAGCAAGTATTTTCTCCTGCTACCAAATTGTGTTTCGGTGCCAGACTGGTTAACTTATAAGTGACTAACGTTAGCTAGTTACTTGCTAGCATGTTAGCCTGGCAGCTAACAGCTGTCTGCTTCAGTTTTCCTTCAGTCTCTTTAGTACAGTTTGTCCTCTCAGTTGGTTTGGCTAAATACGCTTTGGTTGTGTCGACCTGTTAAGTAGTAGCAAAAACATTTGAGTATAATTAGTAAGTAAGTAAGTAAGTTAAGTTAACCGTAACTACATGTTTACTGTCAAGTCACACCGGAATTTAACGTTAGCTTATTTAATGTTAGCTAGCTACAAAGAGTTAACTCAGAGCTGTCACTTTTCATGCAGTTTTAAATATGTGACTATGTTATATGACAGACATTTATACTAACTTAAGTTCAACCATTTTTAACCACATGTCACCTTATTTCAGTCGTGCTTTTAAAGAACGCAGTCTGAATCTGATCCCTGTAATGTGTGTAAACAAATGTGTAAAAGGGACTGATTGCTGTTGCAAGGCATTGCAAGTTTATTTAACCAATCAATCAATCAAATTTTATTTAAATACGCTGCTTTGTTTTCATTTAAGCAAATCAAATGCAAGTCAAAGTGCTTTACAGTTTGTTTGAAGAAACAAAAACAAGAACTACATATGAAATCAGCAAAAATGGATCTTAAAAATGGATATTAAAGAAACAAGAAAAAAACAGAATGATAGTAAAATTCTACATAAAAGCAAGACTAAGAAGATGGGTTTGTAGTTTATGTTTGAAAGTATCATTAACTCATGGTGTGGTGGTTTTTATGTTACTCAGATTGAAGTTAAAATGTCCACAGTCCTCCCTGGTCAGGATTGTTACTAACTATGTACATCATTTTTTTCCCTTAATTTCCTCATTGATTGGTGATTGATTTCTTCATTACTGCTTCTTTAGGTCACAACTGAGGGGAAGCCAAAGATTGTCGACATCATTGATACAACAGGCAGCGGTGACGTGAACATGACCACAGTGGCAGAACCTAAAGATGGGACAGTCACTGGCCTCTCTGGTCGAACACTTAAGGTCAGTTGACGTCCCAAAACCTAAAAAAAAGAATGAATAACAGCTGTTACGGGGGAATATTCCATCACAGGTTTTGCCCTACATCTGAAATATTTTCTTTCATCTGCACATTTTTTGATAATCTGACTAGACTTTACTAGATTAACAGACCTACACTATGAAATTTTCTTCACATTTGTCTTACCCTGTGTCTTTTTATGTCCTCCAGATCCCTCCTGCCTGGGTCAATCCATCAGGGAAGTATCGCATTGGAGTTAAAAATGGCTATGAGTTCTTCCCTAAGGCTCTCAAAGAAAGAATACAGGTAGGAAGACATGGAATATTGCTGTGCTAGATCTGTCATGGGTTTGATTTTTGCAAAACTACGGTCAAGCACAGAGCTTAGTGCTCTGTTGACATATGCACAGGAAAGATAACCCAAACAAAAGCTTTAGAGATTTATTCCAGACTAGTTTAATTTGATGCATATTGTCAGAACTCTGTTGATAACTTGAATGGAAATTTGTTGGCTTGCAATTCTCTGTGTATGTTTTAAAGACACTTTTGTGGTTATTGTCCACTAGAAAGAGCGAAAGGAGAAGTTGTGGGACCCACCACACCGAGCAGCACTAGCAGAGGTGTCTCGCAAGACAGAAGAGTTTGACCTCTCTCATCCAACACCCTCACAGGTCAGATCTACAAATTTAAGGTCTTTGTATACTCATCAGTGTTCCTGTGTAGTTGCTAGCCACAGTAATGTGGTGTTTCCTAATCCAATTTCTTTCTGCTGTCACTCTCACACCTATCCCTTCCTCTGCTCCCCATCTATAGGTAGAGAAGTTGCAGAAAGAAGAGCTGCAGAGCCAGTCAGAGCTGCTGGCATCACTAGAAAAGAAGTACAGTGATCCTGGTCCTGTATATGATTGTGTGCTTTGGCACGATGGAGTCACATGGAGGCAAGCCATACTAACTTTTCTGGTCTTAATACATATCTTTTTTAACCTTTCATTTTCACTATCTTCTAGTGCTTACCGGTATTATTTTTATCCCTCACAATGTCTTGTTTGTTTTCTTTAGGGCTGTGGTCGACACTTCAGAAAGTGGAGAGCTGTCCCAGTGCACTGTGCTGAGCTCCTACAAAGAGTCACAAGAGTATGCCACATTAGGAAATGCTGAAATGCTTAACTACTCTGTTAATATTTACGATGAAGGAAACACACTCTGCATCGTCACGAGTGGAGGTGAGATCTCTTCAAAGCACCTCATCCATCTTCTCTGGAATGAAGCCTTCATTTGATTCAGTCAGTTAACACAAGAATATGCTCAGTGTAACAGTCAGTCATAGCAGGTTCACAGGTTAAGGCTGCATAATCTGTCAAAGTGTATTCTCCAGTCTAATTTGCTTGTGTGCTTTTAAAGGGGCTCATGGGACACACGTGGCAAGCATTGCAGCAGGTTACTTCCCAGAAGAGCCCGAGCGCAATGGTGTGGCCCCTGGTGCCCAAATCCTGGCTGTGAAGATTGGAGACACCCGCCTAAGCACCATGGAAACAGGCACAGGACTCATCCGCGCGGTATATTGCCTTGACAAATTTAGATTAACAATTTGCCTACTCTGTCTTTCATTTTTTCCATCATTTAATTTTTCCTGTCCCTTGTCTCTCAAAGATGATTGAAGTCATCAACTACAAGTGTGACCTGGTTAACTATAGCTATGGGGAAGCCACCCACTGGCCCAATACAGGGTAAGTATTTTAACAGTGGGTGTGATTATATCAGTTTGTTTTGGTTGCACACTGTCACTGATTTATGTCACTGATTTATGTCACTTTGTCTCTCAGGAGGATTTGTGAGGTGATCACAGAGGCTGTGCAGAAGCACAATGTAATATTTGTGTCAAGTGCAGGAAACAACGGCCCATGCCTCTCCACAGTCGGCTGCCCGGGGGGAACCACCAGCAGTGTCATAGGTACATTTAGGCTGATTACTTGAGTTTTTTTAATTAAACTTCCAATCAAGTGCTTGTCCTTCAAGTCTACATCTTTAGATTGCATTTAATCTAAAGAATGTAAAAAAAACAATATAGCAAAAACAAATTAAATATGTACAATGTTCTAACACCAACATTTTCTGGAAAACAGATACATGTAGCCATTATCACACAGGATCATCAAAACATGTGCTACAGTAAAAGGTCCAGTGTGTTGGGTGTGGGGGGATATATGGACACAAGTGCAATATAATATTCAGAATTATGGCTTTATTCACAACAAAAATATATAATCACATCTCATTTTTTAAAGAGCAGATAAAGCAAGTCTGTAAACTGTAGAGACAGATAGATATATTTAAGGTCCTGTGTTTAGGATTTAAAGGGGTATATTAGCAGAAATTGTATACATTATGTTTTCGTTTCTGGTGCTGTAACAAAGCTCACACTTGGCACATGAGAAAAGTTCCTGTTGCAATCTGAAACCTTAGTGCAAGATGCCACTAAATCCTACATGCTAGACTTTTAACAGTATAGTGTGTAAGTTAAAGGTTAATAACTACTTGTGTTAGTCAAGATGGCTGGATCATTTTTATTATTCACAGCAGGAAAGGTGGAAACACTTCGGCTTTAGGAATTGTTTGTAATGATTATGATGTTGCAGTATTTGCAGTATGTTATCAATGAAATCATCTGAATTCCCGCTTCCTTCTCGCCGTAGGAGTTGGAGCATATGTGACCCCGGACATGATGGTGGCAGAGTATTCCCTGAGGGAGAAGCTGCCTCCTAATCAGTACACCTGGTCGTCCAGAGGCCCCAGCACAGACGGGGCCCTGGGGGTCAGCATCAGTGCGCCTGGCGGTGCCATTGCGTCCGTACCCAACTGGACTCTTCGTGGCACCCAGCTGATGAACGGCACATCTATGTCATCCCCTAATGCCTGTGGAGGCATCGCACTAATCCTCTCAGGTGTGTTCAGAGTCATGGACTGATACAAGATGTGGGAATATCATGCATGTATGAAAGTGTGCATGAATGCAAATGTGATACTAGTGTGTGATTTAATGTGATCACAGGACTAAAGCAGAGTGGGATCCCTCCCTCTGTTCCTGCGGTGAGGAGGGCGCTGGAGCACACAGCTCTGAAGGTTGATGACATCGAGGTGTTTGCGCAGGGCCATGGAATAATCCAGGTAATTATAGCATAGCTGGTGTAGGGGATACCTTTCTTTTCTGTCTGTTGTAACAGCATGTTCTTTCAGTTTTATATTGTTTCTGTGTGCCATCCAGTAATCTGCTCTCTTTGTTCCTCTCAGGTGGACAAGGCATTAGACTACCTCATTCAACACGCCTCTTTACCCACAAGCCACCTAGGCTTCCAAGTAACTGTGGGATCACAGAGAGGCATCTACCTCAGGGACCCAGCCCACGTTCTTGCACCTTCAGATCACGGAGTAGGAATTGAACCCATCTTCCCGGAGAACACAGGTATTGTTCATACTTAGTAGCACAATCATCACATACAATCATCACGTACTTTTTTAATCTTTTACACCATTTTTCTTCTTCTGACGTCCACCACAGGAAACTCCGAGCGAATCTCCTTGCAGCTACACTTGGCGCTCACGTGTGCCGCCCCGTGGGTCCAGTGCCCCTCCCATCTAGAGCTGATGAACCAGTGTCGTCATGTCAATGTCCGCATCGATCCTGTGGGACTGAGAGAGGGTGTGCACTACACAGAGGTAGGAATTAGAGTTTGAAGACAAGATGGACTTTGTTTTGGTGTCCATTAATATTAATCTGGTCATTGTTAATGCATGTTTTTTTTTTCTGTTGTTTGTTGCCCTACCTCCCCCTTATTAGGTGTGTGGGTATGATACATCAGCACCGACCTGTGGCCCCCTATTCAGAGTTCCAATCACAGTTATTGTCCCCACCAAGTAAGTTCTTACATCATGTTGGGATTTTGTTTTTCTGTCAGAGTTTGTGTGTTTGTGTGTGTCTGACAGCTCTCTCTCTTCAATCTGACAGAGTGACAGACAGTCGGAATCAGGAGGTGAGTTTCACAGACGTCCACTTCAGACCAGGACAAATCAGACGCCACTTCATCACTGTTCCTCAGGGAGCCTCCTGGGCAGGTCTGTAAAGCATGTGCTTGAGAAAGTACCTCACATTTCCATTTTTATTTATCCAGCATTCAGCTTTAGTAAATTGCATTGTATTTTGCTTTCACGTTTGATCTCATGTATTTGTTAAGTTGGTTCTCTGTGGGGCTCAACACCAGTCTGTACCGGTAAATTAGGACCATTTTGGCCCTTCGGTTACGCTTGTTTGAAACCTCTATTCTTGAGTTTTAAAAAAACGTTTACGCTGCATCCATCAGTGGTAGTGTTGGTTGTTCCTCCCATGCTCCACCTGCCTTTATGACTGTCGACTGTCGAGACTGTCATTATGAAATTGATTTAATGCATTATGGCAAATTTTGAAGGTGATCTACTGTAACTTCTAAGTATTTTACACCCCTGTCCAGTAAGTGGTGTGTGCTTATTTATTATAAAATGTCTAGTCTTGTTTATGATCTCACTTGCAGGCCCTTATTGTCTTGCTGGCCATCGCATTAGGCTGTATCGCTACATGTCATTGCAAAATATCATAGCAGCTGAGTGTCTGAGGTTTCCTTGC
This sequence comes from Plectropomus leopardus, assembly GCF_008729295.1. Lineage (NCBI taxonomy): Eukaryota > Metazoa > Chordata > Actinopteri > Perciformes > Serranidae > Plectropomus > Plectropomus leopardus. Next base: position 11,776,894 of record NC_056463.1, read on the forward strand.
ACAGTCTGTTCATCTCCGCCACTGCACGCAAGAAAACATGCCACCTTAAAAGTAGCTGCTTGTGGTAGCCTTTGAGTGGCACAGTGAATTAAATTATTTTTTCTCAGTCTGTGGTTAAATGTTAAACCAGGAAGGATGAAAGGGCAGCAAAGGACAGTTTAATTTTCATAGTCACAGTTGACTCATATATGTAAACTTGCCATGGTAGGAACAGTGGCTACATGACCTTTTTAAATAAGCCACAACTTAACCACATGCTTGTTATAAGTATGTCACGACAAACAGTAAACAAACATGCTTTCTGTTGTCGTTCTGACTTGGCCAGCTGAATCACTAGAAGAGGACTGGCCGTTGAAAGAAGTGACAGGCCTTTTATTCCAAAACTAGCCGTGACAATTTTACAAGCTGAGTTACAGATGACACCATCAGTCAGCTTGAATTGAGCTTAGACCAGCTAGTTTGCACCACTTCCACTTTACTCTGCAACGTTTTAAAACCGGCTCATCTCGTCGCAAATCTTTGGTCTGAGCTGGGCATAACACAACCTCTGGTCCATACTCCTAATGCAATCTTTAACTCTATTTCTCTTCTCGTTATCATCTGTATTCTTTCCTCTCCTTGTTTTTCTGTTTCTTACCTCTCTGTCCACATCTCTCTCCTGCAGAGATCACGCTGACCTCTCATTCAGGAGATGTGTCGTCGAAGTTTGTTCTCCATGCGGTGCACCTGGTCAAACAGAGAGCGTACAGAGCGAATGAATTCTACAAGTTCTCTTCACTGTTGGAAAGAGGCTCGCTAACAGAGGCTTTCCCTGTGCTGGTACATAAATTTCATTCATAATATGGATTTATTTACCTGGGATATTGCACACAAGTCACTCTGTAAATATACCAGTATGCTAAAAAAGAAAAAGAAAAACTCCATAAGTACCTACTTAATTTCAAAGCTGTATACATATAACAGTGGACTAATTTCATGGTTTTTTTTTTGTCTCCTGTCCAGTCAGGAAGGGTAGTAGAGTTGTGCATTGCACGCTGGTGGGCGAGCCTGGGTGACGTCACAGTGGACTACAACATCTCGTTCCACGGACTCAACATTTCCCCTTCACCCCTGCACATAGTAAGAGGAGAGAAAACTTACAGATGAGAAACGCTGACAAGTAAGCTGCAATTCAGACCCTATCAGTTCTATTTTTGTGACTCTCTTTGTCTCTACCCAGCACGCCTCAGAGGGAGTGACGAGTTTTGACGTGTCGTCGCCTCTGAGGTACGAGGAGGTGTCCCCCACTATTACCCTCAAGTCGTGGGTTCAGCCTCTTAGGTAACGGCACACACACACACACACGTGTATTTTATTGTTTCACATCTGTGCAGTTCATTGTTTCACACCCATAATGTTGCTTTAGGCCCTTAAGTTCTAAGATAAAGGCTCTGGGACTGAGGGACGTTTTGCCGAACAACAGACAACTCTATGAGATTGTCCTCACCTACAGCTTTCACCAGGTACTGCCAACACGGTCAGCACTTTATATGAGAGATTTTTTTTTTCTTGTTTTTATCTGTGTGTATGATCTTCTTGTGCTTTGTCCTCAGCCTAAGAGCGGAGAGGTCACCCCCAGCTGTCCCATGCTGTGTGAGCTTCTGTATGAGTCTGAGTTTGACAGTCAGCTCTGGATGCTGTTTGATCAAAACAAGAGACTGCTGGGCTCAGGGGATGCCTACCCACACCAGGTACGCTTAGAGAATTAGCAGTGTTTTAGGAAAAGGTCACTTTTTAAGCAAAATGTTTGTATATGACAGATGTCCTCATTGGCTTTCTGTACATCTCGTGGGTCAGAAACTTACTTGCCCAAAGCAAATTTTTACTTGCCACTATACAAATTCTTTTATTTATCAGTGGTTATCAGATAACAACAAAAACCAGTCAACTGTCATAATAAAATGACCTTGTTTTATCCGCCTTGCTCTCAAACTTGCAGCAAACTGCACAATACAGTACTGAAATTTTGCCCACATCCTCTAACGCCACCCAGCTAATCTCCTGTTTCCAGAATAATTGAAATGCTGGCATGTACTTCAGCTCATGAACTTTGTCTTTACTGACATTTTCTCACGACTGCTCGATTAGCACTGCACCTGTACAAATCCTGATAGAGATGGGAAGGAAGTGAGATGGCTCACTCCTTAGCTGTTCCATTTAAAAAACAATGTGTTTAATTCCTTTTTAACACTTTCGACTAGTTTTAAGCTGAGTTATAAAAACTCACGGCATTGGTTGTTAGTTCATTATTTGATGCTCCAAAATCTAAACAAGGTCCGAGCAGGAGTGTCAGAGCACTTGTATCACTTTTGTTGAATGTTTTGCCATTTAAAATAAAAAAATGCATACATTTTGACCTAAAGATCGCATGCTGTTTTGTATCCTAGATGTTCATTTGTATCTGTAGTTGATAGATTTTTCAGAAAGAATGATTGTAGATCAAAGGAAAACCTGGTGGTGTGCAAGCCATAAGCTAACACATGCCCCATGTCTGTTTTATTCCTCCAGTATTCTCTGAAGCTGGAAAAGGGAGACTACACTGTGCGTCTGCAGGTCCGCCACGAGCAGTCCAGCGAGCTAGAGCGCCTCAAGGACCTACCGTTTGTGGTGTCACACCGTCTGTCCACCACACTCAGTCTTGATGTATACGAGTCGCACCGTGCTGCCCTCATGGCTAAGAAGAAGGCGAACTCTATCACCTTGTGCCCGGGTGCCACCCAGCCCTTTTACATAACAGCCCTGCCAGACGACAAGTGAGTTAGCTTGGGAGGAACTTTTAATTTGTATTGTACGATCTTAGAGAAAGACTTAACGTGCAAAAAAACAAAAAGCCTTACTTTTTTAAGAGTCAGTCAGCTAAACTTGATTAGTAGCTCTGTGTGGCTAAAAGTTGCATAATAGGTGGATGTTTTGATATTATATATTTTTATATTATATTATTTTTGTAGTTTTTTGGCATATATGGCTACATACTGTAGGTGTACAACATGGCTAGACACATGATTTGAAATGGTTAAAAGGGCATTTTTCATCTCTTGTTGACTTTCAACCTCAAAGTAGTCGAGGGTGGACGCTCAGACTTGAGAACACCTCTTATATAAGTGCACCTGTGGTCAGAAAAAGGCTTATATGAATAAATATTTCAATGTTCGTTATGTTATTGTGATGTCAGATTTAGTTTTATGTTCCTGTCTTTGTTCTTTCTATCACTGTCTTTCTGCCCCTGTTTTTCCTTTCTTTTCAGGATCCCAAAGGGGACGAGTCCAGGATGCTATCTTTCAGGCTCCCTGGTTGTTCCCAAGAGCGAGTATGGCAAGAAAGCAGTAAGTGACTGTATTTTTTTCACCTTCTGTCCTTGAGAGCAGTCATCAGTCCTGCCCCTCGGCATCTAAAGTCATGGGACTTCAAATCAAAGAGTTTTTCACATTGTTGAACTTAAAACAAACTACACAGCAGAATAATATGTGGTTATGATGGCCAGTCTGCTTATACTTTAGGTTAATCTAAAAAATGATGAAAATCTGAGATTCACTCATTAAATCTGTGATGCCCAAAAGTACTCATGGTCCTGAGGATCAGGGGTGATGACCACTGCTCTGATGCTTATTGCTTTTCCCTTTGTAAGGTTTGGCACAGTTTGTCTGTCATCACTTTCAGACTGATCGGAGTCTGGTGTGCTGCTTCTTAAATTGGTTTGGTTGCTGTCCTTTTGGTCAATGCATGCCTTTTTTTTTTCTTTTTCTCACTCATCGACTTTGCTTGTGCTTCTGCTGTCAGTCCAAAAACACAGTTATATGTTGCTTCTGCAGTCACCTCTGTCAGATCTGGACACGCTGGATCTGACTGTTGGCTCATTAGATTGCAGATTAGTAAGAATATTTTTAGTTGCAAACATGATCGGGTTAAAATAGCGATCAGTCTGTCTGCCAGTCTGCAGCCTCTGAGCTTTAGTTTTTACTTTGGGCCTTCAGGGACAATTTGAAAATGCAAAACAAAATAAATAAATAAAATGGTAATGATAGAAAGAAATCTTTCTAAAATGTGTTTGCCTCAGGTAATGTGCTCTATGTTTTCTAAGGCTGTGTATTAACTGCCATTTTTAAATATTAGTGCAGATATGATGCCTCAGTTTGCGCACCAGTACTTAAATTATTCATCTTTATAAGGCTGTTGCAGTAACCTCAATCTTGCAATACATTGAAAAGCCAACCACAGTGGGTGGCAAACAACTGCCATATTCATGTTTTTTTGTTGTTGCTTTTTCATGGGAGGCCGCGTACTTTCACTCTGCTACTGCGATCAGGCACAGAGCATATACTCTGCGCTGAGCACTGCACATTTGCCATTTTTTACTGGTCGCCAAAAGTTGAAAACTATTCAACTTTTAGTAAAATGCTGCAGGCGCTCGTCACTTTCACTTTTTACCCAGCTGCCCAATCACAGTGGATGGGGATTGGAGCAAATAACACAAAGACCAACCGTCACATTGTTGAACAACAACAACAATGAAGGAGAAATTGATACTGAATCACACAGACCGGCAGGTTAATTTCCCTCTCCCATCATGCTTTAGCCTTTCCTTCGTCCAGAGCAAGTACGTTTCGCAGACGGTTGTACTTGCATGGATATTCCTTATTACACTGACTGACGCAATGAACAAGTATTAAATTTGTTTAAAAACTGAGTAATCTTTGTCATTTACAAAGAAACAATGTATCTAATAATATGTATATTTTTTTTACATACAACATAAGTTCTGAAATGTTAAATGTATTAACACAAGCCGAAAATAAAGCAGCCAAAAAGGGGCAAAATTTTGATTTAATTGACAAACAGTCTGATGAGATATTGAGTGAATGAGATTACAAATCTGATTCGCCTCCTGTACTTGAACAATATTCAATATTTTGTGCTACAAAATACTCAGCCCTAATTATTTACGTGTTGTCCAAAAAACTGCACAAGAGAAAAAAGATTTTTACACAGTCAGCACAGCTAGTATGTGCTACTTACTGCTTTCTGTTGAGCCCACTCAGAGGAACATGTGCAAAAAGATGAGTGAAATATATTTTAAAGGGAATAAAAAAATATATTGGCCATATATACTGTGATATGTGCTGTACACTGGCAAACGTTTAATTTCTGGAGCTTATTTTCACTATCTCTGTGGGCTGCAGGTGCTCCTTCTTACACCACCAAAGGGCTGTTTCATCATACACACACATACACACATCTGAATACTTTGTCTGCACAGCTTTCGTGTGTCTTTGGCTGAACTCAGTGGCTCCAATGCGAAGATCTTCCTGCACCCATTTACAAATGCATATTTTTTTCAATGTTTTTCATATTGTTCCACATTGCATTGCATCTGTTTATATCAAGATTCACTGTGAACGCGCTTAATATTTTACTGCAGTTTTCAGTTCTGTGTGATGATGCAGTGCTTAACTCTTGTGGCAGAGCAGATGTAAGAAGAACAAGTCAATCAGATCTGTAAGATATTAACACAATATAGAAATCTGAACTTTTCAGCAACAAGGATTACACCACTGTTTATTTGAGTGTGAAAGGTAGGTGGATTAGACTCTGAATCTCTGAGTGAGTATGAAAGTCAAAACAAAACATGAAGACAGAGAGAATCCTTTTTGGTGTGTTTGTGTTGTCTCTTCCTTACTGTGTGTTATTCTGACCACCAGGGGCAGGCCTCTGCAAAACGACAAGGAAAGTTTAAAAAGGTACTGGATGAGCTAGAAACACTGTGCAACAGAGCGTCCACTGCTCTCCTACCATCAGGAAATGGCTTATTCCTTACCTTCAGATGGAATTTGTTATATTTGTATTAATTATGTCGAAGCATGTCATTATTGCTAGATTTAAATTAGGCTTGGGTGGTATCTGTTTTTCATACCATGTTCTCTACAGCTCGCGAGCTCTCTTAGCTTTTTTGTTTTTTAAACTCAATCACAGTCAAGAAAGGAAATATAGTTAGACCTGTTGTCCTTATTAAACAGAGAAATACAACAGTACACCTTTAGAATCCCAGTTTCTCTCACTGAACCAAGACTAGCTCAACTGCCTTGTTACTCATTGTAAAACACACGCCATTTAACCTTGACAGAAACTAAATAAAATTCACAAAAAACGGCTTATTTTGTGTTCCAACAATCAATATAGTCTCTGAATTCACTGAGTTAGATGCAAAAATATGCAGTTTATACCCACTTTTTTGCTCTCTGCTGCTAGTCGGCAAATCTCAAAAACATCTCAAATCCAATAATCTGAATTTTAGGCCTTAAAATGTCTTAAATATCCTTTTTACAGGTCTTATAGATTGGATTGTGAAGTTAATGTTACATTTATAAAGTTTCATTACCATAACAAAACCAAACAAACATGGAACCAGTAACAACTAATACAAACTATGAGCCCAGTCAGAATTTAATAAAGCACACTCAGCTAGTGTGATGTGTGGGCTGACAAGTGACAACCTCAGTGGGTGGAAATTGCAGTCAACACAGGAGTGCAAAAAACTGCAATTTGGCTCCAGAAGCCACTTAACCTCCATAGACCCCCACGTTAAAATGCACAAATGCACTTTACAGCAGAGATAAACGTGTTTACTGCCTGGTACAAAAAAACCCATTTTGGTCCCTATATAATAATTTCAACACTCATGTTAAATTCCTGGGGCCTATGGGTGAATTTTATATAACTCATCCATTTTTTTTAAATTAAGATTGAAAGTTACCCGTAATTAAGGGCGGGGCCGCTTTGAGTGACAGGCTGTCTGCGGGTAGTGTCCGCCGCTTCCAGTCAGATCCACCCCTTGCTCCTTCACAGCACCACCCTCTTGTCCAAATATGGTCACTTCTGGCTCCAAAAAAACAAGATGGTGACAGCCAAAATGACGAATTTTAGCCCTCAAAACGAAATCGCACAAAACAAGGGGTGAAGTCACAGTACCTACAGCCAGTCTTTGTGGCTAATGTAATGCCTTCTCTCATAAAAAAAGCTTCTTGGTAATACATCCAAACTGTTTCTTTCAACTTTCACTCTATTTTAATTCATAGCCTCTGAAGGAGCCTGCTGAGGAGCAAATACTCTGATGTACTATATTGTTGTGATACCACCCAAGCCTATTTGAAATATGCAGCAGGCATTTATTTTGTTTTAGAGTAGTTCAAGTTTTCTGGTGGTCAGTAAAATTACTAATAATTATCAACATCAAGTGATAATGAGTATTATTTTGACCTTGTGTCACGGGGTATTAAAAAGCATTTGTTAAATTTGATTTAAATTAGAGATCATCAGAAGGAGTTTGGCGTCTTAGGACATGATTTTAGTAAGAGAAGGGTGAGAGTTTGGGATGCTGATTCAGAGTAGTAAAAGAGGTCATGGATTTTATTGAATGTGTCAGTTATTAGTTTTTGACTAAACTATGTTTTTTTTGTGTTCACACAGGATATCGTTTCAGTCATCTACCACTTAATTCCCGCTCCCAACAAAACAAAGAACGGAGGGAAGGAGAAGGACAAGGAAGCAGACAAAGAGAAAGACATGAAGGAGGAGTTTGCAGAAGCCATGAGAGACTTAAAGATTCAGTGGATGACAAAGTGTGCACAGTTACACTTCTGTTTTTTTGCTCAGCATTTCCACTGCTAACTTTTCCTCATTTTTATTAAACCATTTGTCATGCTCTGTTTTTGCTGTTCAGATTGGACTCCAGCTCCATCTATGATGAACTGAGGGAGAACTACCAAGATTACCTCCCGCTACATGTGCAAAGACTGCACCAGCTGGACTCTGAAAAGGTAACGGTACACAGCTGCAAGAGGAAATGGTGGAAGCTTTGACGGGATTTAATCCCAGGAGAAATTAATTGACTTGCTCCAGATATTGGCTCTGCTCACAGTCATACTTTTTTCCTTCCATTTGTGTTCAGGAGCGTGTAAAACGTCTCAGGGAGGTGGCGTCAGCAGCCGACATTGTCATCTCCCACATCGACCAGACGGCCTTGGCGGTTTACCTCACCATGAAGACAGACCCTCGCCCTGATGCCGCCTCAATCAAGACGTATGTCACACTGAAGAATATTATCAGTAACAGAAATACAATAAAAGTGACTGTGTAATGGGGTGACTGTGTCTGCTAGTTTCAGGATACTTGGATGTGTATTCTAGCCATTTTTAAGTCCTGCGATTCTACAAGTATTGCAGTTAATAGAGATTTTTGTTTACTTTTTAAACACTAGACCAAGGGAAAAAGTTGAATTATCCACCTCTAGAGACTGTTTGACATACCATGCATTTCAATGTCTGTTCTTTAGTGACATGGAGAAGCAAAAGTCGTCTCTGCTGGACGCTCTGTGCAGAAAGGGCTCCGCTCTCGCCGACCAGCTCCTGCTGCCCCCGGCGCCGCAGGACGGCGCTGGTGCTGTCTCCACAGGACAATCTGCAGAGGAGGAAGTTGGAGAACAGGTGGCCAGCAGTTCTGACGACACCGTGCACAACGTGGTTAAAGCCCTGGCGGATACGTTTTGGGAGGTGCAGAAGTGGGCGGAGCTAACTGACTCCAAGGTGAACAAAAAGATCATCTCCTGTTTCATGCAGGAATTAAAAAGTACAGAATGTATATCACGGGACATATAATTTGTTTCTTTATTAGCATCCCCATTAGCTTCTGTATTAAATGGCCGAAGGTAGCTATATTAGTAATTTTTTAAACAAAGTTAAAAAAACGAAATTAGATTTGTCTTTGATCCTGCTACATCTTTAGAGTTGAAAGATGAGTTTATTAAAAACAGAAGCTACTATGAAGATTCCATCTTGTTGTTTGGGCATCATACAACTCCTGCAGTGCATTTATTTGAATTTGCATCAAAGTCTTGTGTCTTTACGGCACCCAACAAGGTCCGCCCATCCAGTGCAACAGCTTGATCCAGGATGGTAGGGGTTAACCATGTCTCTGTGAAGATGTGAGTAACTACTCTTCCTGGGGTTTCCATTATTTTTATCAACAATATTTCATAAACTAGATTACAAAAATAAACATCCGTAACATTACGGTCGGTAAGACTAAACACGTTACAACACACAACAATCAACACAAACTCAAATATTCACTGATACAAACAGAAGCTCTGCATAATGATTTTTCTCTTCAGTAGTTGAGAAAAGAAAGTTCCTGGAAACGTATTCACTAAATTACAAGAAAAATTGGATAGATAGCTTAAATCCATTTCATATCTGTAAGACCATCAAAAGTCTTTATCACATATAGTGTTCGACACTGTTCCTTGTGTTGTCACTCTCTTACCTGTGATATTTTTTTTCACTGTTTTTTACACTTTTGGAAGGTTGTACCCAAAAAATGTGCTTTTCTCTGGTTTCTGCCTGGAAACTGAATTTGTGTGGATGCAGTGTGTGTTTCCTTAAAGCTAGCTGCTTTGCTTTAATCTGGTAAACGTTAAGCTAATTTTGTTTGTCTTTTGTCCGTTTCACTGTGCAGGTGTTGATGTTTTCATACAAACACGCTCTCGTGAACAAGATGTATGGCCGAGCCTTAAAATACGCCTCAAAGATGCTGGAGGAGAAGCCCAGCAAAGACAACATGAAGAACTGCATCCAGGTATAAGACCAGCGACGGCTGATATCTGTTTCATTTAATAAGATGTGTACTAGATATTTTCTACAGCGCACTCTGCAGAAACTGAGCAGAATAATTTTTTAAAAATATGTTTATGATTAAACAAATGTATCTGAATGTCAGTTTCATTCCCTTGGAATCACTTTCTGTTTATTTTTTTGTGTTCCAGCTCATGCGACACCTCCGATGGACACACTGCGCCACCTTCAGTGAGAACTGGCTCCCCGTCATGTACCCTGCAGAATACACTCCATTCTAGGCACAGACGCACATGCATGCATGAGCAGCATGGCCGTACGTGGTTCATTACATGGTAACTTCGATATCATGTCCCTCAGGGTCACATGGTCTATGCATCTGGTTTTTCAAATTTCGATGTAGGTGGACACCAACATGGAGGACGATGCTTAGTGTGAGCAGTTTGAGGCACTCGACACCTTCAAAGATGAGAAGGGATCGTGTTCGTCTTTAAATGAACACGATGGTTCATTTGAATGCCGCCAACAGAAAACAAGTTTAAATTTTAAAATGATTCAGACTTTTGCCAAGGCTCGCTGACTGCAGCTCACTGCTTTCTTAGCTGGGTGTTGTCCTTTATTTTGGTGTCATCTACAAATTTGGACGCTTTCACATCTCCACTCACCCTCAGCTGTACAGACTCCATATCACAAAAATAACGTCCTTCTATCCTGTAAATACTCTAAAATGGCCAGTGCTCACTCCAGGGATTCAATGCATCCCAAGTCTTTGAAAAACAAACTGTGGCCCCATCTACTCACTTAAAAAAAAAAAACTGTCATGATGCTTCGGTGAGAAGACAGGAGGACTTGCTGCTGCACGATGTTCGGACACCCGAAGGCACGCAGAGTCTGCCTGATCCCTAAATTAAAAAAGGAGACAGAACTTAATATCTTTTTCTCTTTGTTTTTATGATTGTTCCAGCCAGGCCGGGTTTGTCTGTCGTTTGAGGCTCTGACTCGTGTACGCAGAACACAAAACAGTATTGAGGTGCCTTCCTACATGTACCTTACCTTTTTCTGATGGGATGAAAACCAGTGCGAGGCTGCAGAATCAGTAGTGTCAGCCAACATTGCGGTCATTTCACCCATCATCAGCCTTTGGTGTCAAATGTTGCTAAAAAGCTGGTATCTGCAGTATGACGTGTCCTACACTGTATGCAGGCCGTCAGTGATTTGTCAGGTAATAGTAAGCCACATACACACTTGCTCGGCTTCTGCTTACCTCCAGAGGTGTTGGCCACCCGCCTCATACTGCAGTTACCCATGCAGCACATTTGACGACCATCTCAACAGACCTCACTTACATACCAGATGCAGTCGTGGGCAGTGGAAGGATGTTCAGTTTTCATTGTAAAATGTTCGCGCAGTATTAGACGTCTCTCTGCAGCATTTAAAAATGCTGCGTTTGTACACAGTGTCATAAAATGTACATACACACATAACATAAAAGATATTAAGATGCAATAGGTATATAATACAAATATTATTCGAATTGATGTATTTTGCATATATGCATGTCTTTTAGGATGTAAGGAAGAGCAGTTTTATTTGGAAGCAGATTTTAGTGTGTTTCAATTTGAAAGATTTTTAATCCCAAACAAGATTATGACGATGATCCACTGTTGTTCTTTTCATGAGTGTGTGTTTGTGAACGACTTTAAGTGTCACTTGTGAGCATATTGTGTGTACGTGAACATTTTCTCCCTATAGAACTGAAACGAGAGCCAACTAGAGAGGGTTAAGCATGATTTATGTTTTCTTCTATACTTTTATTTACTTTAAAGGACCGTGCCAGTGGTTTTGTATTTTTATCTGATAAATCGAAAGAACTTTACAACAGCTAATCTTTTTGCATATGATGTTATTTTTTAATAGATTTTTCTAGGCAACTGTTTCATTTCAATAGAATATAAAGAAAGACCTCAATGGTGAACACCAAGTCTGAGAAATGTGTAAGGGCCTTTAATGTACTCATGTTTAAATATGGTAAAACTGTGGTTCTATATCAACACTTATTTCGGTTTGTGCAGTCTCAGTGAGTTGAGGTTGTACGGCACATTATTTCTGAGCACTAATCAGGATTAAACAATATTTCAGTCAAAAGGCAATGACAGTTTTGGGGTTGTATGTTGATGCTGCGACTGTCTATTAAAATCGACTGACTAAACAGCACCCTCACAGTCCAGACGAAGCAGGTTAGCTGAATTTTTTAAACTGGTAATAAATGATAAATAACATTTTCCAAAACTTAATTTTGATTAGTGCTTGTTTAGTCATGAATATTAAATGTCATAGATGTACCTCAGATTTGAAAGAATTTTCCTTTAATGTGGAAACAGTTAACTTCTCAGCGTCCCTGCCATGGCGTTTCTAAGTGGTATTATTGTTCACAAAGACAACCGGCTTGCTTTTTGTTTTCCTCAGAGCCAAACAGTTACCATAATTTCCACAGAAACTCCGGTTGTTCCACCATCAGCCTTTTCCACCACTGGGGACAGTAACCACAAAGAAAATAACTTGCATTGATACTCTTTTTAGGTAACTGGAGATAAAATGCTCCTCCTTTGTGCTTTGAATCTAGCTGTAATTTTCCCAGTGGCAGACAGAATTGCACAGTGAAAGGAAGGCTTAGAAGAAACCAATCTTAACACAGATAGTGTCTTTATTTTACAGTGTGCAAGCAGCATTTACTTCATAATGATAAGTTGAAGTAAAAAACTTTATTTTCACTTTAATCAGAATTGCAGCCTTGCAGTTTAGCGATGGGCCTTTCTCACAGCGAACATTTTGACTTGTAGGAAAAGCACAGGTGTTGCCAATAATGATAACAATGGCTCTGTTTAGTTCAAGTGCTTCAGTGAGAGAGACGCTGAGCCAGCATGCACAATACCTGGATCCTGAAATCAAAGGAGCCAAATGGAAGTAAGCCATCATTCATTTATTTATTTACACCTTTGTGTTTCCTTCTGTGACAAGTCAAAATGTACTCTGTGAAAAAGACCTACGCAGAGTAATTGCACATTCATGTTAAGTCTTTAATGCTTTACTCTGCAAAGATAATGCAACTTTGACAAAAATCAATGCAGACTTGATGTTCACTTTGACTTTATTTTATAATTTAGCATTGCACTCCTGTAGTATTGCAGATTTCATGATAAGCAGTTTTTCAAAAGTAAAAGAACAAAATCGATGTGGCAGCACCACAGACATCTGGTGCTTCTTTTATTTATTTATTTTTTTGACTTGTGAAGCCCCAACTCACAAAGACAGTTTATCAGACTTGGTACAGATCCCTGTGGAGCTACAAATGGCTTTATACGTTTTTTTTTCACATGTGCAGTAGTAGTTACTCTTTGAACAAGCCTGAAAGGTCAACCATTCTTTTCATGTATATGGAAATTAATGCAAAATGATGACTATACAGAACTAGGAAAAAATGCATCAATCTGTTGAACATAAAACTGCACTGCATGCATTTATAAATGGTTTAAAAAAAATTTGGTTCACAAAAATGTGCAAAAACACTGGTATTGTCCTTTAAAATGCCTCACCTGAATCATGCTGCTGTTTGTTTTCACAAACCACTGCAAGAGAGGAGAATGCTGAAGATAAAAACTACAGATTCACTTTTTATATTTATCAGTCTCAACCTTTCTAACTTGTAGACCTGTAAAAAAGTGGCTTCCTGTTACAGTTTGTAGTATTTCAGTTTAATCAAAGAATGATCTCCCCCATGTTAAGCTGGTTTAACTGTCAAAGAAAACAAGGCTGAAAATTGTACAATTGGACATAGTAATAACGAATAGAAGAAGGAAAAAGACTTATCCCTTTAACACCCTGTGTGAGGACCAGTGGTCTACATATCACGTCTCTAAATTATGTTTTACCTCCTCTCACAAGCAGAAGGTGCATGCCTAAGTGTAAAAGCAGCTGCTTTCAAGCCGAGGCCTTTTTTTCCTCCTGGGAGTAAACAATCTTTTATAGGATTGTGCAAACAGCGAATCAGTGGTCACAGCCCATGTTGACCCAGGGGTGAAGATGCCTTGTTTTTCTGTTTTTAGCTGTGACTCATATTCACCTTCTGCAGAGGCCTCTACAAACACACAGGGCTCTACTCGACTGGAGTCGTTTGGGTTTAACTGTATTAGAGCTCATCGTCTTTACATTTAGCATCTTTTGTTTTATTCTTCTTTGTCCTTTTTCTCCTTTTTCCTGTGTTTGGGGTTTTTGTTCAGGCGGATGTTGCGTTCAGGGTTCAGCTGTCAACAGTACGCGTTTGCCAATGACAGTCTCTCCAAAAATGGCCTTAACTTTCACCACAGGACTGTACCGTCCATTTCTGGCACCAAACAGACGTCTCTGTATCTGTTGCTCTCACTCTGCTGGTGTCAGGAAAGACTTCAGAAATGCTTCTTCTGGATGTGGAGTGTTTATATTTGTAGTCATAAAATCTAGTAAATGCCAATATTTTACAGAATGTTACAAGATAAGGTTGTATGCTCTTAGTATTATTTTATACCCATTCTTCCTCAATGAAGTGGGAAAGACCGGAGCTTCCGTCACACTATTTTGTGGTCACGTGGAATTAAGTCACAAACAAGGAAACCGACACTGAATAAAATGATTTGGAAGAATTCAAATGTGCTCTGGTCATCACTTTTACATACGTTAACAGGGTGCAAATTTCATTTTTTATTTTGGTTTTTTTAAGTGAACAATTTCACTCTTTTTAGTGCCCTCTACAGTTTAAATAGCCAGACAAGAAAAAAAGGAAAGAATTTAAGGAATAAAGGGGTTTTGTTCCATTGTCATTTTACTGTATTAAACAATAGAAATGTTTAAAAAATATTACAATTCATATGCCAGCAAAAACAGGACATTTCATGACTGTGAAAAGAACAGAGAGAAATACAGAGAAAAGGCTGCCACTAACAATAATTCTCTCAATTAACTGATCATCGTTTTTGTCTTTAAAGGTTGTGTATGCAACATTCAGAGCTTCGATAATTCAGCAACCTACAAGTATTTGCTATGTGAAGATATGGTGGCAGAGACTAAACTCACGCTACCTGTGTGTCTGTTGTAATCTGAGCTTCTCTGTGGTTTGTTGGGAAAAGCCGGTCTGGGTACGAGTGCATGTTAGTGGCTAGTTCATTACTGTCGCTTTGCACGCCACTCATACGGCAGTAGAATCTGATATTGAGACAGCGTTGTCGCAGAAGTGTAGCACCCAGCCTTCCCTGAGTTACACCATTAGCTATGTCAGCACTTTTGCAATTGTTTAGCGCAGCTTATGAAGTAAGCAACGCCTGCTGCTAGTCGCCGGCTCATTCACATTCATGTTGAGATATATAGAATAGTGAAACGCCCTGAATTTCTCATTAAAAATGTGATAAAGTCAAATTGCTCATTTTGTCCCACAGCTGTACAAAATGTAATGACTGTCAGGTTGCTATCATATATGACAATAAAAATCAGCACATTTGAGAGGCTCAGCCACCAAACGTTTGGCATTTGTTCCTTACGAAACTACTGTAAAGATCGTTTGAGTGCTGAGATATATTTGATTAGATTCTAATGAACTATCCTTGAAACTATTCTCATTTGACTTTTTCAGGCTAATTATGATGTTTCATAAAGTCATAAATATGGTATCAGAGTGTCCAGATAAGAACTAAACTAGAGCTGATGTTGTGCTGCCCTTCTTACTATTTTTTGTGTTGACAGGTTTAAAAAGTGCTGAGTGCATAATAACACAATGGGCCCCTGAGCGCTCACTGGTAAAGACCCTCATTTCTACATCGCATCAGTCCAGTAGAGAAATGTGGTTGTTCTTATCTTTAAAGAATTTTTTTTAGGGTTAATCATAACTCTACAGTTCTGATGATGGTTAAAATTCAGTATTTTGTTCATGCTTGACGTAAGGAGTAGCTATGGAAAAACTTCACCACAAATCCTGCTACTACAGATCCAGACTCCTCACTGATATTTTACAAATGAATACACAAAATATAGGAATTCAAAGGAAAGCTGTGATGTAGGATCAATTTTCTTAAAGCTGAGCTATTGTACTGCTGCTGTATTAAAAAATTAAACAGGGTAAAAGTCAAAAGTGGCAGATACTGACCTCCTAAAGAGCAATATTAATTAGTCACTTTTAACAGATACTCAGAGGCCCCTGGTCTGGTTGGGGCCATTGAATAATCCTTCCATATCTTTTCTGTCTCTCAGTGTTTGAACGTTCCCATGAAGATCTTCATCTCTGCATCTTCAGCCAGCAGACTCGTGTGAAAAGCCTTTTTAAAGTTCTCAGTGAAGGTCAGATCAGTCTCAAACCTCACCTTGTTGGCCCAGATCACCGTCGTTCCTCGTTTGCAAAAGTGCTTCATGGTGACCAGGAGCTCGTCCAGGTAGTCGTGATGGTAGACCACATCAGCAGCGAGCACATAGTCGTACCGGTAAAGGGACGGAGGGTACTTACGCTCCAGGTCGTGGCCCCAGGACAGAGCCTCCACCTGAGGTGTGTATTTGCATCGTCCCCTGGTGTTCCTCATCACGTTGGACCGGAGGTTACCCAACACGTCAGGTAAGTCTGTGGCTGTGACTGAAGCTCCTGAGGATGCAGAAACAGGAAGCCTGTCATTTACGAAACTACAATAACAGTAAAAAGACTAGTGGTGACCTTTGTTGAGGAGTTTTTGCTAAAGGTTATTGCTAAAGTAGGTACTGCAGTGTTTCACTTTTTCACATGTTGGGGTCATTCTAGGAATAGTCATCGAATTTCAAGGTGAGAAAAGATCATTCAGGGGGTTTTCTAGGCTGTTAAACATAGCAGCGGGTCATTTTTGACCCTTAAGATGACATAAGGGTTAAATGATTCCCAGCCCTTACTTACTTATACTTTGTGTTCTGTTTCAAAGTTTGTGCATTATATCATGGTGACTAACTCTTTTCAAACTTTTCATAACTATGATTGATTGTGATTTTTGTGTTTGTGCTCATGTGCATGTTATTGGAGACTACTCACCCAGCAGACTGGCCACAATGGTTACCAGTCCAGTTCCTGCACCCAGCTCCAGCACCTCCTTTCCCTGCAGGTTCACCCTCTTCCTGTTGTTTTCCAGGTAGGAGCAAAGAGCCAACGCCTGCAAAAAGATACATATCTCTTACGCTTCTCAAGAAAATAGTGGGAAACTTTAATCATGTATACATTTAGTGTTTTCTGTGGTACTCACTGCCGGCCACATCACTGCTCCAAAGGAGTCTATGGACTCGTGAATGACAATCTCGTGCCCTGCGTAATAGTAGACATCTTTACCAAAGTAGTTTTTAATGCTGGGAATCCAGGCTGCTGTCCTGTCCTGCTGTTCAGCTGTTTGGATGTACGCCTGATCTGTGAAGAAAGGGAGGATCCAAACTTTAACAGAAGTGAGTTTCCAGAAAGTGATGAGTCAGTAGTTTGATATGATGCACATAAAAAGACTCACATCATGTTGGATGTGAAATAACGATTCCTTGCTTCTCCTCCTTATAAGTTCAGACATTTTACACCGGAGTGCATCAGCGCCTCTGGTTTCACTGACGGCAGCTGGTAATAGTTTTGGCCTAACTACTTCCTGGTTTCACCACATTTTGGTTTTACCACGTCTCAAATGTTACTCTTGCTGCTGATCTTGCTAGATATATTAAAGTCCCAAAGCTGTTTGTTCACTTAAGAGAAAGCTGCCAAAACACAAGATGCCCCTCCCAATGTTCAGGAGGTCGTCCTGACTAATCTCAGCAGTCAGCTGACGGACATACTGTGAGGGTCGTTGGCTTGATGTAGTTCACCTGGGCTTTCCAGGCTATAAAAGGTGGTCCATGCGCTCACTCTGTCTCTCCTCTTCTGCAGCCGGCATCCACTCTGTATAACTGTCTGTTTCTCTGCACTGCAGCACCGCTGCAGCACACATTCATGCACTGCTTTCATTGCTGACCTCCCCCTCCACTCTTTCTTTTTAAATAACCTCAGAGGGAAACACCTCCTAAATTAGAATTACAATATGTTATTTCAATGGCCTCAGAAAGTTCAGCCAGTATTTGTGAACATGAGCTACCTCCTCTCAGAGCAAGAAACCTGAGAAGTAAGTTGCAAACTAGTGATGTCACAAAGTATAAAGTCTGGAGCTGCTCCAAAGACAATATAATGTGAGGAGGGATTCATGTCTGAACCAACTTTTTATAGACGCTTCACTCAAAACCATAAATGTCAACCGTATGCTGGTCCTGGAGTTTAAGTCAGGGGATCACCAAAGTTATTAGGATTCATTACCTGGGCACGATGATTGTGCAAAATCCTATCATAAACTCTATAAAGTCTATGGTTAAGATATTTCAGTCTGGAGCATATAGACTTTATATGAATGCAGTCTATGGTCTGGACCAACAGCCGTAATTGGCAGAATAATCGCATTGTACATTTCTGCATAAGTGGATATGTTACATTTGTATGTTTCATATGTATGCAGATATGTTGAAACCGAATGTTTCTTAACATTTTAATTGTATGTTGTGACAATGCTGTGGTTAATGTGTGGCTAGGTTTAGGCAAAAAAAAACCCCATTTGGTTAGGGGTAGAAAAATACGTTTTGGCTTAAAATACCTGCTTATGTCACAACAAACAGCTAGAAATGTCCTGAGACTAGGTTAAAAAGTACCTTCTTTAGCTGCAATAAAAGCAGCTGAAAATGTCCAGACATGTTGATAAAAAATACCAATTTTTTCACAACTAACCTGGATGGAAATGTCTCCTGTTGTTTGAAATAAACTGGCTCGAAATGTCACAATCTCTCAAAAAAAACCCCGCCTCCTTTTATTGCAGGAAAAGCAGCTGAAAATGTACATACTTGTCACAAAAAAATACTTGCAGTTGCAAAAAAAAACATGTTCAAATTTCCCCACGTCACATAAAAATATGTTAACTTTGGTTGCAACACAGCCAAAAAATTTCACCATGTTTTGTTAAAAAAATACCTGCTTTTGTTGCTACAAAGAACTGGAAATATCCCAAACTCTCATTAAAAGGCCAGCTTTTGTTGATTTCTAAACAGTGGTCTGCATTGCAAAAAATTCAATAACTCTTTTCTGAATCAGTTTTCCCATTACTCTAAATAATCCACAAACTGTTTTCATTCGAACTATTTTGTTCCAAAAAAAAAAGGTTCCTATGCTATTGAGGCAGATATCTAAAACCTGAGCAAACAAAAGTAAAACTGTCTACATTAGTATAAGAAAGTGAGATTCCTGTTTGTAATTTGGGTGAACTGACCCTTTAAACAGAAGGAAGTTTTGATTGTAGATTGATTTAACAGATATGTTTGATATTCATGTGTTGTTGTTCAGACTCACCTGTGACGTCTTCATCACTGGCTCTGCTGCTACAACTTGAATCTGGTTTATCCTCCTCATCCTCTTTATAGTCGTCATCTTTGTGGACCATCATCTGCTCCATCTCTTCCTCTCCATTATACTTTTCTTTTTCTTCCTTATCTTCACCTCTTTCAGGCTCTGACACCTGAGGTTCTTCTGTTACATTGTTTTCTTTCCTTTTTTCTAAACTGACGAGGTGAAGTTCAACATGTTTGTGTTTCTCCTCTACAAGCTCGTCTTTGCTCTCTGTCTCTTCCTCCCTTCCTTCTTCCTCCTCTCTCAGCAGATCTTGAATTTCCAGATCACCTTCTCCCTTGACTTGTTCTCTACACGTCGCCATGAAGATCTTCATCTCTGCATCTTCAGCCAACAGACTCGTGTGAAAAGCCTTTTTAAAGTTCTCAGTGAAGGTCAGATCAGTCTCAAACCTCACCTTGTTGGCCCAGATCACTGCCGTTCCCGGTTTGCAGAAATGCTTCATGGTGACCAGGAGCTCGTCCAGATAGTCATGATGGTAGACCACATCAGTTGCCAGCACGTAGTCGTACCGGTAGACGGACGTAGGGTAGGTGTGCTCCAGGTCGTAGCCCCAGGACAGAGCTGCCACCTGTGGTGTATATTTGCATTTCCCCCTGGTGTTTCTGAACAGGTTGGCTCTCAGGTTGTTAAGCTCCTCTGGGAGGTCTGTGGACGTCACCCAGGCACCTGAGGACAGTGAGACGTTCATGTTTGTTTTCATGCTTCATGTTTGTTTTCTTTCATGCTGAATAAAGACCCTGGGCCCACAGCCCACCTGTGTTTCACCTGACCCCCTAATACACACTGGGAAGAACTTGTAAATTACATAAATAAGGAATATTCTTACTTTGCTTGGGGGGAACTTTTGCAAAATGACAGGAGGCCAGGGGCCAGTTGCAGCAGCCTCCTAAACGTTTCAGGACATTTCTTTTTTGATGTTGTTTTATGCACTCTGACACTACTACAAATACAAAAATATTTCCCACTGTGAGACACTTTAGACACTGTGAGACACGCTATTGGGGGCCAGATTTGGCCCGTAAGTTGAGTATCACTGACCTAAAACACACGCACGTATAGATAATGCACTCTCTTAAAGTAAGTAAGAAAATTGATAAATTAATTGAGTTTCAATAAATTACAATATGGACCACAGTACCATCAGGGACAGACAAGACCAAAACAAAGACAAACATAACACATAGAGTTGTTATGAGAAGGTTTGCCTATAAAGGTGAGTTTTTAGTAGACGTTTAAAACAGTCCAAGGACTTTTAGACCTGCTGGTTTTTATACATTTATCTCAGTAGAGATTTACATCTATATTAAATTGTTTTTTATATTTTTTTCATTTGTCTGGTACTTATTTTTACCCTTTGTGTTTCTTCTCAGAGGGGGACTTTCACTCAGGATGTCATCCACTAATCTTAGGATCAGCGGTTTGATACCTGGCTCCTCCAGGCTGCATGTTGAAGTTCGCTTAGGCAAGATACCGAACCCCAAATTGCATCGGTGTGTAACTTTACATGAATGTTAGCCCTCGGGCACCTGCGTATGAATGTGTGTGTGACTGGGTGACTGTGACATCTAGTATAAAATCACTTTGAGTGGTCAAAAGACTAGAAAGGCGCTACACAAGTGCAAATCCATTTACTTGTCACTCCCCCATCCTATTTTTGTTTCTTATTTTCGGACTAACTTGAACCCTGTATGTGTGCAAATGACAAAGCTAAATGTGAACTTCTTACCAAGGAGCACAGCGACAATAGACACGAGGCCCGTTCCTGCCCCGATCTCCAGCACCGCCTTGTCCACGAGATTCAACTCTTCACGATGAGTATCCAAGTAGTGACAGAGAGACACAGCCTGTGAGGAATCAGCAAGACTTAGAGTTACAGGTGGGTAAAGATCATTTCGAGGCTTATTTCGGTTGCTCGGTTGTTCCATTTGGACTTCTGCTTCAGCCAGTACTGCATGAAAACAGAATATGATCACGCTGAACCTTCTGTAGACGGTTTTGTAGTTCTCATTTGCCAACAGTCTACAGAAGGATGGAGGAGTATTTGCATTTGTGTGTACTGTATGTCTTCGTTGTCCAAAAATTGCTGCACTTACTGATAATGGAATGAGTGCTATAGACACTAGAGTTTTCCAGTTCTTTGGTTCGTACCTTGTCAAAAGGAAAAACCTAGCATTGAGCAGCAAAGTCCTGAAACTAATTTAGCGACCTTTTAAAAATGTGTATTTCACTTCAGGAGGACTACAATTCAGTGTTTCATTTGCTGTTTTCGTGTGGGACTGGCTGTACTAAAAGTCTATTAGGAACAATGACATTGTTTCCTCGCAACCAAAAGACTCCTTAAAGTGGTCTATATATTGTTTTTCTAGACCAGTTCTGGGTCAGGGCTAATGAAGCATCACTGGAGCAGACTAAGTACTGTATGGGCCAAAGGGTCAGAGCAGCAAGGATGGGACATAAAATGGCAATTTACCAACAAGGCGTTTGTCGATGAATAAGTAGCAGTGGTTATATGGAGGCTCAGAATGGAGGCAGCAGCATGTCAATATCACACACACACACACACACACACACATAATCTAAAACTAACACTAATGCTGTTACATGTGATTGCATCAGTAAACAGAGCAATCCTACAAAATACAGTACTGACAAGTGATATGGTGCACACAGGTACTGTTGGTCATATTTTGCTTGATGAGGATGCAAAGCTATAAAAAAAGAGTGTTACTCACCGCCGGCCATATCATGCCAGCATATGAGTCAAGAGCACCTTCAATAACAATCTTCTGTCCGACAAAGCAGAACATCTCTCTATCTGTTTTGCAGAGAAACATGGAGTCCAGGCCGGTTTCTGCTGCTTCTGGACGACTGATTTATCTAATGGATACAAAAGTCAGACGCTCAGATCTCTGTGTTTTCTGCTCAGTGTGAATTTTGAAGTGTTTCCCTTCTTTTTATTCATCTTACCTTTGTTCTCCTTCTTTCTTTCTTCATGTCCATCTTCCTCCTCTTCCTCCTCCTCCTCCTCCTCCTCCTCCTCCCACCTCTCATATAACTGGTTTCCTCCACACAGCATGTGGACAGAGTATCCATATAAAATCTTGTGTTGGACCTGGACTCACAGATATATGAATTAGAGTAGAAATGTCCAGAGATGTCATTATTTATATCTTTTCAACCAACTTAATTGTCTGTCTCTGTAATTGGAGGTAGACATGGTTTATACAGGGAGTCACACTAAAGGTTCACTCACTTAATGCTCATTGGCAATGAAATTCAAATTGATTTAATAAGGCAGCTAATGAAATCCAAATCCTCATACTTTCCTTTCTCCTCTCTCTTCCTCACTCTTTTTCAGTTGTCTGAAAACCTACTACCTATGAAATACCACTTAAGTAATTACATAATTAATTAAATGTATTAAATGTAATTGTATGTCAGTGCATAAATATATATATATACCCATGAAATAACCCTTGAAATAAATAAATGGGGAAATAATGAATAAACAAGTTTAAATACAAATTTAGAAGCATCAGCATATTTTATAAATAAATTAACTTAAATTAAAAGACTTTTTATATTTTTGACATTTTACTTGAGAAAGCAATGCAACATTGCAGATACCGGCTGCCAGTAAACCCCAAAGAAGACGAAGAAGAAGATATTCTGCTTACTCATTTGCTACTGTAGTTTCAGCCTGTCTCTTCACAATTTTGCTGTTTATATATATATATATATATATATATATATATATGAGATATTGTAACTATAACAGCAATTATACAGTCTAGTCAGGCAAAATGAATCTTCCAATGTGATGTCACATATTTGACCATAAACAGATCACAATGGACATGTAGAAATCACTTTCAGTCAGACTATATAAGAGACACCATAACATACTTTCCAAATTCTTGTTAAAAAACCCTCTCTGTAAGTACTTCCCTCATATCATTTCTAAAACACAGTCAAAACCTCACATTCAAAGAGCCTACCTGTGACCTTTGACCTGCCTGCTGCTGCTTTGTGTTCCAGTGAAGGATCTCGGGAGCCGTCGCACTGCATCTGGAGACCTCTGACTTTGAGGTTATAGAGATTCAGCATCCTGTGGGTTACACCCATCACCATCACAAGGGCAGCGGGGTATTTTTAGAGCGGTGCCCAGGAGAGACGAACACAAGCAAGATACAAGATCAGTGTGCACGCTCTGCACATGCAAATGCACGTACACACACAACAACAACAAAGATGGGTCAGTGAGGTAGCCAAAAGGAGGGCGAGACTGACGGGAATGTCATGATACCAAGAGCCACGGATATTTGCTTCCAGTGTTGCTGATGGACTTCTCTGCTGGTGCTTTTTTGAAGGCTGCATGGTCTGTAACCTCATACTGGATATCATTTGAATGGATATAATTTGAAGGAATACTGTTTTAACTTTGCTGAGTGATTTCCAGCTGCTTGATAGTCTACAAATAGTTAGGAAAACAAGACAAATGCATGATTTGTGTCCAGCATGAGTGTCTTGGCTGAAAGCCTTTAAGTGTGTGTGTGTTTATTTGCTGTTAAGTTGCTTTCACTTCTTCTGCAACATTTTTATCAGACAGTAAAGATATCAGAAGATGAAAGTTTCATGCAAAAGTCTTTAAAGAGGGCACGCATAGTTTGGAAAGCCTCCATGCTGTCCTTGCTTGCACGTTTTTCCTGCAACGACCTCAATTGCTTCACCAAAGATGGGAGGTAACAGGATCAGGCTGGCATGCAACTCCTGCCACCCCCTTGAGAGAAGGAGTGGGCTCCTGTAATAGAAACCCCAATTAGACTTGCCTTGGTTACATTTTAACAGCGTTCAGTCATTACGTATTATCTCCTACTTTCAGATATCGTCAAACAAAATCCACTCATATCCCAAAATTTGAAATCCATCCAGGAATTGAGCATGGATGAAGAGTGCACAGTGGTTAGGTCATTGCTCAGCTGCGTGTTGTTGGTGTGGAGCAGCCTTATTTGGATTAAAAGATGAGTTTTTTAAGCTTGATGACAGGAGTTGTGTCTCTCAGTTTATCAAGAGACTGTTGAAAGAGTGATAAAGCTAACCGATACCTCTTCAAGGCCGCGGATAGTCTTCAGCTGTTGAGTATTTGTTTGTCTTGACAATGATACACGGTGCTTCGATAGCCTCTCTTGTTCCTCTTTAATTCGGCTTGTGTTACTGCAGCCAAACTCATATCCATTACACGGGCAAAAAGACAAAGAATGACCGGATAGGAAATGTTGGAGGATTTGGATTCATGAATCAGATATCAGATTTAATAGGTCACTTTAATAAGCAGTTGACTTTAACTCGATCTTTCCAAGATAATAAAGCTTAAGTGGTGGGTTTCCAAAACATGCAAAGTTTGTGTGTGACTCATTTTACTAAAGCAGTGCATACTGCCCAATATGGATGTGACCTTTAATTTGACCTCTTTCACTCCTTGAACCCTGAGTAAATCAATCTCAATTGTTACAAAACCATGGGGGGAAAAGGCATTGACCAAAATGGCAAGAAATGGTTTGGGGGCATGACATTGTGTAACAACAATGTATAAAAAACAACTGCATTTGGTGCCTCAAAAGCCATAGGAGAACCACGGTGGTTTGCAAAGAAAATGGAAACACAGTGATGATTCACCAAAAACACAACCAGCTTTGTTGTTTGTTGGTCTTCAACAGTGAGCTGCAGCTAGGCAGCTGTCTCGCCTAGGTGGCGTGCCACTCACCCTTCTTTCCTTCCACCTAAAATGCAGAGTATTAGTGGTTTGCAGAAATACCGCCATTTTCCTTTCCTTTCCTTTCCTTTGGTGACTGGGCTGTCATATTGTCCATGTGAAGTCACACAGCAACAGACCTCCCAAATAAAATCCACAGGGTCATCAGAATTCCACTGGAAAAATCCAGAGCCGTGTTTGCATCATCTGTGCTGTGTGAGCTGACCGGACCAAAACAACACCGGCAGCCAAGATTTGAAGTATGAGAATGTGTGACTGATGGATGACAACAAGCTTGTAAAAAAAATCCCTGAAAGTGATTCTGCAGCAGCGGCTCTCGAATAATGTGACCCAAAATGCCCACTTTCTAAATGCCCAACTAATAAAAGTTTTTTTCTGTATAGAATTGAATGTAATGTAAATTTTTTAAAGGTTCAGTGTCATTACATAGTACAGCATCACATGTAAATGATTCTAGTAGATAGACACCATTACTTACTGTGAATAATTTAATAAAATCTTGATATTGTGATATTATTGGCATATAAAACTACAAACATCATAAAGTCTTTATGTAGAAGACATTTGCATATTTGCAGCAGATTGATGAAAACATTTGACATTGCAGAATAAATAACAAATGTGACCTAATTCTCTCTCTCTCTCACACACACACACACACACTGACAGTTCTCTGGTCCTAGGTCCTTGTGTCCCTCCTCCAGGCTCGGTACAATTTGATACTGAGACTGGGGAGGTCGTACAGCTCCTCCAGGTTGAAGCGTTGTCGAAAGCGGTCAACAAAGCTATTCTCCGGGTCCAGGCGAAAGCGCATGGCCCACAGGATCTGTGTGTTTTCCTGGCACAGGTGGTCAAAGGTGTCCATCAGCTGCTCTAGATAAGGATGGGCGTACACCACGTCAGCTGCCATGATGTAGTCGAAACAATGTGTGTCACAAGGGAAACGCTTTTCTACATCCGGTCCCCAGATGAGTTCTGTGACCTAGAAACAGGGACGATATCTGGGTGATTAATACAATTTAAAACAATTTAGCATATTCCTTTCTTTTAAAAAGTTAAAGTTCACTTTTGCATACTTTTCTGGGTGTTTCATATCATCAGTTGATGATAGCTGCATAAGAA
This sequence comes from Plectropomus leopardus, assembly GCF_008729295.1. Taxonomy (NCBI): domain Eukaryota; kingdom Metazoa; phylum Chordata; class Actinopteri; order Perciformes; family Serranidae; genus Plectropomus; species Plectropomus leopardus. Next base: position 11,802,941 of record NC_056463.1, read on the forward strand.
ATATGATGGGATGATACAGCTGATTTTATAACTCATCCATGTCCCAAATATAGACCCCAGAAAGAAATCAAAATGCAATGCAACTAACATTGCTGACAGTTATTGTGTCAACAGTGCCTTGTCTGAATTTTTGAATATATCAGAATATATTTCATATGTTATCAACATGGGTGGATTGTGAGACAATAGGCTCTGATATGCAAAGGGCCCCACCAGCTCTCCTCCACAGAAGCAAGACACACAGACTTTATGGTGGTTTAAGTCACTTTGCAGTAGTTATGCGTCTTTTTGTGGTTTTTGTGTCTCTTTGTGGTCATTTTATGTGTTCTTATGTTTGTTTTGTGTCTTCTTATAGTTGTTTGTGTCTCTTCTACTTGTGTATTATCTGACTTGTGTTTCACTTATAGTCATTTTGTGCCTCTTGGTGGTTGTTTTGCCCATTTTTGTATTTATTTTGTGTCACTTTGCAGTACCTTTGCATCTGTTTCTGGTAATTTGTTTGTCCTTGTGGTTGTTTTGTGTCTTTTTGTTATTATTTGGGTCTCTTTAAATTAATGTTCTGTCTCTTTGGGGTAATATTGTTTCCTTTTTAACATTTTGTTTCATTTTGTGTTTGCTTTTGGTTGTTTTGTTAGTCTTCGTGGTTGTTTTGCCCATTCTTATAGTTATTTTGTGTCAGTTTGCAGTACCTTTGCAACTCTTTGTGGTGTTTTTCTGTGTCTTTGTGGTTATTTTGAATCCCTTTCCTGGTCAGTACATGTTAATTCAACATTTTATGTAAAGGCCAGGAGGGCCCCCAGTTACTTTGGGCCCTTGAGCCTGTGCCCAGTAGGCTTGTTCAGTAATCCATCCATGGTAACCGTTTGAAATCTCAATATAAAAACCTACCAGAGGGATGTACTTGCATCTGCCTTTGGTGTTGCGCAAAATATTGTACTGGAGGTTCCCCAACACATCTGGCAGGTCAGTGGATGTCACCTTAGCACCTGGAGAGAGGCAGTGCAGCTCAGCATTTTAGGAAATTGGATACAAACAGCAACAGAGAGAGAAAAAATGAAAAGATTAGGAGACTTGTGAGAGCTAATCACTGAGTGGTTTTGTTTCCGTACCCAACAGGCTGGACACGATTGAGACCAGCCCAGTTCCAGCACCCAGTTCAATCACATTTTTGTCCATCAAGTTGTGTTTGTCTCGGTTAGTCTCTAAGAAATAACACAACACCATCGCCTGTTGGGGAAACAGAAGTGTAAAATTCACTGGTAAAATAAAGAGGACAGCTCAGCGGCTAAATATCTGGGGTAATGTATAAGTTTGGGTGTACCGAGGGCCAGAGCACAGCGCCGTAGAGGTCTGTGGACTCTTTGATACGGATCTCCAGATCAGAAAAGAGGTATCCCTCCCAGGTCTCTGCGCCCAGCACAGAAGGGTGGACACACCGAGACATTATGGCTTTGGCCAGCTCTGCGTCCACAGAAGCACCTGGTAAAAAAATAACATGTTTACATAAAGCTTAATGAGTTAATGAGGAGAATGTAAAACCCTAAAATAACTCAAAAGAGACAAACAGACCTTTTTCAAATTTTTGAATTGCACATAGCATCACAAATAACCAGTCAGCTCTGAGCATTTATGAGTTATGCTGTGATGTATATAAAAAAAAAAGTAAACTATCTCTTCTGCTTAAGGACTCCTTTTCGGCTGCGTTCATTTTCAGTAAATTAACAAGGTTGCACAGACAATGTGAAATCAATTTTTTAAAATTTAAAAAAAATATTTTTTGGTTCTTATTTGTTAAAGAGACATATGGGCTAACAATAATAAAATGTTATTTTTTTCAGTATGTTCATCTCTCTACGCAAGAATGGACTTAACAATGCAAATGCTAATTCTCCATGGGCTGCTGTTGTGTGTCAAATATGATCAGAAAAATCTACCAAGAATATATTTAATGGAAAATGTGTAGGAACCCTGGTCAAAGCCGGAGATGCACAGGTGTAATTAATTAACATCATTAGTTGCATCTGTGCTTTTTTCCTGCTGGGTTGAATCACAATTTCTGCTGTGAAAAAGGTAATTAGAGTCTTCTAAACAGTATTCAAGCTCATTTTCTCATCATGATGTTTTTATTTTAGTTTTATGTTGGTGTTATATGTTGGTATGGCAGAGATGTTGAGTCAGGTCTATGTTCATTTTTGGGGCCACAGTGTGTAGTTTTTATTGTCTCCACCCATCGGTAGATGACAGTCTGTTGTGAGCACTGTTTGGTATGTACCATTTTTCAGATTTCTTGCCACACTATATTATTTTGAGGTGTATAATGTTACAACGACTCAAGTAGCAACAATATTAAGTTTAGGATGAAATGCAGTTCTACTTAATTCTGTAGCTTAATATGAGCCACCAGTGCATCTGTCTTGGTGCTTATGATTTACAGAAGTTGCTGACTGAACTGCTGGTGCATCAAAATTGTGTAACATAGCAAGTAGAAGACCAGCCGACTGAAAGACACTTAATTTCTTAACTTTTGTTCCTATGTGAAAATTGGTCACATTGAGAGTTGTGGATTTTTCTTTTCTATTTTTTTTTTCTTTTTTTTTGGCTTATTTTCATGTATTTCACTTGTAACTGTTTGCTAATTTCTTGCATTTTTTGGCCATGTGTTAAGTTCCTCATTGCCTTCTCTCCATGTTTTTGAAAGTTAAGTCAAGTCAGTCAAATTTATTTATAAAGCCCATTTTCACAAAACATGGTTCGCCTCAGAGGGCTTTACAGTGTACGATATCCCTCTGCCCTTAAAAAGAAATCTAACCAATTTGCTCAAAGACTTAAACTTGGCCAAATACAACCCAAACTATCATATAGCTAAATACCACCATGTAAGAAAATAAGTAATTTGGGTGAAGCAATCCAAAAATGAGCTGGAGAAAAAAAAAACACTTTTAGGAAAAAATTGTAAAGTACTGAATGATGATCTCACTGTGCAGGATTGTGTTTATTTCATTTTGTTCATCACTGCTCAATGCCTAAAAGTAGCACTGACATACACCAGCTTTAAATCAAACAGATGTTGTTTTCCTCTCATATCACATTACAGATATTGTTTGATTCTCTGCTCTATAAATGAATCATATTTAGCCTCATAATACCTCTTTGATCCAGCTCTGTTAGTTTGTAACATCACGCCAGTGTGTCAGACTCCAGCTATGTGTCAGTGCTAGTTAGTCGGAGCATCTGACACACAACTTCAGTTATGCAACGCTGGTTTAGAGAAAAGGTCAGGGGAGTCCACGCAGGGATAATGCAAAGGTTGGGGAGAGCTTGATTTATCACCTCTGTGTGTGTATAAATATCTGGTGGATGTATAAGTATCTGGGTGCAGTTGTTTGGAATACATTTTGAAGAAAGCCACGTCTTACAAGCTCTGACATGTGACTGATACGCAGCTGGTTTATGGGTTTTAAATTTAACTATGCATTAGGCGTCCACAAAATCAATACAGCGTTGTATTGTGATATTTTGTGTGGTGATATTGTATCGATACACAGATGCCAAGTATCAGTTTTATATTTATCAATATTTCAAAACAAATACAATTTTTGGTAGCCTACTAGAAAAATAAAATCAATCCATTTTTCGATCCACTGGATACATTTTACTGCAATAAAAATGATTGAAGTGAGAAACTTTGTCTTTAAAACTCATTAGATAAAAACAGATGTTGACATTTGTTTTGTTTGAGGACATAATTTACAGTTGAAAAAGTTTAATTAATGCAATATTTATTATTACGATGCTCAGTATATTGCAATTAATATTGTATAGTGATAATATCGTATTGTGATTCACACCCCTACTGTGCATGCATGCTACCTTTGAAATGTTTAAGACATAAGACTGTTTCAGAGAGGAAAATACTTCCTTAAAAACTTGACTTTGTTTCACAAGAAAGAAAAAACTGCCAGCACTAATGCAACTGAAATCTGAAATAAAAATCTTAAGTCTTCTGCTGTGTGTTACAAATGCTCACCTTCATCTTTGGTCTTAGTGTCCTCCTTCATGGTCTTGGACTGTTGAGTCTCCATGTTTGAAGGAGTCCAAGCACGAGGGCCCCAAAATCTATAGCTGCCAGCTGCTGCTGTTGGTTTTATGGTCCTAAAGTGTTTTGGATTTGAATCACTCTTGATCCCGATATAGAGCAGGCTAACAGCCTTCACCTTCTGTAGTTTTCAGTTACACACAATAACAGTGATTCCCAAGTTCTTGTCCAGCCACTTCAACTTCACCGCACATTTCTAGCTCTCTCTGGGCATGCTTAAACTCCTCTCTGAGGCGGTGTGACTGACGGACAGCCACAGGTGTTCAGTACGGCTGCTGAACTGCAGCTGAGGAGTAAAGAGAGGGGTAATGTTTTCAATAAAAAAAAACCTTATTTCACCATCACGTTTAAGTAGTGCTTGTTGCAAGTGATAGAAACATCACATTCACTAGAATTCAGACACACTTGAATTTTTTCCACATCTGCAAAAGCCTCATTGTTTGTGTGTGTTCGAGAAAGAGGGAGGAAGAGGGGGGAGTGTATGCCGAAGCAGAAGGCGACTGAAATACTGCCTGTAAGAAATGTAAGGGATGTATTGCACTGAAGACCTGCACCTGTCAGTCTTACTGTTACCACATCAGAACAACAAACGAAGGCAGTCTGAGCCAAACTGACATCTGCTGTGGAAATTCAATTAAAACTCTAGTTAGAGAATATAATGACTTGCCTGTGGTCACAAAACAATGTTTAATCAATCTATAATCTCTCTTCGTCATTTACGACTGTCTTCTCTTTTTAGGCTAGATTAAAAGAGCTGGGGCTCAAGCTGGATGATAACTGGTGGAAGGATGCACTGCTCAGGATCTACTCCACTTGTGCATGCACTTGGATGAGTTTTCTACAGTTTACAGTGGTTTACAGCAGTGGATCCCAACTGATGGGTCATGGTCCAAAAGTGGGTTATGGGTCCATTCTGAATGGACCACAAGTAACTTTTAAACATGTAAAGTTTGTAAAAAAAAGACACTTTTTTTGGAAGTACAGACTTTGTTAAGGGACTCACTGATTATGCCATCCTTTTTTTCCCAGTATGACAATGATTTTATCGCCCTGTTCTTGGTATTATTTGGCCCATTAGCATTGGCGTGTGCTTTTGCAGCATCACTGGCCTCAAAGCAATTACATGTAAGTTTTTGGTTGTAGTGCTATTAATACACTGAGTCAAGTAATTGTACTTTATTCTTACAGTATGCTTTATTTCATTGTGTTCTAAGTGCAGGTACTGTTTACGTGTTGTGAAATAAAATGAGATGTGTGGTCATTTATCTTAGGTGTGGATCCTGAACTAATGACTGAGGAGAAATGTGGACCTTAAGACTGGACCAGTTGGGGTTTACAGGATCAACTATACTAGGACCAAGAGATTGTTTCCCATGAACTATATCAGGTGCACTCTCTCCCCAGCCTACACACACACACACACACACACACACACCTCTATGAGGTTCTTCAGATTTTTCTACTGCAATGTCTCCCAATTACTTTGGTGTATCTCTGCTGTAAGGTAGATTAGCTAAATACCAAACTGACCTTGCTGCGTTCAGTCCCCTCATAGCCAGTATATTGTTACAGTGGAAGAGCCCTAACCCTCCTGGCAAAAAATCAAGCACACATTAAGAGGATCTTTGAAAAGATTCCACAGAATTTGGGATCCCTCTCTCTCCTATCCTAACTGTCTAATTTCAATAGACATTTAATCTGATCAGTAGCTGTCTTCATCCCCTCATCCCCTTCCTTTCCTATTTTTTATCTTCTCTTCTTTCTGTTACTATAAATATGTTATGTGCCTACTAGGACATGTCGGGTGTGTGTGGGTGGGAGGGTGATTCCAAGGTAATGTGTGTGTAATGTGTTTGTGTCTATGTTTGTTTATGGGTTGAAAAAAAGTAACATATTAGAAAACTTCTGTTTTGCAATTAGTAATCCATACTGTCTGAAACAGCGGTACTCAATTTACTGCACGAGGGCCAAATCTGGCCCCCAATAGGGTGCCGGGTTAACCCCAAACGTTTTCTAATTCACAATAAATTAAATAGATTCACACTGGGAATTGTGTTTGTGCACATTTAGTATACATAAGCTGCCAGAGTGCTTAAATGGCATCAAAATAGAGGTTGTTTGCCACGCATCCCCCAACAGAGGTCTGACCTAAGCTCCTCATGTCCTACAATAAAAAAATTCTAGAAATGTCCAACAATGCTAAAAATGTCTTAAAATTGGATAAACATCCTAAAGTCCTAGAAACATCTCTCTGGCCTCCTATCATAATGCAAATCATGCAAAAGTGGCCCCAAAGCAAATTGAGTATCCGTGGTTTATAGCATGCTTTGAAATCTGTTTAATAAATATAGATGTTTTTTTTCCTTAAAAAAGGAAATGCCTCGACAACAAAAAATGTACTTCAAAGATTTAATGCAAAATATTGTTATTCCTTTCACAGATATACTTCTGAACAGGTTAAAAAAATATTTTCAGGCACATCAGCAGTTTACAAAACGAGCTTAATTCATCAGAGTTCATTGACACATTTAGCTTATAAATATCAAATATAATATCACAGATATTATTTGAGAGTTTGTGACCATGTTTCAAGGTTTATATAAAAACTGTTTGGATAATTCATGAAAACTGTGTGTTTGAAGTTCACTTTTTCTTTCCCCGTCCCTTTCCTCTCATGCTTCCGCTCCCTCTTGTGTTTTTCGCTCCACGACCTCGTCTGCTGCCCTCGAACACAGATCGGGCTGTAACCATAGCAACATCCATACCATCATCGCTGTCCTCACCAGAGCTGCTGCTGCTCCTCTTCGCCCTCTGAGGTACAGTTTGAGTGGACGGAGGGACGGCCTTTACTGAGGGAGATTCCCGGCTGCTCACATCCTTCAGAGATGTAAGAGGAGGCTCAGCGATCACCTCCGACCCCAGAAACCCTCCTCCTACCACACGCCTCTCCTCCGTTCTCTCTCCTCCTTTCTTCGGACTCTTGTTCGCTGCTTTGCCTTTCTTAGGGGATGGCATTTCCTCCTCACTGTCCTCCTCTTCCTCCTCTCCTCCTTCTCTCTCCTTTCTCTTCATGCAGGTGACGGCTCTGCGGAGTCGCTGGCTGTGGATCGTCTGCTTGTCCTGCTGCTCCATGCGGAAGAACGAGTCGATTCGCAGCTGAGTCTAAACCAAAACGGTAAGATGATGTAAGTGTTTCAAACTTACACAATCAAACTGGAGACATTCAAGAGAGTGTGACTAAAAACAAGACACAGGGATGCTCTTCAAAGAAAATACTTGTAAGATAGTCAAGATAAAATAAAATAGAAATCACACCTCAGCCACACCACCTCTTCTGATAAATAAAGTCCCTCCTTTGTGATCTTATGTGGCTGTTCATTTTCTGAAATTTGTGGATGCATTTATTTACTTAAATATTCATTTCTATGTTTTACTATTAGTTTTGTTAATTAGTTAGACTTTCCCCATATTATTTCCTCTGCAATTAATTGTAAAAGTTTGCCTTGGGGAGCATGTACCGCAGGTTACCTGCTGGGTGTTGAGCTGCTTGATCACAGGCTGAAGAGTCTCCTCCGTCCTCCGACTGCTCCACCCAAAACGATTCAGACAAAATGTAAAAGGCTGGTTAAGGAAACTTTACACATTAATAAAAACAAACACACACACAGAAACAAGGTTCCCACACTTTTTCATGGACAATATTTCAAAACTTTTCCATGACTTTTCAAGAATCCTTTAAAATAAAAAAGATTTTCTCGCCCCACTTGCCGGGCGTTATTCCAATATATCGGAGTCAAACTAGCTGGCAGACATTCAGACAGAAATGTAACATGGAGAGAAAATGTAGAAACATAAGTGATGGTAAACCAAACATTGTCAAAAATACAAAAACAGTCCACAGTAGATAAGAGCATCATCTAGTGTGCAGACTCTATTTTTGTATTTTTCCAAACCAAACGTTGTCACACATCAACATATCAGCGCTACTTTACGTCAACAGCTACAGGAGATAAATTAGCGGTTCCGTTATCTTACTTGGACGGTTATCCACGGAAGATTACAAACAACAAAAATTCCATGACGTTTCTAAAACTTTGAATGATTTTCACTAATTCCACAACTTTTTCAGGTTTTCCAGGACCATGGGAACCCTGGAGAAAGGATATTCTTTGATCATGTCGAGTTGCGGGCGCCCCCAGCTGAAGAAGCTGTCTGACTGGTCCACAGCAGGATTCAGGTAAGCCTCAGCCACAGCAGGGTTCGGGAACCCAGGATGCAGTTTCAGGTCCCTCAATTTCTTCTTAACCTTTGTGTCGCGAGGATCAGCCACCAGCCGCTTTTTCTGCTGAGCCTCTGCCCACCATTCACTGGAAGACAGAAACAATAACCAGGCTAATCATGTTTAAAAAATGCAATATCTTACTAAAACTAGTAATTGAATAGAATCATGCGTAGAATACTTTTATAGTAAATGTTTAAGCCCAAGCAGTACGGTGTATTTTTTTTTAAAAAACTAAGGAAACAAACAAGATATTGCATTAAATAAGGATTTTTTTGTCCAGGACAGTTCATTCAGTTCAGCTGTGAGTTTATTGTTAGTATTATATTAGGTGCTATTTTTCTATGGTTTTTCCCAGAGAGCTTCATCGAGGTGTCAGAAGAATTTAAAGAGGATGCAGATGATTCACTGACAGAAGAAAAAAAATCTCCAGATGATATTTGATGAAGAGAAAGAAGAGATGTAAGTTTATTTTAATCATTTTTCCTGAAGTTCACGGTGAAAATAAAGAAAGACTTAATGGATTAAGCATGACAGGAGAGAAGTTTTACAAATTTATGAAAAAGAGAAAAAAGGTGCTAGCAACTACAAGCTGCAGGACGAACGAAAATCCACCAACTTTTGAATCTCCTGGACTACAGAAGCAAAACACTGAAGCACACCTGAACTGTGTGAGCGACTCCAAGCCCGGCCCTGGGAACTCGTTCAGTATCTCCATGCCAGTGACATATCCCACCCCCGGCACGCCCTCTGTGTAGTCACTTCCGAGCAAGTAAGCCAGGTTTATCAGTTTAGTCCTGTCCAGACCTGAGACAGAGAGAGAGGAGAAATTTTAAAAAGTGGGGGGAGAAGTGTTGCCTTATGCTCTCCGCCTTTGCTGACAGCCCATCAAAACACGACCACGTGTCTCTGATATGTGCAACATAAGCTCATCGGATTAGCGCAGTAATGTGTTAACCTCACACAATTTCAACACCTTACCTTTTAATTTCAGCAGGCCACAAAACAGCCCAACAACATCTCCTGCTGTTGTATTTTCACGAAAGTCAGAATGCAACTAAATTATATGAGCACCTTCAAAAACATATACAAAAATCGGGGTATCTGCAGGTTTCAAAGGAAAAACATCCAATGAAATAGCAACATAAATTTAATCAGTGTCCATTGTTTGGTTTGTTTCTCCATCAAACTGGACATTGACATGTTACCTAATTTGACTGAAAGTTGGCTGGATTGGCCCTAAAACTAAGATCTAAGCAATTTTTATGCACTTAAAAATAGAAGAGTTAAGTGGGAAAATGTAGACTTAATAGGAAGAGAAAATGGCAAATTATATCTAAAAATATAAAAAAATATTTCTTTGTGAATGTATTTGGCATCTTGAATCTACAAGTAAAATACATTTTTGCTGTTATTAACCTTTAGACTCCAAAATAAAGCTAAAACAAAGTCAACTTTAAAAAAAAAGAAATGGGCACAATAAAGTGAAATATTAAGGATAAATACTTAAAAAGGACCAAACATTAAATAGATGACGGGGAGCACTGACCCAGCTGGTTCTGTAGGTCACTGTACTGGTAGTGCTCTACATATTTGTTCTGGCTGAAGAAGTTCTTGTAGACGTGGCGCCCTCCAAACAGCCACACGTCTGAGTCATCCGTTATGGTCCCGTTTGTGTGGTCGGCGCGGTCGAGAGCTGCACACTGAGCCTCAGCCTCCATCGGTGCCACCAGGTACGGCACGCCAAACAGCCGCAGCAGCTCCTGGTATCAAAGAATAGACATGTCAGTGCATACACACACACACACACAAAGAGTCTGAAGTAACACTGACAGCGTGGCTCTGAAATTGTTTAGCAGAGTTGCAAAGAAATGTATACCCCAAGTTAACCTCCTGCCCTCTCTGGATTATTCGGTTTGGTTACTATCAGGCTATTAAATGGCCATTACCAGTGGTTTTAGGCATCTGAGATATGCATATGAAATGGTCGCTTAGGTTTATTAATAGGAGGCGACCTCTCGTGGCTGTAATAATTAGAACAGAGCAAAGGAGCACATAGGAGAGAGGTGACGGACTGGCCAATCAAATGCAGGACTTTAGCCTAGGAGAGCAGCGTTTGTGTCCCGTGTGAAACCAAAAGTCAGCGTTGAATAATTTTAACTGATTAATTTTACCGAAGTACCATGATATGACATTTTCCAAATTTGCTTTTCACCCAAACCTAACGAGGCTCCGACCGTTCAACAACGTGGGATATGCAGACTGCCACCTTCACCCTTGCACCCTTTTATCACCCTTGTGATAAAAACAGTCTGGAAGTAGATTTGTAAATTTTTCTGTAAACTGTTTTCTAATAAATGAGGAATATAGTAACTTCAAATCAACCTGTGATAATATCAGGTTAAAAATAAAAATAAAAATAACAGCACTGGGTTAAGTCCAATGCATTTCCAGTTTAAGCCACACCCATTCCCAGTACAAATACGTATAGAGAAAACTTAGTTGGTTGAACAGATAAAAGATACAGATAATGGCGTACTTGCTCATCCCTTGCCGTCATATCTCATGCATAAATATTTACATTTTTATTCTATTTTCCCAATCATGATTCTTTGATAAAAGCTGCGATTGATTGTGCTTTATGTGATTTGAAGTGTCTTTAGTTCACCTGGCTCTCCAGCTGCATCTGTCCAGTGACTGTGTTCGCCATGCGCTCCTGCTGCTGCTTCAGCTCCCTCAGGCTGCTCTGCTCCACCTGCAGGGAGCTCTCCAGAGCCTCCAGCTCCTCCTGCAGCACAGCACACACAGCCACTGCATCAGTCCCGTCCCACACACATTAACCTGCTGAACTCACCAGCCTAAAGCACAGCGGTTTGGTTCAAACACGTCATTTGTGGGGTTTTTTAAAAGTTATTAGCATTAAATCTTGTATTTCTAACACTGACAGGAATGCGTACCATATCAAAGTGTTCCCATTCACTGATCGCTGGAGTCGAGCTGGATTCTGTCTGTGTTCCCTCCTTTGACTCTTTCTCTCCAGTCTGTGTGTTTTTGTTGTCTTCCTCCTCTGATTTGGAAGCAGCAGGTGGAGCTTCTGTCAAACCTTCACCTGGTTTTTCTTCCTGCTCAGTCTCTTCTTTACGGACCTCATCTGGAGATCCTTTCTCTTCTGTCGCTACAAGTGAATCATCTTCATCCTCTTCTTTAAGTTCTTCCTCTGACACCTCGATGAAGCTCTCTGGGAAAATCATACAAAAGTAGCATTTATTATCTGCTAGTTTCAGAAAGTAGCAGTGCGATCCTACCCGACGATTACTGTACCTTCTGACTCGCTCTCCTCACTGCCCTCCGACTTCACATCATCTCTACTTGTCTCCTCTAGAGCTCCAGTCGCCTGGTTATGAATTTCAGTCTCTGCAGGTTTTCCACGTAGCTGAGCAGCGAGATTAGTGGATAATATGTTTCGGATGGAAGCAGGAGCCTCCTGTGAGTTTGTGATCGCTCCATGCTCTGATTCTCTTCCCCTCAGCTCTTCCTGTTTCTCCGTCAGTCCTTCACTGCCTGTCCTCTCATCCTCCGTCAGCTGTCCTCTCTTTCTCTCCTCCTCTGACCTTATCTCTGTCTCATGAGGTTTCTGAATTGCAGCAAAGCGAAGTGCTTTATTTCTCTGACCGATCACGTCCTCCAGCTCATCTTCAGAACTACTTGCAAACAAACTGTCTTTTACATGAAAACTTTGACCTGTTTGGTTTCTCTTAAAATCAGAGTTTTCACGAGGCAAAGAATTCACATGAACGTGATCTGTCTCTTCCTCTGAGCTGCTGATGACCACTTGTGGAACAGGATGGCGAATATCTGCCTGCGGTTTGGTGGGCGACCTGCTGATTAGAGATATGTGTTCAGCAGCGCCGTCTTCCTCTTCAGCTAGAGCTCGCTGGATTGCCAGCAGAGTGCGAGGGGACACACTGCCGTCCGTCTTATCCTGGTCCACCTTCTCCTCGTCTGAGCTGTCATTCATCGCAGCCTGGATCGCCTTGAGTGTCCGAGGCGAGGGTGGTGATGCGTCTTGCAGAGACGGTTTTGAGACAGAGGGTTTGGAGACTTTTGAGGAGGGACTTTGCACTTCTGACTCTTCGTCACAAGGACGCCACAGGGGCTCGGGTCTGTCCGCTGCTCGTCTTCTGCAGCCTGTCAGGGAGCTGCCGGACCAGGGAGCAGCTGCAGGTTGGCTGTCTGGGGCGGTCTCACTCTTTTTGGAGCCTTTGTGGGAAAAGCGGAGCAATTTTTTTTCTTTGTTAAGAACTTCATTAGTACAGACAAAGAAGTCAAGTCTTATCCAACAAATGACTTCTGTCTCAAGCTGAATAAGATCACAACTACATCACAAAAAATGATTTAAAAACATACAAAAATAAAATACAAACAGAAATTAGTGCTATATCAAATAAACTTGAACATATTCGGAAGTGAAAACAAAATAAAGGAAAATGTCTGCATTTTCAAACCTGGGCCCTGTTTTCCCATGTTTATGTGTCTAAGAGATGATGATGTCAACAATTTTTGAAATTGTTCTACATTTAAATGAAGACAGGTTCGCATTTTTAGATCCAAATGATGCGGTCTATGTTACCAAAGACACTCAGTTACAGGCCCATTCCAAAAAGCATGTAACTTTTACTTTACCACAACCGCTGTCTAAAGCACATCATAATCTTAACGTTCAAGGCAACCATAGATTTAAATATAGCATCAAAATTTTCTTGCAAAGATTTAAAGTTGGATGGACAGTAATCTGTCAAACCGATGTGATTTATGTGCTGTATGTTTTGAATCAAAGTGACACTGTGTGATAATGCAGTTACGAGCAGTAACTATTTTGGAAACTCTTTGATTTTGATTGATTATCAGTTGAAATTGTCCAACTGATAATTGACACTTTTCCTGTAAAATGCTGACAAACTGTCCTTTGACTGTACAAACAACCCATTACAGCTGTCCTCACCTTTGATAAGGATGTAGTGGGAATAGTCTTCTGAAACCAGTCGCTGTGACTCCACGCTGTGACTTTGCTGCTCCCCGTCCTCCTGGTAGAGCTGAGGAGCGCCGCCGGCACTCCGCTGGCTCATCTCTTTCTCCACACCCTCCAGACGCTGATTCAGCTGGTTCCTCTGCAGAAGCCCCGCCAGCTGGTACTGCGAAAAGTCTCCTGACCGCTAAGAGAAATTACAGAGGAGTCCGTGTGAGAGAGCAGAAGATGGGTCAGTGTGTGTGAGTGTAAGTGAGTGTGAGTGTAAGTGAGTGTGAATAGCACCTCTGGGGGTTTGTGGTACATGGTCCGACGTCTTTTTGAGAACTCTTTCATGTCTTTGAGTATCTCGTGTTTCATTTCAGGAGGCAGGCTGGCAAACTCCTCAGAGTTGATGTCCACAGAGTTGGGGTCTTCATACGCTTCTCCCTGAGACACAGTGAGCAGCGTGGCTTCAAATGTCAGGCATCAAACACGACATTCATGACGAAAAAGGCTTTGGGTTAACTCATCCAACCAACCAACAAACTGTAAGAACATAGCAATAATGTCATGATTTTTCTGATATAAGTTACTTTCAGATGATACTGACACATAAGAGTTTAATGAAACAATCGAGAGATATGATGGGAAATTTGAGCTCTTTAATTTCAGTCAGCAAAAACACTTCATTGTAACACAGCCAGGATCAGACCAGAGCCTAACAACAACCTAACCATATTCAAATCTTATAAAAACCAAAAGACCAGATATATCAGCGCCTGCCATCAATATTCACTTAAACAAAAGCTATTCCAGGCTTTATCCTTTGGTGGCGGTGATCTGAAATGTGATGCTCTTGAGCGTGATAATTTTACCTGATACATGTAATAACCATCATCCGTCTCCTCCATCTCTTTCTCCTCCTGCTCCTCCTCTGAACTGCAACAACGAAACACATTCAGATTACAGTACCTCTATTATAGGTGATATGACTGTAAAAATAAAACATTTTGCTGATTGTCATGGATTAACCTGACTCTCCTGGCTTACGCATGTGAAGATGAGCTTTCCGTCCTCCGTGTTTGGCAAACAATCGAGGTAAAACTCTGGAGTGTACTGCAGATATTCTGACTGCATTACTCACAATTACTTACAATATCTGTATTAAACTATAATACTCTGTACCTCTAAGGAAAAAAGTCCTTTGCACACATTATAGGATTTATTTGTATTTTAAATTAACAACTTGCACACACCAGAAAAAGTGACTGAACACTCGCTTCCAGGCATGTAATGGGTTCGTTAAGAGAGTCCAACAGCCACATTTCAGTTGATTTTCTTGCCTGTTGTTTCATCTGTGCAGCTAAATGTCTTTGTGAATCTGTTTTTTTGTAAAGTTTCAGTACTTTCAATACAATTGAATGTAAAATTAACGTAGATTGTATCATTTTTATCACCTGGAATCGAAAAAGCATCATATTTTCGACAGTCTTTCTTTATTCGCAGTGACTCGTGATGTCTGACCTGCTTTTGTCTTTGTCTTCTGCAGCTGGCAGGGCCGGCAGGACATACATGTCGTCCACCTCATCTCTCCTCACGGTGGAGAGGCTGGGTAGAGGATCTTTACTGTGGCAGGAGAAAAAAGGATACTTCAGACTCCATGTGAGTGAACAGCTCATCTTGTAGTTTTTCTTGATGATTTATTTAGACAGCAAGAGAGAGAGAAGAGAAGCATTGGGGTGTTTTTCTTTTCAATCCGTCCACCTGTAAACTTTCACTGTCGCTTACCTGCGGTCTCCAAGAGCAGCTTTGATAGCTTGTCTCTTCAGGAAAGTCTTGAGGAGTTTCTCATTGGTCTGTTTGGACTCCTGATTCAGCTCCTCTTTCCTCTGCCTCCTCAGAGCCTGCAGGAGAGAGCCACAGCAAAGTTACATGAGAGAACAGGTGGGAATCACGCAGAAATATCCAAAATCATTGCACAGACGGCTTATTCTGTTCTTACGGAGGCACAGAACGTTTTATTTTGTTATAACTTTGTTTGGAAAAGGTTACATTCAGTGGTCAATACAATAATTCTCAAATTAAAATAATGAGACAAGGAGGTACAAACTAGACAGGCTAAAATAAAATAAAATAAAATAAAATAGACACAAGTATGACCAAATAGAGGGGTTTACCTCCTTAGTTATGTAATAAAGCTGCAAGATTTGCCTAAACTATTAGTTTTGGTTAATGTTTTATTACATATGATATGTATCTATATCTGATTTTCTAACAGTGGTATATAAGGGCAATTTCTTTACAAATTTTATTTATGAATGTAATCTTTAGCTAAAATAATGGGCAAATATACTGTTCATTTTTGGATTTTTTTTTTTTAACATAAATGACAAATCGGGTTCTTCGAGTGGTGCTATTCAGAATTAATGAATTTATATTTTAATTTTTTTTTTGTTGGGGGGCGGTGTCAAAAATGGAGATTCCATCCACAGTAATGCTGTAACTGGCTATAGTGATATCGTCCTGTATGTTTGAGCTGCAGTGTGATAAGAATGTAATGACAGTTGGAGGTGCATTCACTGCAGTGTTATGCTTGTGTTGGGAGACAGGAAATACTCTGTCACCGTCACTGCTTCACAGGCTGAATATTGTTGTCAAACCAGACTTATTTCTATATGTAATATTGGCATTGCTCCAAGGACTGATCGTACCAGAGTCTGTCTCTTCAGCAGCGGGGCATCTCCATCAAACACAAACACTGGCCTGATGCGGAAGAAGAGCAGCTTGCAGATGCGGTGGAAGAGAGTGAGGAGGTGGGCGTTCTGGACACTGTTACCGTCCCGGTCCCTGACCCCCTTCACTGCCTGGTTCAGCCATATACTGATGTCTGGGGGTGCCTGGTTAAGGTTAATGTTTTAGCTTCACAGAGGAGAGTCAGCAGCATCAACACATCTGACAAAGACATGAAAGAAGGTATGGAAGCATATACTGATCACAACTAAAATGAAAAAGCAAATGTGAAAATTAAAGTGGCACTGTTATTTCTCCATACTCAAGAACATTGATTTGGGTTCAATTTTAGAGTAACTTTAATGGATAAACCAGCTAGAGTGACCATCACAAGCTGGTATGACCAAATAAACCATCAAAAACTATTTAAAAACATACCTCAAACTGGTCAAAAGAGCTGGTCGACCGGTTTCACCATATTTAACAAGTCCAGCTTGTTTTTTCAGCAATTTGCTTTTTAATTTTCATCCTCATGAATGCACATTCTTTCACATAATTAAAATGACAAGGACACAAAGGACACAGTTACATCAAAACATCTGACAGAGACAGAAAGAAAAGAGGGTGAGTCTGTTCAAACAATGACAGACAGACAGATAGATGAATAGATAGATGTATAAATCACAGGTCAGGATACCGACAGCGAGGATCTTCCCCTCCAGGGTCTCGGGGTTGATGGGTCGTCCTGTGCTCTCCAGCAGCCTCCACAGTCCGTGAACTCCCATAACTGCATCTGTGAATATCACAGTCTAACACAAAATTAACAGCGATTGAATGATCGGAACATTTTCCGCGTTACTGAGGTGGAAAAAAGAAGAAAGCAGCGGCACTTTGCAACCAACGCTTGTTTGTCACACTATTTTTGTCCGTGGAGCAATAACTTGCTACGCACGAAGGTTCCGCGTTATTACGTCGGGTCATATTTAGCCGTTACACACCGGCTTCGGGCAGCACCCATTTTCTGATCTCTGATCAGTTTTATGGTAAATTTCTATATAAGAATTTCAGTGAAACAACACAGTAACCGATCACGGGTCAGTGTTGTGAGGAGGGGACGGGACGGAACGTTTACTGACTTTGGTAATATTTCCTGAACTTCGCCTGACAGGATTTTTGTTTTTCGCTGCTTCGAAAAAAATGTGTCACGTTGTCAGAAATAATGAGGGTAATGTTAGGATAATAACAAAGTATTTATCTTTGCACAGTGCCAAACATTAAAATACAGTGGTGGAAGAAGTATTGAAATCCTCTACTTAAGTTAAAGTACGAAGATCACCCTGTTAAGTAAAAAGCTCTGTGTTGGAAACAGCATTTGGGTAAAAGTAATCAGATAATCAGTTAATCGGCTACTTAAAGCAGAAATCTCATCATTTACTGGGAAACACAATAAGATTATTAAAATAGGAACATTTTCTGTTAAATTCCATCTTTATAGCGGACACTGTTTTGTTTTATTTATTTATCTGCCTATTTATTTATTTATTTATATTGTTCTTAATTTCCTCTACATTTTATTTATAATGAAATTGAATTTATTTTTTAATAATCAAGTGATCTTTTTTCCGTTTATTGCTGACCCCGTCGTTTACTGCTTGTATCGAACTATTGCATATTATTGTATTATTTGTAATTTATTGTATTATTATTTGGTTGTTTTTTTTTTTTTTTAACCTATTTTCTGTTTTTAATTTAATTAGTGCTAATAAATAAAGTTAAAAAAAGATGAAGATTCTTATACAACATTTATTTTAAAATGTTGCATGTATAAATTTTATGTTGATTTTTTAACATGTTTTTTGAAGAATTTAACAGAAAAAAAAAGAAGAGGTATTTCTTGGTGGAGTTTGTTGCCTGAGAGGCTTCGCTCAGGGCAAAAATCGCCACCGTATTCCTCAAAGGCCAACTGTGTCCGGTGACAAGATTACAGATTGATGGTATTAACAGAGGACCCATTGTTACCCGGTATGTAATCCAACAATTTGTATCTTAATCCCAAAAATGTAGCTCCCATGACTTGTCTTTCCGTCATCGTTAGTAGTTTTCCTCATACTTTAACGGGTGTTAAACTTCCGGGTAAGTGTTTACGTTGTCAAACAGCTAGCGTTAGCACGTTAGCTCGCCGGCTAAATTAGCTGCCGTTATCGTGTAACGTTATCAGGATCTCAGCTGTTAATCCTGAACTTTTGACCGGCGGCCGTCTTTGATTGTCGTAATATACACTGATCACAATTGTTAACAACAAAAACACTTTCTCTCAATTGTTGATTGTCACAGGACGCCGAGTCAGCTGGCTCTCACCTGATCTGATCTAAGAGATTTCCTTCTCTCCACCATGACTGCTGCTGTCAGAGGTATGCTGCGTTTTAACTGGATTTACAGCTCATTTGTTTACATTTGCTGCCTGTTAAGCCCGTTTTGAGACCACTTTAGTTCAATATTTATCCTTAGTAATCAATTTGTAGAGTTAGGTAAATATTATTACGCAGGTAAATGAATTCTTATCCAGCCTGCACAGATGGCTCTTTGATCGATGATTCTGATCGTGTTTTATTACATTTGTAAATTCAGACCCTTAAAGTGATAGTTCAGGGTTTTTTAAGTGAGGTTGTATGGACTAGTTATTAGTGATCGGCCGATTATCGTCCTGGTTCATTATTGGGGCCGATTATTGGCATATTGCCGATAATCTGTGTCTGCATTTTATTTTAATGACCGCCAATAACATCAATCAATAAAAAAGTGCAAAGAATATTTGTTTAATCTTTTTTTTTTTCTTTTTAGAATTTTCACTTGACTTTAGAAAAAAAAAGTTGCTGGGATTTTGCTGTATATGATTTTGAAGTTTCAGTTTTGGTTCAACATTTGCTAAAGGCATTTAAACAAAGTTTGTTATATTTCAATTCAATTCAATTTTAAATATTGACAGAAAAATTCTCAGTTTAATTGTAAATGATTCCAAATATCGGTTAGTAGTCTTATTATCTAATAATATGGGTCGACCCCTACTATTTAGCCATAGTCAGATTATAATATACAGTAGATGTCAGTCAACAAGTCCTCAGTTTGGACAAGCAGCTGAGCAATGTATTGCTGTGGAGGGTCAGCAATAAAAGGTATTTCACCACCAAAAAAAGTTTTAAAAAATCAAAATCAGCTTAAGTGTACTCTATAACCTTTCCTTCAGACCGCCTGTTTTGATGGCAAAACCATTACTGGCTTCAGTTCCCCATCTGTGCTCTCGTCAAAGCCGCCAGACTCCAGTAAGAAAAACAGTCACTTTAACTGCCTAACGTCAGAGCTGCTGGTCTTGTGCTGCTTCCGTCAGTCAGTTGGTTTGTGTTACTGTGTATCTTTGGTGAATCCGAACTCAGCCTTTAAATCGCCAAAGTCACACACTAACACAAAGCAACTAACTGATGGGAGCCAGCAGCTCCTGTGTTCAACTATGTTAAATCACTGTTTCTCTCAATGGAATCTGGCTGTGAAGAGAACGCTATAACAGCTTTATTTTCCCATTTGAAAACACAGTCTGACATCAAGGTAAAACAGTGAAATACTCTGTGAACAGTGAAAAACTTTGTTTTTAGTTGATTTTAAATATATTTTGTTGCTGACCCTCATCCACAGCAGTGCATTGATTAACTCAGACTCCAGCCTTCTTCTTCGAACTGGGGGCGTGCTGACGGCCAGCTACTGTTCACAATATATCTCTCTGGATAAGTTCCTCATACAAACCTCAAACTCTTTTAGTCATTTGACACGAGAAGACCGATTTCTCCAAAGTTTAATAATGTCTAAAAATAGACAGCTGCACAAAAAGTAGCCTGGGTAAGAGAGTAGTTAAAGAAAGGGTTGCAGCGGCCGCCGGTTTGATTCCAGCCTCTTTGCTGCATGTCACCCCCTCTCTCTCCCCCTTTGACATTTATATTGTCTTGGCCATTAAAGGCTTAAAAAAGCCCCCAAAAAATCTAGGAAAAAAAGGTTATGAGTCTGACTAGTTTTCAGTGCTTGGTACAACAGACACATCTTGGTGGGAACCAAAAAACTATTGAGGTTCAATACCCAGCCTTACATGCAGCTTGAGAGAGATTGTATCTTGGCAACTTTGATGACATTTAAAATCTTTGCCTGTGTTGTCTGGCATCAGCAAATCAGTTATTTTATCGTGCAGGTTAAGCGCTATGTGTTGGAGTCAGGGGAACACATTTAAGTTCAAAATGTAAACTTAACCTTATTTTTCTTCCAGGTTCTGCCTCTGTGCCTATCCGAGGCGCTGGCGATGGCATGGAAACTGAAAAACCGCCTCTCATCCTGGAGATAAACACAGATACACTGCCTCCAGGTCCGCCTGCACCTCCTCTCCTTAAGGTGGCAAGCCCAAAACACAGCCCCAAATCTACCCATCCTGCCCCCCCTGCTGCCCCCCAGCCTCTCGGGGTGCTCCACCTGGGCAAGGTGAGTCGGGAGGCCTGCATAGAGGTGGAGGCTGTAAGGATCGTCGTCCCACGTGCTGCTATTAGCCGGAGTAGTCGAACAGGAGCCGCCGAGGGGAAGGGGGAGGCTGGGCAGCAGACTGAGGAGCAGGGCTCTCCCCCGCTGCCTCTGGTGGAGGACTGGAGAGGACAGCTGGAGAAGCTGCAGAACTCTGAACGCAGGCTGCTGCAGGACAAGGAGGGACTCTGCAATCAGCTGCGTGTGCAGACAGAGGTAAGGCCCCGAATAAAACATTTTATTTTGACATACAAGGCTTTTACATTCAGGTTTAGTGCTGTTTCACGTATCAAAACATGCTAGAAGTATGGACAAACAGAACTGTACAGGGATCAGTAACATTATCCATGAATTTCAATGTTTAAGTCCAAATAGTCCAAATATTTAACACAATGTCATCATACTGTTTTTTGTCTCTTTGAGTAGCGTTAGAAATGAGATCACTTATTTTTTTATCTTTCCAGTAATTAAGTGCATGTAAGTGAATAAAAAAGACAAAGTGAATTTCCTCGTGCCTGTTTACAGCTGTAAAATGAATTTGGTGACTGTGTCTCATTCTTTTCACCAGGTGAACCGTGAGCTAAAGAAACTGCTGGTGGCGTCGGTGGGCGATGACCTCCAGTACCACTTTGAGCGTCTGTCACGGGAGAAGAACCAGCTGATTCTGGAGAATGAGGCTCTAGGCCGGAGTCTGGCACACACCGCAGAGCAGCTGGAGCGGATGAGTATCCAGTGTGACGTTTGGAGGAGCAAGTTCCTCGCCAGCAGGTAATGAAATAGACAAAATAATTGTGTGACAAAAAGAAATAGTTGGATATTAAGAAAAGGAAATGATAGAGGGGATGGGGAATTTTATTTCAAGGCAGTTGTTGCTCTCCTCTTTCTCTTCTCATTCTGCAAGAATCCATCAAGGACACTTCAGCATTGTTGGAGGAGGACAGATAAAAAAAAAGGCTTTTCTTCTACATAATTAAGATTGCAATGCTGAATAAAGCCTTGCATGAACGTTGTCTCCACAGAGTCATGGCAGAGGAGCTGACGAATGCCAGAGCAGCTCTGCAGAGACAGACCAGAGAGGCACAAGGAGCCATTCAGGACCTGCTGTTAGAGAGAGAGGAGTTCTCCAGAGACATGGTGCTCACTCACAGGTAACACGCAGTCAATCCGTAATTACTAAATGAAGTGAGTTGCTCATTAGCTCCCAACTTAAAAATACTGAAAATGAAGAAAAGAGAACACAAACTGTTAAATTCAGCGTGCCGGGACTGCCTGCAGGCTAACGTTGCGTCAGTGTAACTTTGGATTCAGCTACCAGATAAATAATAAATAAAGTCGTAGCTCCAGATGTTGTTCTATTTTATATGTACAGACTGTAGAGATCAGCTATGATACAAAGTTTAACATGGCATGGCTTGCAATGCTCATTTTTTATATTTCATTGAAATACTTCAAACATCACCCTTTGTACTTGGTTGCCATTCCACATGCAACATTTATAAAGCAGCAAAAGCAATTACTCTAAAGACTGAACAAACACTGACATTCAAATTTAGTATTCGAGTCCTCACACCCAACCCTAATCACTTGTTGAACCTGGTAAACATTTATGCTTTTAGTCATTTCTATTCTGTGACCTCTTTATTATTCTCCTGCATCACAAATCACTTTTGTCACATGCAGTGATTTAACTTCACTGAATTAACGTTATTGGAAAAAGTGTACAAAGGACTTGACTTGCACCTTGATACATTATAGTTCACTTCGAGACACCTATGTAAAAAAAAATCGACCACTTATAGCAAATTAATGTAAAGACCTGATGAATCTGTGCAGAGTCCTGCTGTGAGACGTTATCCTACTGCATAACTATACATGCTACACACAACATTCAGCGATAGCAGTGTGAACACTACCGAACATTATCTGAGTCAAAGATAAGAACAGTGTTGAACAAATAAGGTTCAAGGTTCACGGCAGATTCACCGATAGTGAATTGTGTGTGCCGGCGGTTGTTGGCCGCCGCTCAGGTACAATCGAAGGGCCAGAGGTTCGAGAGTTTGCGCACACGTGCAGTATTTTGTTAGGAGAGGTGATGATCTTTTTGCTGACGTTGCTTTCTGTCCCGTGGTCAGATCTCTGGAGCAGCTCCTGGTGTCTCTGCAGTGGGGCCGACAGCAGACGTACTACCCCAGTGCACAGCCCCTCAGCACAGGAGAGCTGGCAGCAGCCAATCACAAACTGGCGGACGCCATCAACTCCCACCTGCTGGGAAACACAACCAGCAGCAGCGGCAGCGGCAGTGTTGTGAAGAGCAGCAGCGCAACAGCTGAGCAGCTCTGCAGCACTCCGGCTGAGAAAATGGCTGAGAAGGTCTGAATTTTACATCCTTATACAAATCTGACCAACATTTGTCATAAAGAGCTTCATGAATGTGTTGTTTTCTGTCTCAGGTGCTGAAGATTTTAGATCCAATCTCCTGTTCAGAAAGCAAGGCAGATCCTCCGCTCAGTGACTCCAGCCCCTCAAATTTTCTCAGCAATAAGAAGAGCATCGGCAGATTTCACCCGTACACCCGCTACGAGAACATTACTTTTAACTGCTGCGAGCGCTGCAGTGGAGACATCCTGGTGCTCTAGAGAGGTCATAGTGCGACAAAGTGTCGCCATCTGACTCCGACGCTGCATCAGAGCGTGTTTTATATGACTGAGACTGGAACAGAACTGCTCTCTGGAGAATTGCTGCTCTGTGTTGTGATTTCTTCAGTCTACATCAAAAGTCAGCTGCTCTAGAAGACTGTTTCGGTTATGTGGTACTCATTTTAGTGCATTTCCAAAGTTTCAGATGCTTTTTATTTTATCATCCTGCTGATTATTTTTGCTCTCTTTAACTTGAAAAAGAAATATGAAAAAGGAGTTGCTCCTTCAGGGTTTATGATGTGAAAGTGGTGAAAACAGAGTGCATTTCAGAGTCTGGTTTAAAATAGAGAAAGTGTTATTTATTGCCGATGTGTGAGGTAGAAATGAGTCAGTGTTACACGTTGAACAGACACTGTTGGTGTGTCTGCTGATCAAACTCAAACATTAGGCTAGTTATTTAAGTAATAATAACATGGTGAACCTATAATATGTCAATGTGCAAATAATGGAGCAAACAGGCTGCAATGTGTGTGTGTGTGTGTGTGTTCACCTGAGGCTCGAAGGGGCAGCCTGTTGTGGAAACACCCTCCAGGAAGTTAAACAATTGAAAATGAACTATTTACCCAAAACAGTAACAAAAAAGTGATGATGTGTCTTTTACTGCAGGGGTCTCCCCAGTTTCTCAATATGATGGTGCTATTAATTTTTAAAAAAAATGTATTAATAGTTTGTATAATGCATGCTGAAAAGGCTGTTATACATTCAATATTTATAAGCGGTGGGACTGTAAAAAACTATATTATGGTGCCGCAGTTCAACCACACGTCCAGTTATTTGCAAAGATTTTGACTTTTGTGGTCGTACAAAGAAAGTTTTTCATTTGTCTTAATATTTTACTATAAGATTTCGAATTATTATGTTTGATTTTGTTTCAATGAGTCATGTTAGCTTCATTCTTTGTAAGTAATGATTTAAAAAAAAAAAGATTTTTTTTGCCTCAGAGTACACTACTATGAAATGACAAGTAATATATTGTACATGTACGGAGCTAGAACAGCGATGGCAAGTTTTGGCATCAAAAGTAAAATGTACTGTTGAAAAAGGACATGTTGGTGATGGAAAAAAAATTGAAAATTAAAATGCAGGCATTAAAAATGATTATTTTATGTAATAGTAATTTTATTTTTTCCTCCATGCAAAAACAGTAACAGAAGTTGAAACTGAGAAAAAGGACATTTTGAGAGACAAAACAAAATGCTTGTGTTTTATTTTTCACTATCAATGTTCTCTTTTACAAATCCAAATTTTGTTTTCAGTACCAAAACTTGCAGTGACTTATGAAGCTCCACACACATGCCTTTTTGCAATTTTCTAAACTCAATCTGTATATTTTGGTAACGTTCATCTGCATGAAAAAAGTCTTGATTATTGTTGATGCTATTATTTGCATTGAAAGCCTCCAGAGAAAAGAAACTGACATATTTTGTTTTCCATGTCATACAAAAATAAAGACCAAAGTAGTTTCTACTTTTTTGTAAAACAAAAAATGTCGTTTATTTCCCTGAAGTATAAAAGCAGCAGGTAAATGACCACTATGACTTACAGCAACACTTTATTCCCCACTTGTCTCAGTTATTGACATTTCCTCAGACACATCCTTATAATAACAAACTGCAAATGTTGTTTACTTCACTCATCAGTCCACCACATCTTGCCTTTGCCTGCAATTTTTCCTCCCTCCAAGTTGCTCCTTAACGATGTCCGTACTCTGGTTGCAGCTCTGTCACTGCTCAGTCCGGCCTTTCTGTCTCTGCCACTGAACCCAAAGCCTTTTTCAGACCTGAACAGGCCTTCATTTTTAAATGTCCTCTCAATTTTTGCAGACCCTAACGGCCTGACAGCATCCTGACAGGTGAACTTGTCGTTTGCGTTACTCTTCTCTGTCAGTTCTTGATGAAAGCCATCGTGCTTCCTCTGGGGCACGAACTTCAACGCCTCGTCCCACTTCCCCGTGTCCTTCATGCAGAGCATGATGCGGATCATCTGGTCCAGGGTCAAAGTTTTGGCTCCAATATCCCATTGGAGGAACTCATCAAGCGGTAAACGTGCCGTGGCCAGATTCAGACGCTTGGCGTTGGCCAACGTCACTCCTTTCTGGATCGTCCGATCCACCAGAGCTCCGATGATGTAGACCTTGTCGTGGTCGTACTTGCGGAGAACATTGGGGGAGTCTGCGGTGAGGTACACGAGCTGTTCGCGGGGGAACAGATCCACGTGCTGTTTCTCAGAGTCGGTGATGAGCAGGTGTTCCCACGCTTCAGCACCATATCGCCTGATCAGCTCCTTCTTGTAGGCCCCGTTTGCCTCAAGGTTGCAAAAATGGATGTGGTAGGGCTCGATGGCACGTCGATTCCACCCTTCGGCCTCCATCAGCTGGGACACCGCGTTCACCAACTCACGTCTGCCCATGTTGGAATCGTAGCTCATGTCAAACACTAGCGGTTGGCCGAATAGCATGGACCGGGCGCTGTTCCAGGCCATGTGCTTGTCCACTGTGCGGCCCCATAGATTGAGGAACATCGTGTTTTTGAGCGCAGGCTTTTTCCAATCCTCCGCATCGCCGTCCTGTTGTCTTAAAGCTTCCCTATCTGCCTTCTTCTGCTGCTGCTTCTCCTTCCAGGACCTTTTGCGGCCCTCCTTTATTGCCAGGTACTTCAGATACTTCTTCCTGGAGGACTTGGTGGTGAGGTCCGCCAGCGCCTGAAGCTCTGCATCAGTAATTTCTTTAGGCACAAACTTCCCAGCCAGCTGCCACATTGCAACCAGGTCTCGGGTTGCCTCCAGAGAAGAACCACCTGAGGGGATTTCTTGATCATCACTTACTTCCTCGTCGTCCTCATTGACTTGTTTCTCTTGTGAAGCCACTTGTACTCTCATTACGGATTTCCACTTGTCCACATCTACTGTGTGTATGTCCTCAGTATTATCCGTTTTTGTCTGGATGGCGTCATTCCACACCTGGATCCCAGTGTTAAAGTGGCGAGCAGGGATGAGACCAGTGCTGCATACTGGGAGGAAACTTGTGACTTGCCTCTTGGTGACAAAGGATGCCACAAAATGACTGCATTTCCAGAGTTCATTAAAACCTTGATTAGCGAAGAGCCGTAACATCGCGATAAAATAGCCAAAACTGTCAAAAGTGAGCTACTAAAACGAGGAAACACAGACTGTCACCGTGTCTTTCAGGATCCAAGCGGAACAAAAAGCTTTAGCAACGCAGTTCTCTCCGTTTTCCACCTTCATGAAGCTGTAACATCTAACATCTGAATCTTGTGTGCTAAATATTCCCGAAGTTGTGTTAATACCCCGCAGCTTGTCAAATATTAGGAGAAGGTCACGTTGTTTGAACGGTGTCACATATATAATATGTCCCCCGCCATATGCATGGTATGACCACACAGCTTGTCTAACCCTAAATGTTTATCGATCTTACCATAACAAAAAAAATAAAACCAGTACTAATTTAGTTTATTTCACCCCAATATGAATTATATTAATCACGTTCAGACTAACTTTAATTGTAGCTTCCGGGCGGATATTTTTCAGTGTCGCACAGCATCAATGACGTAGTTTCCTCTTGTTAGCACAACAAGAGAAACCAGCTTGTTAGCATCGAAAATGAGTTTGTTTTTACCAAAATTAACTTGCAAAAAGGACATAGACGATGTTATCAAAGGAGTGGCAGAAAAGGTCGTAGTTCTGAGGTTTGGGAGGGACGAAGACCTGGTTTGTCTCCAGCTCGATGAGATTGTAAGAAGCAGATTATTAATGCTAATTCATAAACAGCTGTTTCATGTTAATGTGACGACTGTTTCGCTTTTGCTAATCTGTCACTTTAATCCCAGCTGTCAAAAACTGCCCATGACCTGAGTAACATGGCATCCATCTACATCGTCGATGTGGATAAAGCTCCCATCTACACGAGATACTTTGACATCAGTTACATCCCCTCCACCGTTTTCTTTTTCAATGGACAGCACATGAAGGTGGACTATGGGTGAGTTACTGAGGCTGTGACTGCCTGATAGCCTCTGATAGATAGATAGATAGATAGATAGATAGATAGATAGATAGATAGATAGATAGATAGATAGATAGATATTTATAAATCCCATATGGAAATTTAAGGTTCCAGTAGCTCAGTGCCTTGTTATACACAATAAAATAGCAATTGAATGGGTATTGAAGTGAAGATTAAAAACCATGTGTCAAATTAATGATAATATATGTATTACTGTTTAAAATTCACAGTGCGCACAACCTGAATTAACAGATTTAAGTGCAAACAGAGCACCTGTATTAGGTAAATAATGAAGTCTGGTTTATGCATCACGTGCATGATCAGGCCTCATAGTCCTCGGCATCAGTCCTCCCTCAGTCAGTCCTTGATGAAGATGAAGTATCTTCAAGTCAATCTAAGAGTAAAAGTACAGATATATCACCAGAAAATGACTTTGGGAGAAGTTAAAGTTACCCATTAGAATATCACTGGAGTAAAATTCTGTCAACAAAAAAAAACAAGCAGTCAGAATTCTGAGAATTATAAAGTTTACTTCTTTTTAACTTGCACCACCTTGAAAATCGGGCCAATGTTAGACTTGAAGAAAAACGAGACTTTTTTTTCACAACTGAAAGGATTTCAAGACAAAAACTTTTTTTTCTTCCCTCCTATTCCTTCACTCATCCATCTGCCCCTTACTTCCTCCTTTCTTCCTCGCTTCATCCCTTATTTTATAGTGAGTAACTAAAATGCCAAGGGGAAATGTAGTGGAGTTAACGGGAAAGCTGATTTAAATACAAAAACTCAAGTAAAGTACACATACTCCCTTAAAACTATATTTACTTAATGACATTATAACACTTCTGATAGCTAACATAAATTTAAGATTTTCCAAACAAAATGTTTTGAAATTGGGCTGGAACCAACGATTTTTATCATCAATTTATATGACAATCATTTCTCACTGTTTGGTCTGTAAAGTCATAGAATAGGAGAAAAAGATCAGCATAATTTGCAGAGCGCATTGACATGTTCACCCCCCACCCCCATCCCCCCAAAAAATATTCAATTTATGTGAATTTGTGTGCATTTTTGCCCAGAGAATTACTTAAACAATTAATTGATTATCAAAATAGCTGCAGATTAATTTTCTGTTGATGGACTGATCGATCAATTGAATAATTTCTATAACTCATCAATTAAATAAAATAGAGCTGCAATGATTAACCAATTAAATGATTAGTTTCAAACCATTAATTTAACATCAACAGATTAATTGATAATGAAAATAGTCATAGGTGGCAGCCCCACTGTTAAACACTGTAGTATTTCAAAGGGCCATCACTATTCCCAATAGCCAACAGACCAACAGTACACATCCCTAAGCTATGTGGTTTAAAAAAAGCATCAGGTGTTTACATTTGAGAAGCTGACATATGCAGATTTACCTCAGTTACCACCGATATTCAAAATGTAGGGAAAAAGAAGCAGTTTGACTCTTTTTGGTTGATAATTATTTTACTTATTTGTCTCTCAGCTCTCCAGATCACACCAAGTTTGTCGGCAGCTTCAAGACCAAACAAGATTTCATGGATCTGATTGAGGTGATATACAGAGGAGCCATGCGTGGGAAGATGATTGTCCAGAGTCCCATAGACCCTCAAAATATTCCCAAATATGATCTCCTTTACCATGGAATTTAAAGTCAACACCTCAACTGTGCAGCCTTATTGTCATAATGATTTCTCACTGTGTGGCATCAACCCGGCTGGTTAACCCTTTAAAACCTGAGCAAATTGGTTTGAATTCTTTCAAAAGCAAGGGTACGAAGCAATGTGCAACTCAACAAAACATTGCCTGAAAATTAGCAGGAAGTTAGTAGAAAAAAAGTTACAAGAAAATGACCTGAAGATAAATAAAAGTAAAAACAAAACACAAAAGAAATAAAACTGACTAAAATAATCCTTTAAAAATGGGGGGAAAAAAATATGTATGCATTTTTCTGTAACATCATTTTAAATATATAGTTATAATAATAACTATATATTATTATAATAAGTTTTCTTGACATTTTTCCCTAGAATTTTGAAATTCTCCTCTTTAAAAAAAAAAATCATTTTCTTGCACCTTTTACTAATTTCTAATTTCTAGTTTTTAGGACATTTCTCAAGTTTCTCATTGCCTTTTTTCTCATGTTTTTGAAGAAAATCAAACCCATTTGCTTAGGTTTCAAAGTAACTTGTAAAATGCATCCCAACATTTCACAGGAAAACTGATGTCAATCCAGGTTTCAAGGGGTTAACTGACTAAAATTAGTTTGACTTATGAACAACCATCTGAAGAGGTTTTCATACAGGGGAAGATATCTCTGTACTCCTTGTGTTTAAAGGTTTCTTGTGGAGTTTTTGACCACGATTAACACCGTAGAGCTGTCTTTATGTGTGAATCCTTTTGGCCTCGGCTCTTGTGCAAGTGTCGTGTTTCACATTTCAGTTGTTATCATATTGATCAACAGGTAACAAGTCAGGAAACTCATTAATGTGAAGGCACTGTGTGAGAGCGGAGAAGAAGCTTGTAAACAGGGACCTGCATTCAACACGTCCGTTAGACCTCAAGGATACACACAATTTGTCTTGGAAAAGACACACTGTAAACAGCAACTTTGTTTGTTTGTTTGAAATAAACCTCCACAGGGCACCTTTTAATGCACATATGTACACAAGAGCACCGTTTACCCAAACCCCCTGAAAATACAGTTACTGTCAGTACTAGTTTGATTGGTTGCAGAGGCCAAAATGTATTGAAAAAAAATCCAGTGGGCTTTGTTAAGGTTCCCATTAGTCATTTTTTAAACAGCAGGACATTTAATCAATGAAAATAACTGATGTTTCCATAATCTATCCTGTCAGCCTTTCTCATATTCTATTTGTCTCAGAGAATGTGTGCATTTTGATAAATGAGGTTCTGCAACTTTATTTTGATTTATTTATTGTGAAAATGCAGTGTCATTTTGATGTTTCCCATGGAAAAGAGCTGTATATCAGCAGAGATACAATTCATTTATCCGATGTACTTTATTTTTTTAAAATAAAATTTTATATTATATCTTGCACCATTTATCTGGCTCTTTTTCGCACCAGCCACTATCAGGTTCCCGCGGACCCTTAAAAAGTATTTAAACGCATTAAATTCATTTATCTGAAAATAAGGCCTCTATTGGCAATCCTTCAGTTTTGGTTATTGTAATATTGTTCTTAAATTTAATTGCGAGTGTTATTAAAAATGTCTTTAAAAAGTCTTAAATCGAATTTGCCTTAAGCTGTAGGAACCCTGCACTGTGGTTCTCCTACATGTTTGGTGCACAGAATAAGTTTTAAATCTTCCGCCTCACTGCTAGATGCTAATAAATCCTTTGCGGCCCTTTAACAGCTCTGTTCCTAAAGTATGTGAAGAAAAACAATTTGACAAAAACAGCACATCACACACATTAACAGATTCCACTAACAAACAACCAGAGTGCAGACCATAGAAATAGAATGAACAGATCAGGGGATATAAAAATCACTTAACAAAACTTCACACTACAGGACGCACTGGCAAGATGATCTTTAAAGCCGTCACAAAATCACAAAATAACTGCGACAGTCAGCTTTGCTGCTGACTGTTAGACAGCATGACTATTGTGTTGTGTATTCCCAACTAGACAATACCACCAATGATATATGTTATTTTCGTTGTTTGGTGGCCTATACACTGATCAGGCTTTTTTTAATTTGCATCTGATTGACTCTCCTTCCCTGTGAATCTAAAGATGTATTTCCACAGTTGACTCCTCGCTGTCTCCTCTCCCCTCTGGTGGAGCTGCTGATGACTTGTCGATGTTCCTCTCTTTAACCCAGACTGCATACAGAGAGTTGGACCTGTAGTCAAGCTGCACTCAAGGAAAGGGCATGGGAGGACATCAAAAGTGGTGCAGTTCAGTTTAGTCTCCACTTCTGTGAGTAATCAAAAATACATACGACATATGAAAAATGACGGCTCACCTCTGACTCTTTCTCCTCTGTCGCAGTGTCTTGTGTGCTCCGTATTTTGTCTAAATAGAGATAATATGGTTAGACAAATATTCTGCACAGCCTTCACAATCTCTCTGAATTTTCTTTAAATCCATTAACTAGCCATCAATAATAATTCTTACCTTTGCATTTATAAGCAGCTCCAACACCAACACAGAGCAATGCAACGCTGAATACAACCACAACAGGCCACTGCCACTGGACCCCGCTGGCTGCAGATTCCTCTACAAACCCTGATAATGAGGGAAAACATTTTTATTTTATTTATTTATAGTTTTACTTTTATTTATTTTATTTTTTTATGTCCAGCACCATACAGGCACGAGTTATCATCAGCTCTTACATTGGTTTTACAATCATCTCTACCTGTGGCCTGTTTGACGATGCTGCTAACAGCTCCAGAGCGACGGAGGCTATGTTCCCTGTAGCTGTATCCCAGGCTCTGGATGTCCCGGCCCCAGTAGTAGTTGTTGGTGCGTAGAGGGAAGAAGGGGGCCATGTAGGCCTGCGCTCTCTGTGCTGGATAGACCTGGTCACTGTCAGGGTAGCTCGCTTCACTGTGGTTCTGCAGCCACTTCTCAAGAAGCCTGACACCCATTAACACAACACAGGGAATAAAAATCCTGATTTGGAGCAGAGCACAAGGTAGAAATCCACAACTGGATCTTTGTTTCCAAAGATTAACCCTTCAAAACCTGAGCAAATTTGCTTGATTTCTTCCAAAAACATGGGGAGAATGAGCAGGAAAAAAGAAATGAGCCAAAAATTAGCAATAAATTAGTTAGAAGTACAAGAAAATGACCGGAAAATTAGTAAAAGATAAATACATAAATGAAAATTTAAAAAGGACAAAGGTAGAAGAAAGTTTAAAAAAGGAAATGGACTGGAAAAATGCTTAGAATACTATAATTTTGAATATTTATTCATGATAATAATCAAAAAATAGTTTTAAATTAGACATTTTTCCCTAGCTTATTTTTTGAATCTACTAATTTGTTTATTGCCAAGTTGCCCAGTGGGTTATGGGGGTTAATGAGGAGCTAGAGGTGTGAATAACAGATGATTATTTAATTCCAACAAAGGCACAGGAAGAAACTGTTTTCATTTTACAATAAAAGCTCCAGTTTAACTTGCACAAAGAAACAAATTTATCTGTACGAATAACCTTTTTACTGTACTGCATGAAAGTACTGTTTTCAAATAAACTAAAAATGTCAGCCTATGCTTTAATGCAAATTTGATAAAGACTTAAAATTCATGACCTACTTGTCAATGAAGCTGTGATGAAGCATGAAAATGGGGTCATTGGCTGCAGTGGGCACCAGAGACATGGTGCCGTTGAGGTATCTGTGGACCAGGTTGTGCATAGAGGCATTCAGGTGTCGAGAATCATTGGGAATATCAAAACCTGCAAGGGCAGCGGGACACCTTTTACTACTGCTCACTACTCCTTTATTGCTTTTTATTTTAGAATTTTCACTCACATAAATTATAGATTGTTGAAATTCTTGTTGCAGAAATTTGAAGTAAAAGTCACCTGTCCCTAATAACAAATATAAGATACGTATTAGACATTTAATCCACCTTCTAGTTTGCTCCTGAAGCTTGTCCTTGATGTTTTGTCAAATGGAGGGGTGTCAAAAAGGGTCTCTGCCATTGTGTCTTCAACATCCTCAGCGGTTGGCAGTGTTTTGTACATTGGATCTTTTCCGGGGTTGCGGATCAGATGTGCAGGATCAGACACATCGGTGTGGATGCAGATTATGCCAAGACTTTGCTGAAACGGACATATCGTCTGCAAAGAAAAAAAATGAGGAGGTTGCGAGGTTAATGAAGAGAAATCAGGAGCATTGGGTAAAGAATGAGAGCAATATCTCACCTTCCACTTTGAGAAAAGGGAAGCACTGTCTATGCGACCATCTCGGCCAACTCCCCCAAAGTACTGGTTGGTGCAGATGTTGCAGTGGTTGGTTCTGGTCCAGTCCCAGTATGGGATGTAGAAGTCTTGGTTCCCAGTGAGCTCCCTGATTTCTCTCTCGATAAAGAGGAGAAACACTCGGTGCCAGAAGATAAAAGCAGGGCCCCGGTGTGCAGCATTATTTTCAGATCCAGCGTAGCTCTTAGCTGAGTAGTAGTGCATCCATACGTACAGATTGTAGACACTTGTGTTTTGAAATTCATAATTCCCATCCACTGTTGTGTCATTGCTTGTTAAAATCATATATCTGCTGCTGAGGCTTTGTTTTGCCTGGTGCAAGCTTGAGATGAATGTCTCTCTCTCAGGATCAGTCAGATCAGTTATCTCCTTCCTCTCCACATGATGCCGTTGCAGACATTGGGGTCCTCTCCAGCCCGGGAGGCACTGACCACAGTCGAATCCATCATAGTTCCCCCAGCATGTACACACCGAATCATAGAAGGCCCGAGGCCAGCTCACCCTGTAGTCCACTGGTTTTGGGAGGTCTCTTGCAGGATGTGGCGCACAAACTCCTCTCCCTGAGCTAAACCCACAAGGAGAGCCATTCCAGATGGGGCAACACATCCGGGTCTGCAGAGCCTCTGGTGTGGTACAGGGACGTGGAAACTGAGCCTCTACAGCTCCAAGGCCCGTCAGATATAGCAAAAGGACCAGCCGAATCCAATGCAGCAGCATGTTGGAGATGGAGACAGATCACTGGACTTCATAAAACACCAGACAGATACAGCAAACTCACCAGCTCATCACTGGCAACTTCCTTTTAAAGGGCAAAGTTCATAAGGCTCTTATAGTTTGATTTTCATGCTGCAATATTTGCACAGGTGATACGCAACCATTTCTGTGAAGTCTCCAGACGGATGTACCTTTACATTGCTTTAGCTCTTACATAAGATTGTGTGTTACATCACTTGACCAGTCACATAGGCTCATCACACTCTTTCTGTCCTACTACATATATGGTTCATTTCTAAAAAGTATTAAAAGTGAATGGCATGGCTGTTGTTGAATCAGCTGTGTCAACAGAAGACCCAGGAGTTAATCTGGTTTGATCAGCTGCTCAGTGTGTGTGTGTGTGTGTGTGTGTGTCAAAAAAACAAACCCTTATAACACAGGGTTGTACCATGCCCTTTAGAGGTATTGATCACATGTGGTACTGTATAGCTGTCCTTTTTGTGAGCAAATCTATGCTGTGCAATATCCACCATTCAACAGAAGAGGCCCATTAAGGGTTAACTTGATGTTTTTCAACCTGGACCCTTTTTTCTTTTTTTGTGTGTGTCCAAATGAGTAATGGTGATAACAACTTTTGGACTTGCAAGAACAGGTTATGAGACAATGGGCCCCTGGGCATAGTTGTGGTGGTTTGCCCCCTTTTTTAATGCATCTTTTTATAGTTTTGCATTTCTGTGAAATTGTTGAAATTGTGGTTTATTAGAGTAAACAACTAGGACAGCATGTAAATATTTTTAATAAAGTATGTAAATATGCTGAGTATGTAAGAGTGCAAAAATATACATGTTAAAAACAGTAATAGTCAATTGCCACTAATCTGTGAATATTTAAATCATAATATGTGCAATGTGCAGAGACTGCAAAATGTGTAAAATAAAAAACTGTGCCTTAAACTACAATGCAATGTATCAAACTTGTATGTAGTCAAAACTATTAAAAAATATGTGTGCAAAAAAATAATAATAATGATGATGATGATTACTACTTCATATATATATATTCATTCATTATTCTTTTTTTTTTTTTTTTTGCTCTATTTTTTTGTTTTTACATTTTTTCTTTTCTTTTTTGCTCAGTTTCAGGTAATATTCTTGTAATTTCTTCCCATGCTTTTAAAAGACATCAAGCCAATTTGCTCAGGTGTTTAACGGTTAAATAAGAAAATATTTATGCGAACAGTAAGGGACTGGCTCCAGAGGGTGGCAGCACTGTAAAATAGCTGATGCCAGCTGCCTTAAACCCCCCAAAAGAAGAAGCTCTCCTCCGGCTCTGTGCGGTGGCGCCCCCTGCAGACGGTTCTCTGTCGCTGCAGCCCGGCCAGCTCACTGACTGCTCAGCAAAACAAACGCCATCTTTATTTGACAGGCAAACTACTGAGGCAGAGTTGTGGAGCAAAAACTAGGTCAGGCAGGCGCCAGGAAAACGAAACCACTTTGAGAAATTTCTGCTCTCTGTGCCCCCCGCCGGTGTTAGCAAACCTCCCGACACACCGGGCTGTCCTATGGTCCAATGTGTTTGATCGGTCCGCCAGCTTTAACGCAGTTTTCTGGTGTCGGTCCCGGTTGACGTTGAGTGATCGCCTTTTCTGACAAACTGCCGACGGAGGTGAAAGCCAGGTAAATGGGGGACGGGGTGGGCATCTGCGGAGCAGCTAAGTTACCGTTTATGTTTATCTCAAGTGTATTTAAGTGTAACTTTATATTAAGTGCAACTTGTTTGCTGAGTAACGTCAGTTAGCATGATGCGGGGCTCAGTTCGGCTAAGCTAACTCTGGTCCCGGTTGGGTTGTGTTGTACACTGCCATTCCGTGTTCACATTTAACGTCGCAGATATAATTATCTGAAAAATGTAAAACTAAATACAGATTCTGGGGACTTTTTTTTATTATGAATTTAATACCATAGTGATCAGACGGTGGTGTTGTTTGAACCAGAGGGAGGCGTGTCCTCGTTTACAATGTTTTCACTCTCAGGTGGCCCAAAGATGTAGAGTCAGCGGAAACAGACCAACATCTGGTTATTGACATTTTACACAGGAAATATTTTACTTTTTTACAGTTTTGCAGGTTAGTCAGTAGTGTGCCAGGTTAGTCTGGATATTCCACATAAAATAAACGCCACAATGATCACAGGATCTTCTTCCAAACTAGGGGTCGACAGATTATCGGCCTGGCCAGTTATTTGGGCCGATATTTGGCATTTTGCATATTATCTGTATTGGCATTTTATTTTATGATCGCCAATAGAAACTAATCTATTATAAAATGCGAAGGAACTTTCACTCTGTAAAACCTCAAGGAGCTATTTTTATTTACTCTTTTTTGAATTTCACTTGACTATAATTAATAATAAAAAAATCATTGCTGGGAACTTGCTGTATATGATGTTGAAAGTCTCAGTTTTAATAAAACATTTGCTAAAGGCATTTAAATAGAGTTTTGGTGTTGGAGTTTGTTATATTCCAAATTCTAAATATTGATGCAGAGAGTTTCAGTTTATTGTAAATGCATATTGGTTCGAGTTATCAGTTATCGATCTCATTACTACTCATCACACTACTAATATTCATAGGTATCGGTATATGGTTTCGGCCCTGAAAAAATTAACATATTTCACAGTATCATGCTGGCATGTATGACAATGGGAAAATAACCAGGAAACCTAATTTTCAGCTGGTGGTTCTCTCAAATAAACACACAGATTTATCATTTGATCATTAAAGATAAAAAAGTCCAATTTAAAATTCTTATCTGACAAATTGTAAGGCATGCTGAATAAATACGCATATTGCTTTTAACCATTAAAATATCAAATATTCCCCGTCTTTATAGAGGCAAAACATCCAGAGAAACATCTCAAATAACCATTGCAACATAATTCATATTCATACGTCATAGTGCCCAACCCTTGTCAGCAGGTGCTTTCAGTGTTGTATTGATCTAATTTTATGCCTACTGCTGATATTTGGCCAAGTGTAGATTAGTCGTTTGCATTATCTTCTTTCCTAGGAGTATCCAAGTATCACAGCTGCATGTTCTGTAATTATGAATCTCTTTGTTGCATAAAAATAAGCTTGTCAGATCCTGCTTTAAACTTGGATATGTGGAAAGACTTCTGCATAAGTGTTTATGGGTCTCACAGTTAAAACAACATTGCTGCATCCCAATCTCCTGTTTCAGCTACCACTGTGGGAGAAATCTGACCTCCCTCTCGGTAGTGTTAATTTGATAGCAAATTATGTGTGATGCAAAAATATGATGAGACTGATAAGTGCTGAATATGAATACAAAGTGACAAATACTCCTAGGTGATGTAGGGAGTGGGTTTTTGTGTAACAACTGTGAAGTGCTTTAACAATTAAATGATTATCAGAAGATTAATGCGCATTTTTTAAAGTCTGTTAATTTGTTATTGATCAAATAAAAAAAGTATTGGTTACAGAAACGTGATGATTTGCTGTTACTGTGTTTCTCATCCCTGTGAATAAAATGTATTATTGTGAATATTTCATAGGCTAAGACATTAATTGATACCTAATGAAAAGATAAACTGACAATGAAAGTAGCTGCTGCCCATTTATCATTTCAAAATTATTTATTCAAGATGTACCAGTATGTCTCAATAGACATGCACGCTTGTTAATAACAGGATAAGTGGAATAAGATTAAGTCTGCCAAGCGTGATTTAAGACGCCCTTCCTAAAAGTACTGCTAGTAAAGAGTTTCTTAATGTTAACTCAGCCCAACCATCTGGATTTTGTTAATTCCTCTTGTGTTTACACAGGATGAAACGAGGTCTGCAAGGGAGTGAACAGGAGGATGGAGGTGGCACCAGCAGTGGGTCTCAGGAGACTCTTAAACGGTCCCGCAAGCAGAGGAGGGAGAAAGATCTGGAGGAGGAGGGAGCCCGCTGGGGGTGTCTGCCTCAGGAGATTCTGCTCCACATCTTCCAGTACCTGCCTCTGCTGGATAGGGCTTATGCTTCTCAGGTACCCTTGTGATAATGAGCCGTCAGCCGCGACACAAGAAGCAGTACTGGTTGTGCGGATGTATAATTATGTCTTCTCTTGATTTCATACTCCCAGCTCAAAACTTATACGGAAGGATGTTTTTTCTTTCTGTATGTGGGTGTGCTAGTTTATTTAAAGTACCCCATCACTCAGAAATTAGTTTTAATGTTTATGTCCCCTAAACTGTCTGAGCTTTACTATATTCACTTTTATCTGTGCAAAAAAAAAATCTGACATCCAAACATACACTAGGCAAGCTAGATTTGCTGAGTCACTTATGCCGCGTTCACATGGAATCCGACAGACGGTAGACAGCAAACCACATTTGCCATTTTAGTGAACACACCAACATCACATTACCATAGCAACATATTGCCATGTGAATCTTATTTTGCCGTCCTGCAATTCCGTCAGATTTTTTTTTTCTCGTGCCGTCCAGGAGGTGTCGCTGGTCTCAGTCCACCATCTGCTGGTTTCCATGTGAACGCAGCATAAAACAGAAGCCAATCACTGTCTAATGCAGAAAACACATACCAGTGTGACTTCAATACAACACCTGATAAGCGTGGAGCGGACTTGTCAGTAAAGAGAGGATAGTTAGTGTTAACATAGTGAAAGTTTTGACAGCAACCATTTGGAGAGTATGTAGATTTTGAATGTAAACTAAACCCAGGAGCTTCTTTCCGCTACCTACCAAAAAGCTCATTCTAGCAGATACTGTTGTCAGTCCCTGCCAGTTAGCCCACAAGCTAACAAGATAACAAACAACATAAAGAAAAGTTACTGGCAACAATAAACACTCTTATACGTCTGCTAGTCCCTAATTTTGGTGCCTGGGTCTAACATGTATGTCTGAATTTCTTGAATGTTTCCTGTTTACTAGCCACATTGATGCACACTGTTCTTTCATCAGTAAACCAAACGCAAGCAACGCTGGAAAAAAAGGGCAAGCATAAGCAAAACTTCCCACAAGAAATGTATCACTGAGGGAGAACAAGTAGATCTGCTTTCAGCCCCTTTTCAGGCTTTGTTTCAACTATTATGTGAGAAAACCACATTAAGCAGAATATTAGTCTTAGTATACTTTAAAAAGTGTCTGGAGAGGGACTTTAATATCAAATGCTGAGTATAAGTGACTACTTGACAGATGAATCAACCCAGTGGCATTATTGCCCCAAAGTATAATCAATCAGTCAGACTTCATTCGTACGGCACTTTTCATACAAGAAAAATTGCAACACAAAGTGTTTTAAACAATAAAACCAGAAGTCTGCCCCTCCCACACACACACACACACACACACACACACACACACACACACACACACACGCAGGGACACAAGCACATGGGTAAAAGGGAAAGACTTTGTAATTAATTAAAGCACTAAAGTAAGAGTTCTCATTAAAACCAGGAACTAAGGAAATGCTACCATAAGTGAGGAAACACCAGAGGCAGGATAAAACCTACAGATAAAAGATGGAAATAAACAAAGATAATAGAATATTATTAAGTAAAATAAATAAATAAAAGAAAGAAAAGGTTAACATAAAGAAATGCAAGATTTTCAGAACAGGTAGTTGTAACCAATTCATTATTCATCCTTAGATTGTCATTATATAATGTAATTATTACATAATAATTGTGTTTTTTATGCTTTCAGTTATTGCTAAGGGCGAATTTAGTCAATATTTTCATGATAACACTATCCAAGGGAATCATGTTAACGGTGTGAAAATGTGAAAGGACTTCAGGGAGGCTTGTGAGAAGTTTCAGCTCTTGTCTAGCTGTTCGACCCACAGCAGCTGCTGTTTGGTACATTCCCACCGCTGTCAGAAAAGCTGTTTTTGGACACAGCCCCCAAGTTTTTTTTTAGCCAAAAGGCTCTAGAACCCCACTGAACACGACCTGCTCAGCACCTAACAGCAAACAGACACAGCGTGTATCTGCTGCCCTCAAGTGGCCCCAAAAATAACCCACTGCAGGTTTAGTCAACTGGACTGAACCAGAGAGGGATGAGCACACAAACATACACTCATACCTGTTTTTCTGTTCCAACAAGTCTTGTACTCTTGGCTTGTGTCAGGGTGAGAGCCACATAACTCAAAGTTAAATGAATGCTTTCCGTGAGTCACATTTTGTCAGCTTGGCTCGGGATAAAAAAAAACATTGTTGTTGTCCAGAAGTTATTTTGTGGAAAATAATGCTTATTTCAAACAAAATTCAGTTTTATCTGTTTTATTTTGTTACTTGGCATGTCCCAGAAGTATTCAGTTTGTCACTAGCAGGTTCTTTTTGCTGCTGATGTTAACTGAATCAAAAATTTAGACATTTAAAACAAAAATATTACAGAGGTTTAGAAAATGAATGAATGAATGAATTTAAAAAATTGCTACTTCCCTCTAGAAAGTCTGAATAGAGGGACAAGTTGTTGTACAAGTTTATTCATCAGGATAAACTCCTTGAGATGAACCATCTCATTTTTGAGGTTATTGTATATACAAACAAAAATGAACAGCAAGAAACAAAACAAAGACTTTAAGGAAATGAAAAGACAAAACACAAAATAAACAGTTCAACCGACACACTGCGATAATCAACACAAAATCACCGGAAAGAAGAATAAATGTACACAACCCCCAACAAAAAGGCCAAGGACAAATGTTTGACCAGCAAAATATATAATAGAGTAATATATGTGTGTATATATATATATACACACACACACATATACCTACACACATATATACCTACACGCATACATTTAAACACACATATATACTGTATATGCACATGTATGCATACATATAAACATAGACTATACAGTGTGTTGTGAGTTAAGTATAATTCATCTGAAACATGAACAATTTCATTTAAAGTAAGAAGACCTTTTTTGAACATGTGAAATTATGTTAAAGACCGAATATTTGAAAGCAAAGTATTCCAACCTGAGGGAGCCTTATACTTGAATGCTCTCTTGCCAGTTGTTTTTCTGACTGTATGGATGGAGAAGAAAAATTGTGTACAATGCCTTAAATGATAACATGCAGAATATGGTACAAAAATTGTTGCAGATAATAAGTCCAGAAGATATGAGCATGATCAACCATGCTTTCTCTGCACTCCCTCCATCTGCATAGCTGAGTGCCGGTCTGCTCAGATTTCTTTTTGGGCGTGATGAAAAAGCCAATCAAGTTTTTCCAACAGAAATCTCTCCAGGTCTGTGAGTTAGTGGAGTTTGACAGTGTTTCCCAGGCATTCAGCTACATGTCCTCATTAATTTTAGCATCCAGCTCTTTTTACCCATCGTTGTTTGACATAATCTGTACTGCCCTTATTCACATTAATCATCTGTTAATACATCAGTTTTAAATAACCAAAAACTGCTCCTTTAAGGTGAACCAACAAAAAAAAGAATATTTGTGAGGCAGTCAGATCACTTGATTCTTGTTTTGATTTTGTTTGTGTCACCACAGGTGTGCCGCAGCTGGAACCAGGCTTTTCACATGCCAGAGCTGTGGCGCTGCTTTGAGTTCGAGTTGAACCAACCAGCCAGCTCTTACCTGAAGGCCACACACCCAGAACTCATCAAGCAGATAATCAAAAGGCACTCCAACCACCTGCAGTATGTCAGCTTCAAGGTAAGAACTCACAGCGAGGAGCTGTGTGAGGTTAGAGTGATTAAAGTGATGAAGAGAAAGGTTGTAGTGAGGTGAATTCCTATATTCTCTTCAAGGTAAAGTGTTTATTTTCTCCCTCCACACTGCTCAGGTGGACAGCAGCAGAGAGTCCGCAGAGGCAGCGTGCGACATCCTCTCTCAGCTCGTGAATTGTTCTTTGAAAACTCTGGGGCTCATCTCCACAGCCAGACCCAGCTTCATGGAGCTGCCCAAGGTACGCCTCAGCAAGAGACGCTGAGATACTGTTGTCCTAACAGTCATCTGGTGGCACAAGTTTTATATTACTGTTACAACTGTAGTCTTATCATGGATAAAAAAACTCGCACGACCCCTGCGTCTTCGGCTCGGCATATCTCTTGTAACTTTATTTACTATAAAAAAAACATTTAATTTAAGTTTTTCCTTTTTCTTTTCTTTTCTTTTTTTATTTAAATGTAAATAATCATGTCTCTTTTTTCCCTGATAATTTCTTTATCTTCATTTTCAGTAGATTCTAAGTGTCATTGAAAACCTGGAAAAGTCATGGAATTTCACAATCTCATATTCCAGACCTGAAAAAGTCATGGAATTTGTTGTGTGTAGCTTAATGAAATAAAATGTTACAGTAATCTTCCATGTATGTGACATTATGGCATTTTTATTATCTGAGGCTTCTGACATAAAATAGCTCTAAATTATGTTTTAAAGGATTATATTTTGTCGACTTTCACATACATTTCTTCATTTTCTCCTCACATTCTGTCTTCCTTCACGTTTTCCAACTAGCTGAAATCGTGTTTGATCATAAAACTTTTATTTTAAATTATTGAAAGGGCATATTCAATGTGCCTGTAGTTTGAAATATTTAAAGTGAATATAAATGAAAACCAACAGCCAGATATTTGACAAAGTTGCTGTTTAATTTTCATACATTAATTACAATTTCTTAGTAAAGTTAACTATACATTTCTGTTAGTGTTACTTGTTGTGAATGGTCATTGAAATTTTATGATGGGTACTTGAAAAGTTATGGAAAAGTTTTGAAATCTTATCCATGACAATGCATGGGAACCCTGTGTCCAATTTGTCAGCTGAAAATACCGCAGTCATCTCATTTTTTTTTTGACAGTTAATCTTTGAAGACAGATCATAGTATATAGCTGGTATAGCTGCACATTTGTCTTTTGTTTTTAATGTATGCACCTAATTTTAAAGAGCCGTTTTTGATGAGCTGGTAATGCTTTACAAGCACATGCACAATGATGCGCATACATCCAGAGAAAGATGAATATGGTAAACATTTCTGCCAACTGCAGAGGGCGGTGATGCAGATGTATAGTGGAGCTTGATGACAGTTGCCTGAATGTCTGCTTGTCAAACTGCATGATGTCTTGGTGAATAAAACTAGTATTTAGAGCTGCCATAAAGAAAAGCGATGATTAAATGTTTCTCTTTCACTCTGTTCAACAGTCTCACTTCATCTCAGCGCTGACGGTGGTTTTTGTCAACTCCAAATC
The DNA here is from genome assembly GCF_008729295.1 of Plectropomus leopardus. Taxonomy (NCBI): domain Eukaryota; kingdom Metazoa; phylum Chordata; class Actinopteri; order Perciformes; family Serranidae; genus Plectropomus; species Plectropomus leopardus. The sequence goes on from NC_056463.1 coordinate 11,846,265, forward strand.
TCTGTCCTCCCTGAAGATTGATGACACGCCTGTAGACGACCCCTCCCTCAAAGTCCTGGTTGCCAATAACAGCGACACCCTCAAACTGCTGAAAATGAGCAGTTGCCCTCATGTGTCACCTGCAGGTAAATGAGGAATGATAATGATTAGGGATGTTAATGGTTAATAATGATTGTATGAATGACATTGGTGCAAAGCTTTTGTACATCTCTGGAACAATAGCCCGCCCCCGTGGATGTGTTTAACAGCAGGATGGCAATTATATATTATTATTATTATATATTATTATATGTGGGTTACTGTCTGTAAACACGCTGGCCAGGTTAAGTAAAAGCAAACCTCAGATTCACTCTTGTTTGGCGTTTTTTGCCTAGCTATATTTTAGTTGCTTCTGGTGTTTTCATGGATGTCTGCTGCTTACAGTCTGGCAGCTAGTTGCTACCTTTTGTTTCATTGTTTCACATGCCACCTGCCGCCCCATACACAGTACTATTGAGAGGTGTTCACATTCAAACATCTCTTTTTTTTAAATTGTTGTATGTGAGCTTGTATAAAGCCTGCTATTATTCAATATAAAAATTTTCATTCATAGTAATTAACCTTGATGCGTGCCTCAAACTAAGTCGCATTGGGTCAGTGTCTTTGAGGTAATTGGGGCTGGAGAGTCCTTGAAAAGTCTTTGTATTTGATGTTAAAGAACGTTGTGGGAACCGTGATGAAAGCATATTATTAGCAGTTGAGAGTTTAATTGGGCAGAAGTGACTTGGAAGAGATAAATGTAGATGGCAAGGCGACACTGATATTAAAATATAGACATTTGAGGGTGATACTCATATCAAATAAATCTCTCTAATGAAATGTTGTAATAAAAACAATCATTTGTAAGTCTCAAAGCCACTGGGAGATAGAACGGCGTTGGTCGATATTACTTCTCCTTATGTTCTCCTGTGCAGATCTATACTCTCCCCTTTTATTTTCCTCTCCACCTCAGGCATCCTGTGTGTGGCTGATCAGTGCCACGGCCTGAGAGAACTGGCGCTCAACTACCATTTGTTGAGTGATGACCTTCTCATCGCCCTTTCTTCGGAGAAACATGTTCACCTTGAGCACCTTCGCATCGACGTGGTCAGTGAGAACCCTGGCCAACAGTTCCACACCATCAAGAAGAGCAGCTGGGACGCCATGGTGCGCCACTCTCCTAAATTCAATCTGGTCATGTACTTCTTCCTCTATGAGGAGGAGTTCGGCCCTTTCTTCCGCGATGAAATCCCTGTCACGCATCTGTACTTTGGCCGCTCCGTCAGTAAAGACGTGCTCGGCCGTGTTGGGCTCAACTGTCCGCGTCTGGTCGAGCTGGTGGTGTGCGCCAACGGGCTGCGGCCGCTGGATGAGGAGCTGATCCGCATTGCCCAGCGCTGCACGCAGCTGTCGGCCATCGGATTGGGAGAGTGCGAAGTGTCGTGTAGCGCCTTCGTGGAGTTTGTCAAGATGTGTGGCGGCAGACTGACGCAGCTATCCATCATGGAGGAGGTACTGGTTCCAGATCACCGCTATGGGCTGGATGATATCCACTGGGAGGTGTCAAAGCATTTGGGTCGCGTCTGGTTCCCAGACATGATGCCCACCTGGTAGAGGTCTGGGAGAAGACTTAAGTTTTGTCTAGGTTTTTGTGGGTTTGTGTGCATCCCTTGAAGAACTTCGTTTTTTGGGGATGCCTGTCATCTTTCTCCTGTTTTTGAGAAAGGCTTTCCCAGGCACCATATGTGGTTTTTCTCCCTAAATACATGAAGAAGTTGCATCACTTTGCATTCTGATGTGATGAAATGTTTTACATTAATTTCAACGTCACCATGCTGTTCTGTTCTGTGTATACAGTCTTTATTTATATGTATATTTATTTAATAATAATAATAGTACATTTTATTGAGAGAGCGCATTTCAGGGTACTCAAAGACATTTTGCATTTGTTAAAATGATCATAACACAACAGTTATTTCACATTAAAAGCAGAAATTTAATTAGTGATTTGGACTGGAACAGATTGGTGCAGTCTTAGATGTGTGTGTGTGTGGGGGGGGTGCTGCGTGGGGGGGAAAGGAGGCCTCAGAAAGTTGTGTGGTGGTGGAGCAGGTCAGGGAGGGAGGAGGGAGCCAGGTTATGGAGGGCTTAGTAAGTGCAGAGAGGGAGTTTTGTCTGTTTTTGTCTACTTGTCTTGTTGACACTCATAGCATTTAGCACCTTGTTCTCTGAGCCCTCTCTTAAAGAAATACTTCACCTGCAAAATGACCATTTGTATATTAACTACTCAATATGAACCTTCAAATTTGTAAAGAAAATAACATAAAAAATCCAGCATGCCTCCAGGGTAAACAGAGAGTACATAAGACATCAGAAATTGAAGTGAACAGTCTCATTTATGCAGTCTTTTCCTCACTACTTTTTTTTTTTTTTTACATTTTTGCTAAAACATTACTGTTTTTAGAATGTCTATTCATTGTGGAGGCACGCAAGAAAAACTGGTAGAAAAAAATGTCGTCTTCACGAATTCAGTGTAATTGATAATCAAATTTTTTTTTTTTTGTGGGTGAAGTATTCTGCTCAGGACTTAAACCCAGTGATTTGTTTTCCATGGGAATTAACAGCAGTGTCGGGATTACTGGGAATGAATGGAAAATTGTGAGGATTATTTAATGTATGGCACCTCTTTACTGCATTTTATGCAGGCAGATGTATAAAATTTTTGTTATATCACAAGTGGGCATAACCCTTCTAATAGAAATCAGAATCTTAAAGTTGTCTGATTTCCGGAAAATAACTCAACATACGGAGGTTTTCCAACAGATGTCGTCACCGAACTGAAACCAAAACGTCATGTGTGAAGGGTGAAATGCACTGCATGCATCAGATGGCCAGTTTAAGTCACAAAAAGTTCCAATCTTTACCTTTCATGGAAGGTTTCAGTTTTCTTTTTTGTTTTTTTTTAAGTTTCTGACACTTTACTTCCCAATAGTGACACATAATGACCGTGCATTTCATTATGAAGGGACAGATAACTTGAGTGTGAAGCTTTTTATAGACCAGATGGCTGATCACAAGACTATGGTCAGGTAGGCTTACTGTAGCACATAGCAATTACACATTGGACTCCTAAGTTTTGGTCTCCATGCTTCTCCTCCTGTCATTGTGTCTTTATTTGATGTCTTTGAATGTGTTTCTGAGTCACTGCAACTCATGTAGAAAAATAGCGCAGTCTCTGTCTCTGCTCCGATTTGATTTAAACAGAGCTGAAGACTGTTTCATCTCCCTGTTTCTGAGAACAGCAGTTTGTAAAGGTGGTGCTCTTCAGTGACGCTGGCCATAATCATCTGTACGTACTGTATATATGTAGGGAGAATGTGATGTTTGAACATATTTTTGTTTGTAATGTACAGTAGCAATTATTTCTGCTCACCTGACTCATGCTCCTATTGAAACTGTAAATATCAAAATGTTATACTGAAAAACAAATGAGAGGGAGAAATTTTAATTGTGGACATCATATATTTGTACATTTACTGAATCCTACTGATGCACTTTTACTCTAATGAAGCGTAGTAAGATGAGCTGCGGTGTCGTTATAGGGCATGACATTAACAGATTTTGCAGCCATATGACGGTAAATATTGATAGTGGTCAGTATATCTGTCAGTTCTATGAGACACCCTTTGTGGTTTACTTGCTTTGTGTGGAGTTATTTTCAATACTCACAGACATTGTAGGGCCTAGGAAATTAAATGAGCGTGAGGAATTGTTTTGATTGTTGACAGATGATGCACAAAAATAATTGTGGTAAAATTCTGGGAAAGGGACAAACCAAATCTGCTTGAAAGCACAAGTATGCATCATGCAAATAGTCTATACAATCAGTAAGATATAGGCTTAGTAATTGTAAAACATATTATAGAGGTAAATATATTAATGTTAACAACTCCTTGCAGGGAGCTGTCAAATGTTTACTAATGCAGTGAAAAGTTGAAGATCATTCATGTTTGTAACAGCAGAGAAAAAGCCCATATTTCCAATAATGATCAATTGACAAACATGCATTAAATATTTCTATCTTCAGTTTTTCTTGATGTGAATTTAGCCCAAATTTATGGAGTAACATAATTGCTCCAATTTTTAGAACAGGGCTGCACAATTATGACAAATTCTGTACTTTTTGGGATACATTTTACCAGCTGTTCTACAGAAACGATGCACACACAATTAGTGCCACATCATCGAGAAACTAGTGCTTATGTATAATTGATTAAAAAAATGCTTCTAATGAGGTAATTGTGCAGCCCTGAAGACAGGACAATGTGACGGCTGAATGTTGATGTAACTGAATTTTTGCCTGAATGTGTAAGAGTGAAATATTTATGTCTCACTGTTGTTTTGTTGCAATAGAGTGAATAATAATGAGTGGGAAGATGTCTTAAGGTGGTGGACTCATCAAGGATGTTGTCGTCTGTGGACGCTCTTGGACTGTGCAATGAAAGAGATCTGTAAATCATGTTCAGTTAAATATTGATACTTGTTTTACAGGATTGATATTTTTCTTTTTTGTGTATTTTGTTTGTAAATGGAAAAAAAAATCTTCACATTAATATTTCTTCAATTTTTGCTCTCTAATAGGGACCAATCATGTCTTAATTTTCTGTTTCTGAGGGACAGCAAGGCCTGGCAATGGACTTCATCCATTATTGACTTATAGTACATTTTGTTGTGTATTTATAAAACGAAGCCATCTGCTGGGTAATATTAACTACATTTGTATTCAATGCTTATAGAAGATTATTGTCATATTCAATGATAGGCCGAGTAAGGGCTGCAGTTTTTTTATAGTGTACAGTGACAGTGTATTGTTTGTATTGTAGTTGGACAAGTACCGAGAAGATTTATTGGAAGATGACCTGTTGTACTTCTCCCAAAGACTTGTAATATTTGAGTTAAGTTCATAGCCACATTAAAAATGCCTGTTTGAATACGTACTCCATGTCTGAAATATAAAAAAGCAACATTGTTGCTTTGAATAGTTTGTAGTGTTTGTAGGTCTGCGGATTATTTTGAGTAACTGGGTCATGATTTCAGGAAAGACACATTAATGTTGAGTTTTTTAATTGTATTTTTTGGGCATTTTGAACACCACAAGCCAGTTCCATAATATCTGATAGAAAGCAGGCATCTCTATGGCTGATATCTCCAACACTCTGCAACTCACACCAAAACAATATAGACTGATGAGTAACACTACAGTTCATCAGGAAAATATGTTTTTGATTTTGGAGTGAAATGTCCCTTTAAGCTCGTGTCACGCAGTTATCTTGTGTCAAGACGATACAGGTCTGAGGGGAGCAAACTGAGTTTGATGTGTGTCTTCTAAGATGCTCCACAAAGTTTAGTATTTTTAGTATTTAGTAAAACAGTCACACACTATTCTGAAGAGTGGAAAACATCAAATTATGTTAACTCACCCTCAGTGTTTTGGTCCACAGTGAACCTTAATGAATTCTGTCAGATGTGCAGTGGACTCAGTTTTTGAGTATTTGCACTCAAATCGTTTCAATGTGTGAGTGACCACCTGCTCAAATTACAAACCTATATAATTAAAACAATTTATATGTGTTTGTCTGACTTACCGTGAAATTGCAGTTTTATTTGAGAGGATGTAAAACCAATCCACAAACTGATTTGTTTCCTTTTAAGGAGCGAGGTTGCTTTTGGTGGAAAAGGTAGATATTTTATAATGCTTTTTAGCCCTTTATAACTCCTGTGCCTCCTGCAGAGCTCTTATCCTCTGTCCCTAATGGGTTGCAGAGAACAATTTTATTGGTTAAACACTGTGCAAAATACATTGTCTAATGCACAGATACTATGTGTTTACAGTGAAAAATGGGCAAAATACTCATCACTTTACTTGGTTAGGCTTCTCAGAGTAGTAGAGAACCTACTTGTTTTTACTTGTTTGACATATTCCTGATTTTTAAACTCCCTTTTTTCTCACTACCTTGACAGATTACACTTTTTTGATTGAGCTTAGCAACTTCAGCAAACTCCCATCACAGAGCTCTAACTTTAACTGACTCACCCACGTAATGTGAAAGTCTGATATATGGTCATAAACATACATACATATACTGTGTATGATAAGTAGATTTATACATGTTTACATATAAAGCTGTATTGATAAACTATATTCATACATTCATACATACAATTCATGGCAATATTTACTATATGGATTACAATATAATTATTCAGAAGCCCTGACAGGCAAATAATTTTTAAGGATTATATATATATATAAATTTATTTTAGGATAAAATACATTCAGATAGTGTTAGTCTACTTAAATACACATTATTCCACAATTATTCCAAACAGTTTTGTATGTTTTATTAAGAATGTTAGCTATCTAGATTTTAAAGCTTTATATGTAACACAGAAACATGCTTTTTTTTAATCATCTTTTTTAAAACCTCATGGACACAAATTTTTGGTATCTTTGTCAGTGAAGATTAGCAGTTAAATTGCTAGGTGGAAAATAGCATGACTTTGGCTCTTTTGTACTCTACACTGAGCATAGATGACACAGAGCAGGAACAAAATACAATTTGTATCACCTGCACACCCTCACACATATTTTTTCTCTCAGTTTTGATTAAATGTCTTGACTGTGCAGTTCATGATGTGTTAACTTGATATGCAGGAATGTTTCATCTATTTGATGCAGTTTGTCAGGTCATCACTTTACTTGGTTAGGCTTCTCAGAGTAGTAGAGAACCTACTTGTTTTTACTTGTTTGACATATTCCTGATTTTTAAACTCCCTTTTTTCTCACTACCTTGACAGATTACACTTTTTTGATTGAGCTTAGCAACTTCAGCAAACTCCCATCACAGAGCTCTAACTTTAACTGACTCACCCACGTAATGTGAAAGTCTGATATATGGTCATAAACATACATACATATACTGTGTATGATAAGTAGATTTATACATGTTTACATATAAAGCTGTATTGATAAACTATATTCATACATTCATACATACAATTCATGGCAATATTTACTATATGGATTACAATATAATTATTCAGAAGCCCTGACAGGCAAATAATTTTTAAGGATTATATATATATATATAAAAATTATTCGCCGAGCCTCTTTATATATTCATCTGCAAGAACAGCAAAAACATATTTATACATTTTGATTATTTTTTAAATATGTGAAAGTAGGTGAAAAATGCAAAAATGCTATTTTTGTTGGGTATAATATAAAAATATTTTTTATCTGTTTTCACAGATAAAAAACAAAGAAAAGTTCACAACAGATTGGGGGAAAAAATCATATAAAAACAACTTTTAAAAGTTTTTTGTTATGAAAATTATTGATTTACACAAAAGAAGGCATAGAAATATGACCACAAAGAACAATTCTCTACATACAAGGCACATCAAATAGATAGATAGGTATAGATAGATAGACAAAAAACAATTTTAGAAAAAAAAGGTAAAATAAAGTAAAATTGGAATAACTAGTAGTCTGCAATCTTCTACAGTTACTACCCGACTTACTTGCCTCTCTAGGCTTCCATAATTTTCCATATACTATATATATCTATATATCTACATTTTGCACGGGACTATTTCAGGAATGATGAGGCTATTTGAAGTCCTTGCTGAGGGCAGTTTGGTGCAGCAGATATAGAAAGCTGACGGTGTTTAACTCGCGTCGACACTCCCCAAGTGGGTGGCCTGAAGCGGCTGCCAGCTCAGCTCGGCTCTGCTGGGAGGGGACGACACGGCGCAACGCGAGTCTGCTTCCCCCTTTAAACTCTGCAAACTCGGTGTAAAGAATTAGCGCACCACTTTTGGCAGTTTATAAGCTCCGTGTCTAAAACTGTCGTGCTGAGAGGTGATGCTGGGAGTGGCGGGCATGACGGGCAGGTAGGACTGGTCGTTAGCTTGTTTAGCTCGTAGCAAACAAACATAACCGCTAACTTCAGCTAGCAAGCTAAAGCTAATGTCAGATTAGCTTGCCAGCGGGCCGTTAGGATAGTTAACCATTATGATACAACTGGAGCTCTATTTTTAAAGCACCGGATAAAATGTCGTTATCAACACATTTGCTTCAGAGTAACAGTTTAAATATAATAATAACTGTAGGCTATATAACAGCAGTGTGCCCCTCATTGGAGCTAACTGAAAGACTAGCATGCTAGTTAACGTTAACGGTCAGCTGTTAATGGCTTTAATTCTCGGTATAATGTGAAGTAACAGCATTCACCATCCCTGAACTCAAGTGTCATTCATGAGTATTTAGTTGTCATCATAACTGACTTGGAAGTATTTAAAATCAGCAATCAGTGCATGGCACTGAAGTAACTGATAAACTAACATAAATTACTTTTGATTGGGTTAGCTTCCGTTGTTTTAGTTTGCAGCTTCATTTTAACATCTTTATGTTTCACACAAAGACTTACAGAACTACTGACAGACTCATATCTGAGTCTGATGGTTAGTGGCCAGTGTTGGGAATTTCATGTGATTTATTTTTACTTAAAATGACAACACACAACAATGAACCTTTCTTTAAATGTGCCGGTGTTAGCCAGCTGGCTGCTTTTCAACCATAGTCCTCTGGCAAGAATATGCAAGTGGCTGTTAAATTTGCTTCACTTACCAGCAGAAAAAACAATGGTAACCCACTGGGTGGCTGATAGATCTTGGAATCCACCAGCCACAGTGGCAAAAAAGTTATTTTCCAAGCCTTTTCGTTGTCTGTTTATTCATAATTGTGTGTGTGTGTGTGTGTGTGTGTGTGTGTGTGTGTGTGTGTAGGTTTCAGTACCTCTATTCCTTTACCAAATTAGGCCATGGCTGTGCAGTGAGTAACAGTGTTAGTGAGTTCTCCAACTGATTCACATATTATTTTCCACTCTCCATGGTGACAGCTGCTGAAACAAGCCCAGCAGTTAATGTAGGAGCTATGTGAGAAATGATAAACATTGGTCCAGCCTTCCATCCCCGTGATTTGTCAGCCTAATGTGTCACAGGGGACTCTGGGGAAGTAAATGTACTAATATGTATTTTCTTGTCTCCTGCAACAGCATTGCTAATGCCCTGGCCAGTGCGGCCTGTGAGCGATGTAAGAGTGGCTTTGCTCCGACTGAGAAGATTGTGAACAGTAATGGAGAGCTCTACCATGAGCAGTGCTTTGTGTGTGCCCAGTGTTTCCAGCAGTTCCCCGAGGGACTCTTCTATGAGGTAGTGCACTAAAATAATCACCATAAATCATTTTACAAATAAACACAATGATGAGCCGTGCTTTGTGTGTGCTGCATGTGATGTGGCTGTGATTTCTCTGGTTCTCCTGCATACAGAGAATGTTTTTGTTTGTTTTGAGTGAAGGAATCTCGGTCTTCTTCTCTTCACAGTTTGAAGGGAGAAAATATTGCGAACATGACTTCCAGATGCTCTTTGCCCCATGCTGTCACCAGTGTGGTGAGTGTTTTAGGTCCTCATTTTTTTATGGTCTGTACAGATCTGTTGTTTGCGGGGTTGTGTGGAGCCTTGAAAGACCAGCTACCACTTTGTATAAAAAAAGTATCTTGTATTCAAATACGTTCTGATTATATATTGATCTAATTGGGGTAAACCTGGTACCAGAATGCAACTCAGGTTTGCTTCAATTGACTATTTTATGCAATTACATTGGCAGCATTTGTTGTTGCGCTGCTGCAGCAGAGCTGCCTACTGTTATAAATACTGTATTTTAACAATTAAAAGCACATACTCCGCTCATTTATGAAGCCATGCATGCTACTGCATTGTCAACCCCAGGGTCCTACAAATGTTTCACAATAAAATGCCTCCTGTCAACAACTGATGGGATTCAGTTGACTGAGGGCTTTTTTTTTTTTTACACGGATACAGTGCTGCACACTGATACCATCGTAAACCGTATACCCTTGTGAAATTTCAGGAAGGTATGAAAAAAATAGATTCTACCCAAGCCTTGTCTGAAGATCGACAGAAAAAAAGACATTTGCACTTCGCAAAATGACAAGAAAAGAGATTGTTTAGCTTTTTGGGGGATCTCTTGTAAGGTTACACTTGAAAACCTTGCCTAGTTATGGCACTGGAATATCAGTCTTGTGTGGAAGGTTTGCCATGACATAATCATAGGTATACATTTATCAAGAATTAATGTATTACTGTCACAGACACATTGTTGTTCATGCCGCACCAGTAGTAACAAAATCATTTCTGTCAGTTGCAGAGTTGTTCCGATACTGATACAATATTGGAAATGCCTCCGATACTGTTTGAAATTGTGCATCAGGTGTTGGCTAATATGTGAGTCCATGCACCGATCTGATACCACATGATTTATTAATAAACTTTAAAATAGTTTTACACCTGGATAAAATGGCAGTTTTTCCAGAAATAAATTAATCTTTGCTGCTTTAAAACAGTAGCCTTCACAGAAAATTGTGCTGTGCAGCCTCTGGCAACTACTGATTTAGAGTGGCGAAGAAGAATTGATTTGCGATATATAGTGTAATGCCAGTCATAGCAAAATGTCAGTAATCGGGCAGTATTTTACACTGGAGAGTCCTATTATTAATCGGATATTTTTTATGACAGTCAAATAAGATTGAAGTTTGGTATTTATTCGCTGTATACATGTTTTACAAAAGCTACACCATACAGCAGTGACTGAGAATAATTCACAGTTATTCATGGTTAGTAGTATACAGCTGTTTTATAATGTACTGGTATTGGATCAGTGGTTGGTACCAGCTGATCTGTAAGTTTAGGTCTCACAATTTTTATTGGGAAGGAAAAAACAGTATTGAAACATCTCTAGTTGGTCCACCTTTTGCTCTTGGAAAGTGTTCTGCTCAGCATTTATTTGACAGACCTTTCACAAACTCCTCAGCGTACGCAGTGTACAGTGAAGAATTCAGCCCTCACCACATCTCCCTACACAGTTTGGGAACCAGTGCACTGCTGTACATATGTGCATGTAAGCATCCCTGACTGAGAGATCGGATCTCTGTGTTTCTCACTGATCTTTAAATTCTATTCAACTTTTTATAGAACTTCCCACTCATTTTAGATGACCCAAGATGCATTTTTATGCTATGTCAGATTAATTTAAAGATACTCGACTTTGTCCAGGGAGAAATAGACATGCTCTAATTAAATTAAATGGACAATTAAAATGCATTCAGCCTTAAAGTGTCACTTTGAGAACACTACAGGAAGCACTGCAGTGCATTTTAGTAACACTAGGAGTCTGTAATAGAGTGCTCATTATGAACTGCTGTACAGTACCCGAAAAATAGCATCCAGTCCCAAAAAATATTAGAGAAGTCAAACTTAGACTTACCTCAAATTGATCTCTCACTTATGGTTTTCCCTCAGGGGAGTTCATCATTGGTCGTGTCATTAAGGCCATGAACAATAGTTGGCACCCCGACTGCTTCCGCTGTGACATTTGCCAGGCTGTGCTCGCAGACGTGGGGTTTGTCAAAAATGCTGGCAGGTGCGTATCCCATCTTATTACAGTCTTAATTTAACACTGTGGCAGCCTGTAAAACAGGTGGTTACACACACGTCAAGATGCTGACTCGCTCACTTTTGCGCTCTAACAAATAATGGAATTTTGAGCAGCTGTGACAGAATGTGTCAAAAGATTATATTATACTTATTTTACTTTCTTGACACCCCTAACTTTTGTTCTGCTCCATTTCTCTCAGGCATCTGTGTCGCCCGTGCCATAACCGCGAAAAAGCCCGTGGCCTGGGCAAGTATATCTGCCAGAAGTGCCACGCCATTATTGAAGAGCAGCCGCTGATCTTTAAGAATGACCCCTATCACCCAGACCACTTCAACTGCAACAACTGTGGGTCAGTGTCATCGCTTAACCACACTACAGAAAACAGAACGCTCTCAGCTTTCGAATCTATTTTAAGACCACATGAAAAATGTTTTTTTAATGTGTTTTAATATTCCTCTGTGCTCAGGAAGGAATTGACAGCTGAAGCCAGGGAGCTGAAGGGAGAGCTCTACTGTTTGCCCTGCCACGACAAGATGGGCGTACCAATCTGTGGTGCCTGTAGGAGACCCATCGAGGGGCGTGTTGTCAATGCCATGGGCAAGCAGTGGCATGTGGAGGTTTGTCAACAAGAATGACATCATTGATAATACACTGCATTCAGTGTTTGATGTTTTGATAACCAGTTTACTTCAGGAGGTTTTTTTCTCCTTAAAAAAGCAAGCCCTTCAGGAGTAGAATTTAGGATTCTAGATGGATTAGATGACCATGTTTACTGTGTTTGATAGGATATTTGTTTGGAGGAAGTAAGGACTTGTGAATGTAAATTATTAAGAAAATATGTTTGAATTGCGTTGCCAACTTGATGTGTCCGAATTCTGAGAGAGAGGTACACAAAATGTGCCATTAAACACACAAACTAATTAGGTAACAAAATCATGTGGCAATTTATTCACAACTAAAATTCAGCTTTTGCTCATAAATATCCAAACACACCTCTCTTATATTGCTCTGTTAGCTACTACAACCCACAAACACTAAAGTGCGCTTTTATGTGACTGGTGTGGCTTTCAAGTCACTCAAAGTCACATTTGATTGCATGAAAGTTTGAAAAAGTCTCTGAGTGCAGGCAGAGTCATCAAACATTTGAAACAGAAAGAGAGCAGAAAGGAATTTCAATATGAAAATACTCTGTTACAGAATTTATTTAACCTACATTTGGCATATACCAAGAAATAAATGATTCAATAACACATGGGCACAGGATTAAAATGGGGAAATACATGTTTTTTTGTTCCGCGTCGCCTTAAAGTAAAAATCTTATGCACATTGCAAGTTGGAGTGAAGGGAGTGGACTTCCGAGGTTTAAATAGTGGGCACATGTCGTGCTGACGTCCTTTTTATGGTTAATTATATGTATTGCCTTTACACAGAAGCAGAACATATTTTTAAAATGAGTCTCGCATTTAGTTGTTTTTACTTTTACACAGGAACATTTAATTCATTAAATGAACCAGTTAATTACCAAAACACTGTTAATGAGCTTATTGGAGGCAGTAGGAGAGATGTGAGCACTTGTAAAAAGATGATTTCTCCTGAGGCAGAGCACAGCACATCAAGTTGTGTGTTCATCTGTCTGGAGGCTACTGAGTTTCATACTGTTCAAAAATCTCAACACTGTCAACAGTATATAGCATTCAATTTAATGTTAAAAGACACTCGTTAGCTGAAATAAATTTTGCTTTTATCTGGCAGGCACCAGAAAAGTAGGACTATTTAAAATCACTGTGGGAACACTCAATATTACAGTGGCGTCTTCATAGCACTGGTGGGCTAAATGTGATTTAAAAACAAAACAAAAACAACACTAAAGGATTAATAAAGTACAATTTTTCCATAGGTTGAGTCTGTAACTCTATAAAAACATTTCTAAGTGAGCAAACATTCATGTAATATTCATGTTTTGTTGGCACCTGCTCCTCTTGTCAATTTCACATGCCTTCATTAGGAGTGTTTCTACCACTCCCTCAGCAACATTTGTTTTTGTTTACAGCATTTTGTGTGTGCCAAGTGTGAGAAGCCGTTCCTCGGTCATCGGCATTATGAGAGGAAGGGGTTGGCATACTGTGAGACTCATTATAACCAGGTAAGAAATAAAAGAGCCAAGTAAAATAATGCTTTTTGAGTTCATGACAGACATCATAATGTTAGAAATGGTTGCTGTATAAAAACCCAAACTCCTTGTTTCTGTGTTATCAAGCTCTTCGGCGATGTGTGCTATCACTGCAACCGTGTGATTGAAGGTGATGGTGAGTATTAATATAATAGAAATCACTCAGTGCAGTGTTTTTATGGCTTTATATAAGATGTCAATTGAACACACAATCGTTGAATGTTCATGATTTCCTTTTTTTCTCCCTCAGTGGTGTCTGCTCTCAACAAGGCCTGGTGTGTCAGCTGTTTCTCGTGCTCCACCTGCAACACAAAACTCACTCTCAAGTAAGTGATGTTCCAGAATAATAGCTTCTTCTAATTGTCTACAGTACTACCAGCTGATTTCCGCTCTGTTTTCTCTAACACTCCTGAAGTCTTAACACTTGTTTTTGTGTATTTCACTTTCCTGCTACAACTCCGTTCCTGCTCCTTCCCTTTCCTCCAATTTCTTCTCTCACATGCTTCACTTCATCTCTATGGTATCAGAGATAAGTTTGTTGAAATTGACCTGAAGCCGGTGTGCAAGCACTGCTATGAGCGCATGCCCGAGGAGCTGAAACGCCGCCTGGCTCGACGTGAGCGCGATGCCAAAGAGCGCAAGAAAAAACCTGCTGTCTGTCTGTAGAGTTATTATTCTTTACGCCTCACCACTCAACCCGTTGGTTGGTGTTTTCTCTTTCTTACACTTTTTCTGTGTTGTTCCTTGTTTGACAGAATGACATGATTTTATTTGTTATTTATTTTGGAAAGTAAAACCAACATCCTGCAATCACGCTGTTTTGTGTTAATGGCATTTAACAATTACTTTTATAATTAATTAGTCTGCTTACTATTTTCTCAATTAATTGATAAGTTTGGTCTTAAAAATGTTAGAAAATAGCAAAATAATGATATTTTCCAGAGTCCAAAGTGACATCATGGTGTGTCATTCAGTCAATAGTCTAAAACCCAGTAATATTCTGCAAATATTCTTTCAAATTGGTGAAGTTGTTTCTGCATTTGCTTGTTTTTTTGGTCAGTTGCATGTGTTTTCTTCAGTCATAGCATGTTGAGCACTCAGGACACTGAATCTTTTTGTCATTTTTACTTGAAAATCAATTTAAACAGGACCTTTCATGATCATTTTCAGGTTTATAATGTTTTATGATTTCAAACAGAACATGTTTAAATTATTGAATGTTCAAAACCTTTCATTTTCCTGTATGGAACACCTTTTTGAGTCTTTTGTGTCTTGATGTCTTAGTGCCATTATTGCAGCTGGGGAATTACTATTACAGAGGTAACAGCACTTTTTATTGTGAAAAATCACCAACAATCACCAATAATAATATGTTCCAGCACGAATATGATCCAAAATAGTGGAAAAATTTACAAAATTCACAACCAAGTTTACATGTTTCCCTGACGTTATGTCATTTTATTTAGCAGTGTAAGCTACGTAATGTAAACACTTGCAAGAGCGTGTCTCTAGCAAATGACCATCTAAAGAGATTCGTCACAAGGTGATGTCAGTTTATATCAAAAGGCAGAACAAATGTTGGAAACAAAGTATTCAGAACAGTCTGAATCTTAAGGTTTTTACTCACAGAGATTACGTTTACATGCTGTTAGCTCATTATTTGAAACTTTGGCTACATTTAATATGATTACCCTTCTTTTTAACACTATATGTCAGACACAAAATATAGAAAAAGCATAATAGGTCCCCTTTAAAGGAGTGTTTGAACTGTCCTTACGATAAACTCAAGCTTTATTTTCATTTTGTTTTGCTGAGATACTTGCTGCCTTGCACTGAAAGATGTAACTGCATGACTATTTCAATGGTTTCCAAGAGCATTACAGATCAGCAGATTAAGTGCTACCTCCTTAAAAAAATATGGCTTTAATACTTATATATTTTGAGGAGATTGTGATTTCAAGTGAATTTTACTCTGCATTGATAATATTCAGAGAGAATAATGCTGGTGGGATGAACATAAATGAAAGGCTAGCTCGAGAAAAATCACTGACTTACATATGTAGCACTGAGATCCTGTGTATTTGCTGCTTTGCAGGAACAAGTTTGTCGAGTTTGACATGAAGCCTGTTTGTAAAAAGTGTTATGAGAAGTTTCCTCTGGAGCTGAAGAAGAGGCTCAAGAAGCTGGCCGAAGCCTTGGGGCGCAAGTGAGCCCCTTCCAGCCGAAGAAGCTGGAAATATTTCCACTGTGGCTGTGAAGGTAAAATATCCAGGAGAACTGCTGCATAACAAGATAAGGACCCAGCAGTACGCCAATATTAGTAACATAAATCTGGGATCTGTTAAAAATCTAAATATATCACCGTGGTGTTGTCATATAGGTGCCTATTTGCAGATATCAGTTTTTCTTGCCTTTTTTTATACGCAAATGCTATTTTATTTTTTTTAACATTCCTAAATTGTCCAAATTTGTTTTCCTCTCCTTGAAAAGACATGGTGTCTCAGTTTATTATGACTTAACCCTGAGCATGATTGCTAACTGCTATGGCTAAAATGTTCTTTGATTTCAAAAGATTGTTTGACATTATATCGAATTACCCATGTGCCTTGAGTATATGAACTGTGTGTCTTAAAATGCAAATGATGGTTAAAATGTGACTTACATACAATTATAACGCAGTTATGCCTTAGTACGTGTATCTTAATTAGCCTATCTACTGAAAAACTTTTCACCTTGTAAGCTTTTATACCTCAGTATGAACCATTACAAAGCAACCACTGTGTTATTAAGAGTACTGTAATGATCGCTCCGCTTGTTAAAAAAATGTTTCAAGAAAATGTGCATCCATTATCATCGAGCATGGCTCGTATGCAAACCATTAGGTGTTAATGAATCCACTGGATATGGTTAAGATAATAAATACAAAATAGTGATGAACTGGTGCATCCTGTCACTTTTCTATGAGCCTTACTCAACAACTCCACAACACTCCATGAATGTTTGGTCCAGTTGGTCCCTCAACTTTGAATGAAATCCAATCAGAGGATGCAGCTGTATTTCTAAAAGATTACAAAATCATCAAGTTAAGACCTTTGGTGTGTACTGTATGCTATCAAGTGTGTACGGCAGTGAAATGATATTGCTTGTACTGTAAATGCCCGCAGTTTGTTTGCCTGATATTTTTAGTCACTTTAACGTTTGCAGCTTTCTGAGGGGAAAAGGTTCAAAGGAACCCAGATGAAGTGAACCTTCAGCTGATTATTTAACACAAGAACACTTTGATGTAAAAATATCATTAATGAGTCAGCACATTGCCGGGGCTGTTTGTAAACTAGCAAATGTATTTGAACGAGAAACGAGAAGTGCTTGGGTGAGCATTTTTATTATGAACACTTGAACATGCATTTCATTCGTCAGAAGTTAAATTTTATGGATTCACATGAAATGTAGGATATCCGTTTACACATACAGTATTGAGAAGTACTTTTTTTCAAGGATCGAAATATTCCTAAACATACACTGCCTTTCAATCAATAAAATACCAAAAATACTTTGTTAAAGCCTGTTCTGGCTCTGAAATACATGCATACCTACTACTACTACTACTACTGCTACTACTACAAACCTATCTCTGTTATTTCCAATAACCTAAACATTCCATTAATACTCTCTGACTTCATTAAAGTTCAAATTTAAAAAATTGCAGCATGCATTCATGATGTATGGCACAGACACATCATGCACCTCGATATAAACATGCATTTGTTCCAGAATAAAGTTACAGTGAAACTCACAGTACAAACAAAATAAAATAAAAAAATCCAAAACAATAAAAAAATAGCATATGCAAAACCTACAATCAAGTTGCAATTTTATGTGTGAAAGAGTGTCCTGTTAACAGTGAACAGAGGCCTGTCTTTAATGAGATATCCCTCAATCTGAGATATTTTCATGTGCATGTCACACTTTTGTGTGATATAGTGGCAAAGAATGACTGAAAGACTGAGAATAGAGCTGTTCAGCCTCTTATTTTTCAACAGAAAAGTCAAGCAATCTTTAATAATATATCATAATACATTCTAGTAGGAGTGAAAATTATTTTAAAAGAAATGTTGAAACATTAGTTGGTCTGTTTTTTAGGTAGGATGTTTCCCAGCTTTTTATCTTCCTGAACTTTTTTAATTTGCGAACTCTCCTTCACACATCGACAGGAAAAACAACAACAGTGTTGTCTCCTAACAGGTCTCTTTGTTATTAGTGACATTACCAGTAGCTCCTTTTTATTCTAGTGTCAGAGTAAAGCCATTAAAGTGTGACAGTGAGGCAGCATACACAATACCAGGGCCCTGAAACTGAAGCAGCTAATGACATTTAGCCATCACAACAGTGCTTTTCCTACTGTGACATGCCAAAATATCTGCTGTGAAATACCTATTACAGAAAAATGTGATCCATGAAAAACACAAACGCACATCAGGACAACTAAGGTTGATTTCTACATGACTGACATCAAGGCAACATGACAGCTGTCCTTGATGCTTTTCCCCTTTAAGTTATTTGACAAAGTTGAAGGAAATTAATCATTTTTGCAAGCATGAAGAGTTTATCACAAGTTCCTGTAGCTAGACAAGGTGAATGTAATTCAGACTAAAATAAACTCCCAAACTCTGCACAAGTTGTGTATCGTTACTGTAAAGATCGCTGATAAATGTCACACATGCAGAGAATTTTTGGGATATCACCCTCACTGGAGATGGATTGGATTCTTACATGTAGTTGTTAACCACACCAGGATTAGTCATGTAATGATGTCGAACATGGAGGGGAAATCCCGACAACTGAGGATGAGAAGGAAACGTTGACGTGTTCCGGTACTGTGGTCGGAGACGTGGTGAACCCTGGAAGTGGAGTTTGAAAGTTGCCCATTCCCCAAAGGTCATATCTAGGAGGGCTTTAAGGTCATCAACATCCCCAAAAATCAGTGCTGAACCGTTGAGGTCATTTCTTCTTACAATATCAATGTACTTACTTGGGTATTCCATCCTCTCCAGCTAGGAAAAAAGAAGAAAATGTAAGAATTATATACAAAAAGGAGTGATAATATATTATTAATCCTAATCCACCCTGATATGAATGAATTGATCTAAACATCCTTTTTGTTACATTTGAGGACGTGCAGACATAGTTTTTATATTGTGTGAGGTGAATTAACACATTTATTTCAATACTGCTTTGTAAAGAAGGTACATTAAAGCTACACTCAAATTTTGCATCCACAGTGGGGTTAAATTTCAGATTTAGCCCCACTGTGGAATACTTTTTATTGTGATGATTTTTCAAAAAGGCCATTCAATATATTTACATTCAGTGTATGCCTCTCTGTAAAGTAATTTTCATTGATAGTGGTGAGGTCCTCCAGTTTCTTGCTTGATTAAAACTGCCTGTCTGGGCACAACATTTTTCAAGGAGGCTGGGAAACGCTCTGTGACCCTATGGGAGCTATGCAGCATGACATGCGTAATGAAACTAGAGCTGTGGTGTTGGTGGGTTACAGTAGACGGCCCTGGTAACAGTGTTACTGTGTCCCTTCGGGTGTTCTTTGGATGCACAGAGCATTACAGAACTTTTGGGTACACTCAAACTAATGGGAGCCGATATACAATAGTGTTTGCACAAAAAAGTATTTTTTATGGTCTTTTTTTACAGACATATTTGTTCTATGATAGTGCGCCAGCCATCGAGCAGCACAGAAACTGCAAACCAGGTTTCACTGCGCATGTGTTGTATCCCATTGATATGATGTCATATGGCGCTGTAGCTTCTCTTTTTAACATTTCTTGGAATTCATAGGCAATGTTGCGGCACGTAATTCAGCGTAACTGTTTGTAATTTTGGGTAAGCACTGTTGCTCCACAGCAAGAGGGTTATGAGTTTAAACCCTCCAGCTGGCCTGGGCCCCTATGTGTGAAATTTGCATATTCTCCCTGTGTCAGCACAGGGTTTCTCCTGCTTCCTCCAACAGCGAAAAGACATGCAGTTTAGGAACTGTTGACTTCAAATTGCCTGTAGGTGTAAACATGACTGTGAATGGTTGCCTGTGATAGTCTGGCGACCTGTCCAGGGTGTACCCCGTCACTTGCCCAGTGTCAGCTGGGATAGGCTCCAGGCCCCCCCCGCTACCCTGAATAGGGTTACAAATAATGAATCAATGTATGTCATTTTATCTCACTGACAGAGAACTCACTATTGACTGCTCACTCAACTAACTCTGCATCTGCAGCTGTATTACTGATGATACAAACTGAACATGTTCTACTTCTGCTGCATTCAACTGGTGATACATATGGTAGCTTTAGTTGTAATACCATCACAGTAAATGTGATGTATTTTGTCACAAAGGTTAGCTCTGGCAGTGATAATTCATCAGAAATGTCTCAACAAAACATATTCATTGGTTGTATTTTTTGACAGCGGATCACTTTATTTATTTCTTCATATTTTTTTGGGGGAAGGAGTGGGGTTCCTTAATTTGACAGCACACAATGTAAGCATGAAAGGGGGGAAAAGAGGGGATAACATGCAGCAAAGGGCCACACACTGAAAGCGAACCTGCAGCTGCTGCAGCAGAGTCATTGCCTTTATACATGGGGCACTCGCACTATCCAGTGAGCAACTGGGCACCCAAACAGCAAATCAGTTTTGAACTCAAGAAAGTAATGGAACAAGAAGGAGCAGCCACCATGAGTTGCAGGTGACTGGCTGCACACCCCAACTTCTCCTGCCATATAAAAATCAGATTGTTTATGCTCGTGGCATTATGGATAAAGGCCAATTATTGACTGACATCTTCAATAAAACATCATGAATTTGTTTGGCTAAACTTCAAACAGTAAAATCAGTTGTTCTACTATTGTATTTTTGATGAAATAGCTACTCAAAGTGTAAAGAGTCCCCATCCAGGGATCACAAGACTTTGCCTGAAAAGGGGAAAACAGATCAAGTGCTCCTGCCTGTGGAAGGACACTCCCCTCTCAGGTGGAACCCCTTCAGCTGAGTCAGAGACTTTAAATCCTGCCTTCCACCCATTGTTCTGTCTTTTCCACCCCAGCCATGCTGTGTGTGTCCTTTAAATTGAAGTGAATTTGTTTACTGCTATTTCTGTTGAGATTATTTGATGTTATACTGAGTTTTCTGTTACCACCAGTAACCATGGGTGTTACAAAATCAACCCAGACCAAAGTCTTAAAGATTCCATCTTACCTCTTTACATACATCCTCTGTAGTCATTTTGATGATAGTTGCGATTGACAGAGGAGCTAGGTTCCTCATCCAGCCAGAATCTTTCAGCCTGGATGTCCCTCTGATGTGAGCCAGCTCCCTTCTAATTGAATGATCGAGGTTCACTGTCACCACTTCAAGTGTCTTCAAGTCCCTTATGGTGAATTGGAAATCTACCATGAGAAATCTTTCAAACATCTCAGGATCTCCATCCTGCTCGAGGAGCTCCTCAATCTGTGCACTCATCACGTACAACTCTGCCCTGGACTCACTGAAGACTTTCCACAAGGTCTTTGAATCATCAACATTTGTCTGATTGATACTATCACTTTCTACACTCTGCTCAGCGTCTTCCACACACTGGATGATCCAGCTGAGGCGGCAAGGCCACTGATTAGCCAAGACTACCCATGCTGCGATGAATTCTGGTTGAGGAAGCTCTTTCTTCAAGGCCTTCATGATTGTCACAGTCACTCGAAAAGTGTTGATCGCCCTCCTCATAGACATGGCATCCTCTATCATGTACTTGTTAAGACTGGTTTCAGTGTTGGTCAGGATGCTCCTGAGCAACTTCTCTACCTCCTCCTCCTTTACATCTAGTGCTTCTGTATTTTTATCTATCAGTGGATATGCCTCCTTAGTTTCAAATGCAATCTCCACTGCATATAAATCTGGAGAAGGGGTCTTTTTGAGACTCCCAGTTTGACGATTATCTTCACTCATGCCTATATCCTCAGGGATTTTTGAATTCCCAGTAAGTTTGCAAAATATACTATGCTTTGAATCATTGCACAGCGGTGGGACCGTGAAAGGCAGAGTTACGATGTGGTTCAGCAGTGCATAAGCTCTGTCCTCTTTGCTGAAGCAGCCATCTGCAAAGTTCACTTTCTTCACAACAACATCTGGGTTGATGGCCAGAATGGAAATATATGGACTTTCCTCATTTGAAAGCAGAATGTTGATGGCATCCAGAACTGCAACTATTTTCTCGGGGGAGCAGCGGTCCAGATTGGTGATCTTCAGCATCACCCGGATCCTCCTCCTCTCAAACACCTCCATAAACTGGATAAACTGAGACAGAAACCACATTTCCTTCCTCACTTCGTTCATGAAGCCCAGTTGTTTGCTTACCCGCTCATTGTCCATCCCCTTCATGATGTTCAGATCCAAGGTGAAGATGAGGTTCTTACACATTGAAAAGATAAACTTCAATGCACTTGCTGCAGGGACCCCTAATGCAGCAATGAGCAGGCCCTCCCCTACACCCACATGGCTTTTTGTTCCATTCACCGCCCCTGGTTTCATCTCAGGTTGGGGAAAGCCAATGATCAACCAGAATAGTAGGATGGAAATTGGTATCACAAGAATGGTAAGGACGAGAAACCACAGAGGGCAGCAGCAAATCTTTTTGGACCTCCAATCGCTAGGACCATCTTCCACAATCTGATTTTTCAAAACAAAACAGAACAAACAAGAGGCGGGTTAGATTCCAAGGCTGTGTTTTTAGTCATATTCTCTAGAAATGGCAATGTTAGCTGCCAGTTTGTTGGTTGGTCCCAGTCAACATTTATATGTGGGGCCCATGTGGGTAGTAAATGGACTGAAAAACTGACCCTATATGAGATTGTCCACAGTTTCCATAATGGCCCCATGCAAATTGCCCACATTAGTGGGTTTACTCAAGTGGGCCCCACATGGGTTATGCTAGGGCTACCTGGGTACCAAGTGGGTGTGGGGCCACATGGGCAAACCCACCCATGTGGATTATTGGCACAGGGGCATCATGGAATCTATGGACAGTCCCATGTAGGACCCATTTTTCTGTCCATTTACTACCCACATGGGCCCCACATATCAATGTTTGCTGGGGGCTGCGACTTTTGCACGGATTGAGTTATCAATGACAACTATAAGATAGCTCATAGATTGCCATAAAATTTGGTACATATGTTTATTGTGCCCAGACGACGAGTCATAATTGACCCTGATTTTTTTACAACACCATCAGCAAGTCAATTGTATCACTTAACCAGCGGCATCTGCCGGATTGGCATATACAGAGATTCATAGTAAACCCTGTAGATTTTAATCTAGTCCCATCAAAAGAATTACATTTTGTTTATGAGTGAAATATCTCCACAACTGTTGGTTAGATTTTTGATTATGACACCCCCTACCCCCAAGATAAATTGTAATAACTTAAGTGAAACTGTGACTTTTTTTGTGATCTACTACTTTAATTTTCAAAATCAGAAAATGTTACACTGCTGGCTATGCAGTTGAAAGGTGCACATACTTTTGAAATTGGTGCTATATGATCAGAGAAAAATATCAAAGGGGCTATGGCATTCGGTTTTGCTCAAAAGGCAGAAAACCTACATCTACCAGAAGATATTGAATGGTTCTGCTGTTAGGTGAAGGAATTTATCTTGGCTGCTCTGATCTTTGACAAAGGACATAATTGCAGGTGGTTGGTAAATCAAATTAGAATCAAACAGCAAGTTAAAATAGGTTTCTGGATGTATTTGAGACGAGAAATAGGCAATGCAGTAAGATATTCTTGGTTCAATTTAATCAGCACTGCTTATTTTAACTGTTTCATCTAACTTTTACAATACAGGAAACAGTATGATGCCCACTTCCTGCTCAAAAAGTAGTGTATTACAGCCCAACAGTGTATTACAGCCCAACAGTGTGCTTAAATGTGTTTCTAAAGACATTTTAGGTGATAAATAGGCAATATAGTAACATACTCTTGATTTTATTTGTTCATCACTTCTCATTTTACAGCTTGATCGAGTTTAGTCTAAGTTTTGCAAAGAGAGAAGGGCGGGTTTCTCTCTTGAACCATCATACTCTTTGTGTCCGCTCATGGCGCGTCTTCTACATTTAACAATACGTTCATGAGCAACTTTACCGGACAGAGTGACTGGGGCTGATGGTTAAAATGGGATAAAGAGGAGGCGAGTGGAGATGGATTAACGAGCAGAGTAGAAGCTGGTGCAAAGTGAGGAGGACTTCGCGGTGCACGAGATTTACAGATGTAACGACCAGACAGGTGAGTGCAAAGTGGCGTGGCGTTCACCTGTGATTGTACACTGTAGGCTAACCGTTGTGCAAAAACCGAGTTTTTAGGCCTAATTCTTTCCGCATGTCCATGCTGTTTAACAGAGAGACTGGGGCTGGTGGTCAAAATGGAGACGGATTAATGAGCAGAGTTGAAGCTGATGCAAAGCGAGGAGGACTTTCTGGTGCACGAGATTTACAGTAGGACATCCAGACAGGTGAGTACAGCAAACTCATAAAGTGGCGCGGTGTTCACGTTGTGCACCTTAGGCTACATGTTGTGCAAAAACTTAGCAGCTTTCCTGGCTTTGATGTGCGTGTTTGTGGCTGCAGCAGCAGTTTTTAGGCCAATTTATTTCTACATGTCCATGCTATCTACCTAAGTGATGTTTTATCTTGCTGTTGATATTACACATTCTGCAAAGCAATGTATGTACTGAATATATGTTATGTTATATTACTTTATGCAGCCGCTGTGTCATCTGTAGCTCTTTTTATTTGTTGTCTGTCATGTTTGTGTAATTGTCTGGCTCCCTCTGGGCTGTTCATTTGAGCTGTGTGCAAAAGTTGCAAAGTACTTTCTATCCATGGTCTATGGTTTGGGCAAAGAGCCTCTGTGCTGTGATGTGTGTGTTGACATGTTGATGCACCTTTTGTGGTCTTTTGATGAGTTTTTTGATTTGATAATGGCCATATTACTATATACGTCATATAATCTTAGGTTTTTTCCTCATCCACTACCCTTACTGTGTAAAATGTAATGCAATAACATCTATCTAGAGTACATTTTAACTTATTTTTCTTATTTTTACTCTGCTCCAAGTACTCTTTACATCCCTGCATATCTTGTAATAGTAGGCCCATACCGAGGGCTGCATGCAATGCAGAAAGAATCATATTGCAATTATTTTGATAAATACTGTGATATAAGATACACTTTTAGTGGGAATGGTAGCTTTTGCATTTCACTTTTTTCTAAGGAAAACTAAAACATAAAAAAGATGATGAATTGATCTTTGCTAGGGTCTGTACCAAAAAAAAAGCATGTTTCCTGACGTCTGAAATATGATTTGTAGATCGGGGCCTCTCTGTAGCACCAAAATACTTAATTTGACATGTATGTTGTGACACATTTTGCCTTCATTAAAAATTGTAGCTCCTGTGATTTGAATAGTTTAATAAATGTGGCCATATTGCAATTTTTTATAATATTCTGGTTAATTGTGCAGACCTAATATCTTTGCCAAGCATAAAGGTAATGTAAAAATTTAAAACAAAACAAACAAACAAAAAAAATCCTGTAAAACTCATCTCACTAAAAACAAGCTTTGGAGGTGCTGTCTCCAAAACCAAAGTGAATTTGACCTATTTCAACTAATTAAAGTGGCATAATTAAAGTGTCATCATATGACCTGACATATTGGCAGAAATGTTCATATGAAACAGATACCAATATTTTATTTGAAAGCTAATTTTTGCAGATACTCTATTGTGCATCCCTACAACAGACATTGACCTGACATGAGATCTCACTGGGAACGATTGTCTGCCAAAAGTCAAAACTGAGGCTAGATAAAATACTTTGTTTTACGTCCAAATATGTGTAAAACTACTGACAGGCTTATCATCCTGTTAAGTGCAAAGTAGCAAATGTTGACATCTCACTTAACATGCTAAATGAAGGCAGTGAGCATGGTAAACATAACCTACCAAACATCAGTATGTTAACTTTGCCATTTTGAGCATGAATGCAGCTCGAAGCACAGCTGCACCTGAGTGCAGCCACACTGAGCCACTAGCATGACTTGAGAAAAGTTAGGGAAATACACGAACCTTCCTCTTGACTTCGTCTTCTTCATCATATTGCGCCACACGGTAGAGAGCAAGGTGCAATTTCCCAAAGTTCATCTGCATGGCTTGAAACAGCCGTATGGCTAGCCCCGCCCAAAGCAGGTCACTGCCTGCAAAATGCCAGGCACTGAAATGTACATAAATAAACCTGACGTTATGGTGATGCTGGTTCTCCATGGTCAGAATGGGTCTATAGAAGAGCATTCGGCCAATGAGTGCTAGAAAGCCACAAATTGATGGAGTAGCTGAGCGAGGCCTGTATCTTCCTTTGTCTTCCTTCTCTATCCTTGAAGCCTCCCGCTTCATGTACACTGAAAACACAATAAAGTGATAAAATTTACTTTTAGGACACAGTATTTACCTGGTTGGAGTGCATGCAAAGAATATAAATCAATGAAGACACGTGTTGTTGGCTTGGATATAAAAAAGAAAACAAAGAGAAGCTTTTTAAATGTTATAGCAACAAGTTGAATTTAACTTATTTTGATCTCTCCAACTCTTGATATAATGCCATGGCCATGGCACTAAGCCTACAACCTATTCCAAGAAACATAATCAACCTGGCTTTTCTGCAGAAATACTTGCAAAGGATTGTGCTTTTTCCGTAATTCAAGTCTCAAGGCAAGAAGCATGATTAAAAAACAACAACATCTAAACAAATGTAGAGTCATTGAATGACTATTCATTTTGCAACATTTCTAACCTTTATTATTGTATGGGCACATGTGAACATAAAACCTGGTCCACCTGTCTGACAAGGTTGAAAACAAATCATCATCCTTCACTGCAAAAACTGATAACACAAAGAAACGACCTTAAACTTGTCTTTTGTGTTGGAGCCCTTTCACAAGAGCTGCACATGTCCCATTCAGTCTGTTCAAAGTCACTTGTCTATAAAATATAAACCTGTATTTTTCCTGTTTGAATCTTCACATATTTCATGTCAAAGGTCACTACGTGCTCATCTGTGGAATTGGATGTCTTGTGATATTGGATTGGTTGCTTTTTTAGGTGGTTCTTTTTAAAATGTGCTTTGTAGCTTAAAGTTCAACATGAAGTTAAAATGTAGTTTTGCAGACATTGGTATAAGTGATAGAGGGATTGTTGGGTACTGTACATAGCATGTTGAGCCTCTTAAAGGAGCACACTGTCTTTTTAAGGCAGCCCTTTTATTTGCTATACATTCTTTATGACATAAAACAGTTGCAAATATTTGAGGTGTGTGATTAAGGGAAAACCTTTCCCCCTCATCGATCTACACTCATTCCCTGCAATGACAAAATGAAAGCTGTATCTTCAGAAATGTTTATATTTGTAAATGTAAATGTTTGAAATGTCAAATAAGTATTCAGACTCTTTATATGACACTTGAAATTTAGCTCAGGCGCCTTACAATTCTCTTGATCATCTCTGAGATGATTCTACACCTTAATTGAAGTCCACATATCTAGACTGTATATGAGGTCTCCCTATCGAGCACAGGTTCAGGGGCCCAAAGTGTCTGGCCCTGCACTCCCAAGCCTTCACCTGCAAAATGTTGACCAACAAGGAAGAGACACAAATACCACTTTCCCACCAAAATTAATGTGTGCATGAGTTTTTTTTTTTTTTTAAACATGGGTAAACCTGCGAAAAAAAGGCCATAGACTGTTTTCCCCTTGCGCAGAGAGCAGTGCTGTGTACACGGTGCTGCAGTACATGAGTAGTTGTGTGGGTTTTTGATGTTTTGTTGAGTCTACTCACGGTACAGGCTGGAGAACAGGCAAACAGTCGACAACAGCACGTACAGAGGTCGGGGAATACTTAACAATGATTACTTCTCTATTTACATCTCTTACTTATTCAGTCTCTCTTTCAAACTTGGTGCAGACTCATTTGGATTGATGTTTTGCTTAGGAGTTGACAGATGGTAATTAGTGGCAGTGCGTCATTGCATCTGGCCGGTTAAGGAGCTAAAATTAGCATGTTTAAAATTAGCACGTTCATCTGGGTATTTTGTTCCTATTAATGCCGATTGGAGCTGGAGTTGATAAATACCGGCGACTACTGCAAAATCATTTGACCTGGGTGTGAACGATTGTACAAATTCCCATTGCATTAAAAAGCCACATTAGTGTTTTGGGTTTTTTTTTTTTGCAGTGGCAATGAGATTTAAGAGACATAAAACAACAAAAAGATGCATAATGACAACAAAGAGGCAGAAAACATCAACAGAGAAAAAAACACCACAAATTTTGTGTCTTGCTGTTATGTAGGAGAAATGATGGGGCCTTTAGCATATATGTGCCCAGGAGCCCATTTCCTCCTAATCTGCCCATGCTCACAGCTGACAATGCATTTCAGACTGAGAGGCAAGTCATGAGGTTGAATAAACCGCCAGCAGAGCTTAGTGACAGGTTTGTGTCAAGGCACACATTGGGGCAAGGCTACAAAAAATCTCCTTCATTGAAAGTTTCAAGGAGCACAGTAGCCTCCGTATTTCTTAAATGGAACACGTTTGAAACAACTGAGCAATAGTGGCAAGGAAAGTACTTGGTGAGTGAGGTGACTAAGATCCTGATGGTCACTCTGGCTGAGCTCCATGAGAGAGACTACAGCACTTCACCAATCTTGGCTTTATGGATGACACTTGAAAGTCTGCTTGGAGTTTGCAAAAAAAAAAAAAAACACCTAAAGGACTCTCAGACTTTGAGAAATACGATTCACTGGCCTGATGAAACCTAGATTAAACGGTTTGGCCTCAGTTCTAAGCGTCATATCTGGATGAAGAAGACTTGAGGCTGTAATCGCTGCCAAAGGTGCTTTAACTAAGTACTGAGTTAAAGGTCTAAATACATTTGGCTGGAAAGTGAGTCATCATGATCTAAGTGTATACAGAATTTTAAATAGATTTCAGAGATAACAGCGCCAGTCCAGTAACAATCAGTGCTTTGAAGGCATAGCGATCAACCTGACATCTTCTGTTTTCACCCCAATAATAACAAAACCTGTAGTACTGGATCCTGCCTCCAGTCACTGGAATAGCAAAGGTATCAAATTGGGAGACTTATTTAAAAAAAAAAAAAACAGCTCCCCAAAACATGATTTTATTTTGATATCATTTAAATAAAACATTATATTGGAAAGAGCACAAACTTTATAGATCACCCTGGTATATTTGGAGATGGGATGTTGATCTGTTTCAGCAGCGAGGGAGGGCGTCTCTCCGTTTGTTTTATGATGTAATGTGTGGCATTTCTAATACACAGAGGATTAAAGGTTTATGGAAGAAGGAGTTTTTGGTGACTAATAAAGAGGAGGTAAGGGAGGATATTCGGAGTTATGTCAAAAAGGTCTCCATCTGTACTCAAACAAAAGTTCTGAATTAAATTTAGAAAACATAATTCCCCCTAATCCAAGGCATTCTTTTAACCCCTTACCTTCTGAGATAGGTACCCAACTCCTATTGCCTACGGTCATTAATTACAGAACTGTTTGTCAAAAATACTACGTGAAATGCAGAAAACATTTGACAAAGATTTAAAAAGGATTCAGTGTCTTCCGAGCTTGGGCTTCTCGCTGTTTGTAGAAAAAGGTTATATACCATTCTTACTTTAGCTGCTAGAAAGAAATATCATTACAGTGGACTAGTGATAAGGGACTTCTGGTAAGGGAAGGTGCAGAGTTATATTTGAGCTGACTCTTTGGAATATTTTATTTTACATACCAAAGCAAATCAGTTCTACAGTGTCAGGCAGCCCTATCTGAATTATCTTTACTATTATTTTACAAGGAGTTTCCTGAATCTGTGATTTACCTGCAACAAACACTATTTTCTGTAGCTTCCTTTATATGTTTGTTGAGCTTAGCAGTTTTTTTTTACTGTTAGTGCTTATGTTTTGCTCTTGTTGAAAATAGGAACATTTAATAAATATATTGTTCAAACTTCTATATGTAATTTTAATAAAATCCTTGTTATTTGTGACACCTCTCTCCTGAGAAAGTCAATATGCTGTTGCTTGTGCTTGCAATCTGTATAGCTGCAAACCTGCAGCTGCTCCACCTTAGAGTTTAGCAATACCCCAAAACAACATTTGATCTGGATAAGATTTGGCTAGGAGTAGATTAGCAATGTATGGGATTAGGATCACATCTTCAGGTTTTGAAATATCTAATTTTGAGATTTATTCCTACCTGTATAAACTCTAAACTGGATTAAATATATTGAAATATGGGCGCATCTGCCAAAACAGCGCCAACCATTGAAGGAACATGAATAAAAGTCTGGGAAGGTCTCCGTGTTTTTAAGTTATGCTACAATTTGTTCGGCCATTAGCAATAAAGAATAAAAAAATTTATTACGGCTAAAAAGTTAGACACAGATCCTAAAAAAAAGATAAGATTGATTTTTCAGGGTTTTTTTTTTAAAAAAAGGGAGAGATGACTGGTTGCTCCGTCGGCTATGATTAAACGTCGGTCAAAAACTTTCGTTGGGTGCTTATGGAAAACAGGAACCAATAGGATAATCAGGAACTTACAAAATGTAAAAAAAAAAAAAAAGTGAAGAACAAGGAGGAATTACTTTAAAAAGCTGTTATTATAGTGGCTTAATCATTGAAAAAGCCAACATGTTTTGACCACCACTGTCTTCTTCAGGGCTTTAAAAGCAGTTGTTTCAGTGTTTTTTGTTTTAACAAATCTGGAATTAATCTAAAATCCTTTTTGTTGCTTTGCCATTATTTAGTGTAGATTGAAGAGGGGGTACAATTATTTATTATTTCTGATTTTTAGCATAAAGGTACAGCATGACAAAATGCAAGTCAAGGGATCTTAAGACTTTCTGAAAGCACTATGCTGTATGGAGAATTAGGGTATGTGTACTTAAGGACAAAGAGATGCCCTGGAGGCCTGCAGAGCAGAAATACAAAGTCCACTTTTCAGTCAGTGAGTTGTGAAAAAGTCATTAAAGCACGAGCCAGCTCTGAGGTGCTGCACAGCTCATTCAAATGCCAAGAAGTAGCTCTCATTTTCTGACTGCAGCGGCTAAGAGCATGCAAGAATTAAACATTGAGTTTATTTACTATGATGTAATCATATTGTGCTGCCAAAGTCTATTAACAGGTGCAGTTTCTACAGTTAACAGATGATTGTTTCACACACTCCAGTGGACACTGAAAGCAGAGATGGTCTGTTTGCATGTAAATTATTTGTAGTTTGAATTCACTTCTGAGAATTTGGCACAGGCTATGTCTGTGCCAAAGCCAGCTGCTGATCTGGCCAATCATAAGTTGGCGATGGTGACTGAGAGGCTGAAGGTGGGAAATGAGAAGCCGACTTTTCAATCAACCAACGTGGTAACTCGTGTCGAACCCAGCAACCCACTGGAGCGGCTACTGGAGCAGCTAGTCATTAGCTTCTGAAGCTGCTAACTAGCATGCTGAGGCTAGCAATATACTGGAGATGCTATGGGAGCAGCTGGTCATTAGCGACCAGGGCAGACAGGGACTTCATGATGCTTTCAGGTGTGCCTCGTAAACTCTGAAATCTGTACTGGAATGGCCACAAAGACAGTGGTGTGTGCAGACTCTTCTTACTGGAGTGGCCAAAGTGGGGCACTGACTTATGCAGGGATGGCATGAAGTATGAGCGCTGCTGCGGGTGTCGACATAACTTTAATGTACCATTTTTGTCTCCACTACCCAAACCCATTTTACTTTAATTATTTCGCAGTGTCTTACACTCCTGTTCATAGTATAGTTTAAAAGATTAATAGACCTACCAATTATAACACGACAGATGGACACAGAACAAAGGTAAAATTAAAAGTCCCAAACTTTAGTAAAGAAATTGCTCCTCCAAAAGTAAATAGTACAAAAGCAACTATAAAGTACCAACAAAATTAAGAAAAATAAGCTTGTGTGGGTCAGGGTTACTTTATAACAGTTATATCAGTTTATTTGTATATATAATTAGTCAGGCTAGACACTACTCTGGCACATTACTGCGTCTCAAGTTTAAGAATGAATTGCACTTATAAATGAAAATTCACTCTTTAAACAAGAACACAGCTTCTGCAGGCGTACATTGAAATGTTTTAAGACCTTATAATATGCTTAACTTTTTACCCACAGACTGTAGACACTTTGTCATCAGACTTTGAGTGTTTACTTACCTTCCATTTGTTCGAGGATCATATTAATTCGATTCTGACATGAAGAGTAGAGTCCCACAGTTGCAGGTGATGAAACTTTTGTCAGGGTCTTGGACAGCGCATATGCGTAAATATCATCTGAAAGGAGATTTCAAACAACAAATCATTAATTTTACATTTCATTTTGTATTCAAGTAAACTTAGCTGATACTTTTATCCACAAAGTTTTCTCTTAACAAAGAAACATTAAAGCGACCTGAAGTTAAAAGATTATTTGTCATACCCGTTCAAAGAATCACTGAGAAAACTGGATCTATGGTCGACACGCTCTAACTGACAATGTTTTTGATTAAAGTCAAACAGTTTTTTTTTTTTTTTTAACTTCAGCTCAGTAATGCTAAACTAAACTGAAACAATGGTGTAGGTGAAAAACACTTATTCATATTAGCACTAATAAGGTGAGCTCATTACAGGAAAACAGCAATTACAGATTCAGAGGAAAAGAAGAAATAAAAATAGAGCCCCTGAACGAGAGTGGAGTAGCCACTAGGCTATAAAACAGGTGGCATTAAACTTTAAACTGTAAAGTCGGTAGATACGAAGGCTTGTCACTTTGGAAATCACAGTTGTCATCAAGTTATCAAAACAAACTGCTA
Source organism: Plectropomus leopardus (assembly GCF_008729295.1). Taxonomy (NCBI): domain Eukaryota; kingdom Metazoa; phylum Chordata; class Actinopteri; order Perciformes; family Serranidae; genus Plectropomus; species Plectropomus leopardus. The sequence continues at coordinate 11,879,012 of NC_056463.1, forward strand.
GATGAAGAGTCACTGGCAACGTAACAGTCAAAACAGTAGCAACAAATGAAAAGAAAAACACTTAATTCGTCTCTTTTCCAGTTATAATGATATCCTTGTCATCACCCGGTTTAACAGTAAGATACAGCCTGTTATCTCTTCAGCACGAAGAGAAAAAAACCTGTTGACAGCCAGTTACAGAGTTAGGTAATTGTGAAGTGTAAATTCAGTGTGATTAAATCAGTGAAATGATTTTTTTATAGTATGAACAGAAATACCATTTAAGAAATTATATCAACAGTAAAACAGAAGTACATCCTCCATGCTGTGCGCTCCTTGCAAATTGATTAATGACAACCAATTAAGAAGTAAACTGTCATAGCGAAGGAGCTTAAAGCAGCACAAATCATCCGTTACCGCTGGCTGAATTATCTCCGTTATGATAAAAAACAGCATAACTGAGCTTTTACTACTATAACTACTACTACTACTACTACCACTACCAGTATTACTTCTCCTAATAATAATTATAGTTGCTTTGCAGCAATGAGAGGGGACCGATATTTCCAGGAGGAAGATGATAAAAGGTAGAGTAAGAAGACAGTGAGAAGCACGGGGAGGTCCATCAGCAGAACTGCCCAGACCACGGCTATTTAAAACATCTTAAAATAAAAAAATAGCCTAGAAGTCACGTGTCTCTAATGCATGCAGCACAATATGCCTTATGGCACAGCTCGAATATAACAGGTGTAAGTACTGAAATGAATGATGGCTGAATTCTATTTAGCTGCGTTGGTTTCAGGATTGTTGTATCCTTCATGCTCGCTCACTGTCACTCTCACGGGAGCACTTGAATGATCAGAGTCATCATTAGTGTTATTAGTAACACCTGTGCTTTTCTTTCCATGACAAGACATAAATAACTGCTGTGAGAGAGGACTATGCCTGAATAGGCACCGGCTTGTTTATTCTAGTTCACTCAGGACTCAAATTCATAACCTCAGACACTAAGTGTGAGTCAGGATCTTGTTGAGCTCTCTGCCAGGTGAGAAGCCATAGATTAGCCTCACAGGATGACTTCAGCAATCAGCAACGTTTAATTTAACCCTTGTGTTTTCCTTGTGGTAAATCTGACCCCAAATGAAATCTTTTGCCATCAAAATATGTTCTTTATAATTATATAAACCTAGGGTCTATTGGCCCTAAATTCCAAAATGAAGGGGAAGTGGTAATGGGTTGGACTGAAGTAAGACTAAAGGTGTAACACAGAATTGATTGACAATTTATACAATATGCTTTAAATAACAGTGAAAACAGGGCGGGGTCAGAATGACTCCAGGTTACACAAATGAGGACATTACGAGGGCAGACTAAAAACCAGTGTTGGTTCAGACAGGCTAAGGAACAGAGACTGCAGATACCATGTGCACTTCCATCCTCATTCAGACATAACAAGCATTTGCACTAAATTCATGAAAACATTCATTCACAAAGTGAAACTGAAAGTGAAAATTGAACCCTTCTGAGCAGCAGAGGAGAAAGCAGTGCAGCATACATGTTATAATGTGCATATAACTCACCTGTTGTTGTCTTATACATGATGACTGTGTCGTGGGATGTGCAGCTTTCCACAGAAAACCCGTTTGACCTGTGGTGAATGAGAAACAGCAGGGAACTTAGTGCAGGCAGTGGAGGTCTGTGTGTGTGTGTGCTTTAAATGACTGCACTGTCAATGTTGCTTTTCGTCACCGGCGAGGGGAGTTCCAATGCAAAAACCAGCTGATTTGAACACCCTGAGTACACTTTGTTTATCTTCAGGATTTGGCGTGAAAGATGTTTGTTTGTATACTAAACACCAACAGCTAAATGAAAAGCACTACTATGTGGATTGAGCGTCCTTGAGAGTGCTTACATTGCAAAAACAGAAATACACAACCCTCTTTTTGTTCTTTTTTTCCCCGAGTTTTGAGTGACAGGCATTTAAGTGAATTGTTTTAAGATGATATTCTGACATTCATGCATGGCTGTGCACCCTCCCTGAGTTCAGGCTGTTCTTTTTTTATGTGCATTGAAATGTCAACAGTTTTGCTGTGTCAATGATTACCTGACATTACCTCGTCCCTTTACCTGCCGGCAACATATTTTGTTCTTGCCTGCACATGCCTAATGGACTTATAGACGCTTTCAGACCAAAGAGAAAACAGCGTAACTGACAGACTTATAGTTTTAAGAAAGTTTATGTTTAACTTCGATTGCATAACCTTTGATCAGTGTGCACAGAAGAATACACAATCATAACCATAAAAGTGCAATTATGCTCATCGAGTTTATAAAATAATGACCAAAGTGGTAGAAATGTTTCACCCATGGATCAAACTTACCTGGTTTAAGTTCCAAATGTCAGTTTTTATGTTGACTCATGTTTAAATCGCTACTTGTAACGTATCCAGAAAAGACAAGGACTATGCAGCTAAGGTGTACTGAGCCTTGCTCCCCTGGGACTTGAGTGTTGTAAAACTTTACAACACAGATAAGAGAGGGGGGGGGGGTGGGGGGGGAGTCACCTGATAACCACAGGCACTGACTGTGGGATGTACACTTTCCAGGAAGTGAGGTCACAAGCAGGATGAAATTACTTTTGATTGATGGAGCTGTACATTTCTTCCTTTCTCCTATTCCAATCTGTTACACCATACCCCTCCTGCTGCTCCCAATCTTCTCTCTATTCATAGAATCGGAGTGAAGTGGGTAGTTCCTGAAAGCATTACGAGGTAGAAAAATCCCCTTTTTTTTCCCGATAGCTTCTGGCATTCGCCGTCCAACTTTTTCAGTCCCCGGAAAAATCGAACAAATGAGTGATTTTCATGCTGGAGCCTTGGGTGTGCATGATTCATGAACTGGATTCCTAGTTTGGAGTCCCTCAGGTTGGGAATGGCTGGATTGCTCTTCTTGGCCTGAACTGATGTGCAGAGCAGTTAAGATGCCAAAGCAGCAGCACCAAAGCCCTTTTTTGCCCAGAGCAGGATATGTTGTGACATAACTGGTTAGTCAAGCTTTGACAAACAAGCTAGCAGCCTAATTTCCCTTGGCATTTCCTTGTTTTTTTGCATTAGCCTACGTTTCCCATCTGGTGTCGCAGTGTACCTCACAACATGAGTCCTTCACAAGCCACTGCAAATACATTTTGTGAAGTAAATCAGGTCAAAGTGGCTTTTTTAATACAGAAATTCCCAATGTAACATTTAAAGCCATTTTTTCATGCATGTCGTGGCTGAAATAAAAAGATTTTCCATCTGCACTAGGAGACATCAATTGGTGGCTTCTATTGCATAAACAAATGCATTTAATCATGGTGTAAATAAATAAATACATTTACAGGTGTAAAAAAATATGTATTAATCCAGAGCCCTGCATGTGCACACATACAGGACCATAATCATTCGCTGTAGAGGCAGCCAGGTTTCATTTTAAATTTAATTTAGGTGAAATTAAAGATTCATTATACAACAAGTAGGTCCAACCAGATGATTTGATAGGAACTTTAGTTTCACTTTCACTTGAGGCCAAGGGGACATAAAATAGCAACTTAAAGTTACACATGAAAATATAAATAAAGTAATAGTTCAAGTGCTACTTATAATGATAGGAATGATTGCTTTATGTTATTATACAAAGTAACTTTTCAAGTCAAAAATAACAATGTTGAATGCTTCCTGGTGAAATATTCATCTTTCCATAGTATCCTGTAAAACATGAAGTATGGTGGCTTAATAAAATAACCACAAAATAAAATGCGTACAGTAACTAAGCAAACATTGTTTGTTTGTTTCCCTAATTATTTTTTATTTCTTGCTTCATACTCTTCATACTTTGAAAATGAAGGTCTTCCAAATAGATTTCCAGAGTCTTAAATAAATGTTTGAACATTACACTCGAGGGGAAACTTTACCGTCATTATTGACAGTGATAATTTAGGATCTTGGTGCTGAATTTGATTTAGGAAGGAAACTTTTATTCGTTAAGCCCGACATAGAGGACAGAATCTTGTGTTTGCAGTTTTAATGTTATATGTCAGAAGTTGCATTCTTGTTCGATAAACGTTTCACCGCTGCAGCAGTAACTTTTGGGTGTTATAAGTCAGCATGGCCTGGGCACTTTTATTCATGGCACAAATAACGTAATACCTGTAACAGGGTTGCAGCAGATGGTGCCCTGGTACGAGCATTGAAATTTTCCTACTGTGTCCATTTGCTTATCTACGATATTGGGGAAAAAAATACGACTGGATGGAGAATCTCACAATTACTTTAGCTATTTTCAAAAGGGAGACTTTTCACATATACTGTCATCTGGTTTCAGGTTTTAATTGTAGCTATAAAATGTTTAAATTAAAAAAAAAAACCCTTGTTGATGATAATAATAATAACACTAATTCTGCGATGCCGTGACACTGCACTATTTTCGGAGACTGTTATCATTCTCTGAAAGTGTCATTGCACCTGTAAACTGTAACTAACTCTGCTGTGTGAAAACATTCAAGCACCACGAGCACATGGTGTCAATATTGTATACAACCTCACACATACGCATTAACGAGCAAAACTCTCCATTTTTCGGCTATATCGCTGACATTAAGTTTAATTAGTGTACGTCTGATTAAGATTTAAAGTGCTCAGCCTGAGGGTGACAAATTCTGCCTTTACTCCGAGTACCTGATTGTTCAACTTCTTTAATTAACTTGATTGTCATAGTGAGAGTTAGAGTGTGTGTGTGCATATGTGTGTGTGTGTCTGAGAAGGAGAGAGGCTCTCAGTTATTGCTTGGCCAGAAGTCTTTTGCCAACCAATACTGAATTAATTGGATTGTATCTCCCCTCCTGTGAACCCTCACCACACCTCGCCCTTTCACCACATAAACCTTGCAGTTAAGTTAATGAATTCATCTTCATGATTAATCCAAGATAGGTATCAGACACAGAGACACAGATAAATTGTGTTTCAGGATTGGGCAGACTTTGAGTAATTTTTTTTTTTGCCGAAGGCGAGGCGAAATTAAACTAATATTGTAATATTTTAGGTTCAGGGGGATGGCAATTGTTTTCTGTCAGGAGCTGGTTGAAAATGTGCCCACTTAGGATCGTTTGCATCAACCGTGATGCATGAACAAGTCAGATGTGTTTTTTGAGAAAGATGTGTTGTGATCCAACACACCAACAGAGGGTGCTAAAGTATTGTGCATGAAAGTGGGACAATGACATTTCATCAGGCGCCCTTCATCACACTTCTCTGCTCTATTTGGTATGTAGGAGCAGACCTGATGGTGAAGGAGGCATTTACTGAAAATGGGGAGCGGTCAAGAGCTTAAGATGTGCTAGAACTTCTCTTGGATGGGCTGATGATCATTTAATGTAAATCAGTAACTGCAGAGCACACACACACACACAGACACACACATTCAGTAATGTCTATCTGCTTTTATTCCTTATCCATTGTTCCTAAGGGCAGACAAGCCTCAGTATTGACACGGAGCCTGACACCAGCTTGCCTGGCCTAATTGGCCTCAAGACCTCTTGTTGGTGTGATCTATTGATCAGTCTCTCTGCAGATGCTGCTAAGTCACAGGGAGAGGACAGAGAAATAGCCAGATATACTGAAAGTAAGCACCGCCAAATCTGGGCATGATGTCTTAAGCCTTGCTGCTCCCTCGGCAGAGCTGTGCAGCAAGCAAAGATGATGATAGGGTCTTCACCCTGAGGTGCAGGGGGTCCAGATCCTTGCCACAAGCTGATTCACACACACCGATTGTCCTTTATTGTTACCATGGGGATGATGGCACCAACAAATGGAGGTTTCTGAATGCTGTGACCCCCAAAGATCTATAGACACTGTCTGCTTTAACAATCCCACCAGAGAGAGGGAGATGAAAACTCCTCTACGCTCGCAACTTTGATACCTCTGCGGCAAATATTAGAAGGGAAAAAAAAGAGGCAGCTATGAGATTGCCACCAAAGAGCTCTTCTGGGGCAGGGGTGAGCGAAATGGTATGCATGCTGATCTTGTATCCATCAGCACAAACATCCTATACGTGATTATTTTTGCCTGCACCTTCAACCTCCTTCCCATTCACATTCAGATCCCCAGATCACATCATCTCATCTATTTCCATTTCTTCTGCTCATCCTCTCTCTTCTCAAACAGTACAGCCATTTCAGTGGAAAAAAAAAAGTGTCTTTGCTTTTCTGCCTCTTAATCCTGCTCTCTCATTCTGTACAGCCTTCCCTCAAATCTCCGAAAACTCATAAGAGAAACATGCGTATGTTTATGAGGCCTGCCACACAATATGTCCTTCGCTGCCTCGTAAAAGGCAATACATTCTTCTTTATGGGGCGCACAAATTTCCTATTCTCTTCTGCGTGTGAGAGCTACATTCCCATATGGTATTACATTTATGATGCATGACAAGGCTTACAATTCTCCATCTCCTCTGTAGCACACTGCGAGTAACCAGAGCTGTCCAAAAGTCATGGCTGTGACAACGGGGATCATTATACATTTTTCTTTCTGTGCGGCTGCCTCTCTGTATTCCTCCCCACGCTTCCATGAAATCTGTCTTTATCCCGCCGTGTGAGAGTATAGCTACCAGGTGCACAGCGAGCTCCTCTCTGGCTGGTGATGGAGCGAGTGCTCACTCTCGGACCTTTTTCTTGCCAACACGCAAACTTACACGCACGTGGGCACATATTCACGCCAACTGGCTGATCCTGCCTCCTGTTTTATTGTCAATATCAGTCGGTTCAGGGGTTGATGGCTGTTGACAGGGGCTGGATTGTCGAGGTAAAGATGATGGCAGCTCTTGCAGAGATAGATAGCTGAGGTTGAGACCCCTTGGAGGGTGTTATTAGGCTGTTATGAAATCTGATCCCTATCAGACCTGCACTGAAGCATGGGGGTGTGTATAGCCAGATGCAGTGCAAAGTACAAGTGTTGAGTCTCTCCCTTCCTCCTATAGCTTCCTCTTATCTACTTCCTTCCCTCACACACAATCGCACGTATTCCTCTTTAGTATTGGACCACCTGCACCTGCCTTTCAGTCAACACAGCCTGCAGACTCCCTCCGTATGTGCACGGATTGCTTTATCATATAAGAAAGGGCCCTAATCTTGTTTGTTTTATATTTCATGAACATTTACACCTCAAGGCACGCAGCATGCAGTGCATCTTGACGCCAAAACCTGCTGGTAGGTTGCTCCAAAGCTCCTGACAAGATTGCTGAAAGCACACGGATCATTCCAGCACATTAGTGAGAGAACTGCCTTAAAAACATTTGAATGCACCAGCCATTAGTACAAACAAAGCAGGGTTCCCGCAGATCCTTAAAAAGTCTTAAAAGGCATTGAATTCATTAAACTCAAAATAAGGCCTTAGTTGGTATTAAAATTTCTTGAATTAATCTTTCAAAAGTTCAAATTTAGGGCTGAGATCTCTGCAAATTATCCTCATCGAAGCTTCATTGAATCCATGTTACTATGAACAGCATACTGTGTTTCGCAAGGATGATTATAACGCTCATGGCGTGGCACGATACGTCAAAAATCATACATCCAAAATAAAAGACCTGATTTGAGAATGAGAAACACAAAATCACAAAAAGAACTATATATAGAAGAACTATACCCATAAACTATATGGGTATTTCCCAGTTGTGTTCTCCCCTTGTCTCCACCATAAGATAAAAAAAATTATGTTTTATGTTACAATAAACATTTTGGCAAAATTTAAATCTGACTGTGGCAATTTTCTACCTGGTCACCCCTAACCCTCTTCTCAAAAAATCCTCCTAACCCTACATAAATGTCAGTTAAATTCAAACATTTTTCTCCAATTTTTGTATCATAACGTTGATCTTAAATTTTATCCTGAGTGGCTTAACAACATCAAAGTGTATCTACAATAGAGTGGAACAAAAGCCAGCAATCAAGCTATTTTAGTTTTGCCTGCATGCTTTTGTTTGATGGTGTTTAATGTAAAAACCTTTTGCTCTGGTTGTGATCACACGTCTCTGGAGGTTTTTTTTCGCCATGGTGGTGGGGCTCAGGATGGCAATGTTGGTCTGTCAGTTGGTCCACACCTTTGATTCAGACTGAAATATCTCAACAACTGTTTGATGCATTACCATGGAATTATATACAGTGACTTGTTGTCAACATGTGATGAATTTCACTGACTTTGGTGATCCCCTGACTTTTAATTTAGCACCACCGTGAGGTTGACATTTGTGGATTGAGTGAAATATCAACAATTATTGAATGGAGTGCCTAGAAATTTGGTGCACACATTCATGTCCCCTTCAGAATAGACTGAACCAACTTTGATGAACCCTTAACTTCTCATCTAGCCCCATCATCTGATAAAAATATGAATTTCCCCAATACTTATGTCTGCAAAGCTAATGGCATTCCCAGCAGCCTTAGTTGCCGTTGTTCTGACGGCCCAAAATTCTGAAGCCCCGTTAGAACAAAAGCCGTCCCACTAGACAGAAGACCCATTTGTCCGACAACCGCTTATCCCAGAACTAACACCCATTCATCTGAAGTTGCTTTTCTCTGAAAATACACACTCCCTGCAGTTAGTTTCAGTTCCCAGTGGCGTCGGAACCACCGATCCCTGGCGGTTTTACCGACCATTTGCAGCCTTTGCCAGCGGCATTTTAGCACCTGAACCTGGCTGTTGTTTATTGACCTGTCCCTGCTTTTACTGCAAGTTTTGTGCCACCAAATTTGGCTGTTTTAAGCCAAAAGGGGTCTTTTTCTTATCATAAGAAAGTGATTTTTGTGCCTCAACCGAGCCATGCATTTGCCACAGTGTAACATGAGAAATGTAACATGTCAGTGGTTTACAGAAATGTAATGTTTTCATCCGTTTTGAATTGTCAGATTTGCTCCAGAGTTGTGGTGATTGGACAAAATTACAAGGTTGCACAGAATTCACATGGATTGGCTGAATTATTGCGATCGCACCATTCTGAGGGGACTGCATAAAGAACTTCAGAATATAAAAGTCAAAAATGTAAATGCCTCTGATGTGCACAGAGTATGTGTGGATGTCCAGTTTCTCAAGCCTCTCTGGACAGCCTAAATGCAAAATCAATGTACACACGGCAACAACATGACCTGAATAAATGGTCACACATTAAGTATATTCTGTTGCAGTGTTGGTGACAACTTTGACGTATTTTCTGTTTTTTTTACCCTCATTGCAATAAAACATACACCACAATACCACAATACCCATGTGTGATTAGTAACTTGATTGAAATTGACCAACTGGGGCCTGCGGTGTTTTCCTGACAAAGACACAATTTGAAATAAAAGTGCTGGCATTGTTATGGTCTCTGCAGAGCCTGTAATGTTTACAACAAAGAGTAACAATTTTGCATTAGTTTTATAAAAAAAAAAGATGTCAGGTTGGCAATTATATCAATTTGAATGGACGGATGGAGCGATTTCATGTGGTAAATTGCAGCTTTAATATAAATTGTTGGAGGCATATGGGTAATTCAAATAATACCATCCAGGTGTGGTATATAATAAGGTATAAATGAGAGTTGAAACAGTTGTAACATGTAGGACTGGCAAAGGTATGTGTGTTACGTGTGAAAGTGGGTGGCATCCACTCATAAAAAAGAATCTGTCACACCTTCACAAACAAGACACACACATGAACATGCATATGGAGATTTCTCTGTTGCAGAAGCGTCGAGATTTAATGATAACGTCTTTTTATTCCGTGCAAAGTTCCGTCTTTTCTTTTAACTGTTGCCTCTATTACAAAGTATGGAGATTTCAGGTCTGTTTACACGGTGCATGTATACATATACTCAAATAAGTGGGATGGAGAAAGGCAATAGGTGGACACAGAAATCTTTGCGTGAATGCGGATCTGATTTCTGAGACAAGAATCATTTAAAGTGACTCTCAGAGCTCATTCTAAACTCCTTCTGTCAGCTGTGAGAGAGCACGCTCTAATCCATTGTCACTGGGTGGATTAATTTGCATAATTCCACTATTGTGCAGTCCCAGATCTTTTTCTGTCTCCTCCTTCACATGTGAAAAGAGAGACAGAAAAAAAGAAGTCTCTCAAACCTTTGCTACTTGTTGCTTTGGAAACGGGGTGGGAAAAAAAATAAAGAGAAGTCTACTAGAGGAAGAACTGGCAGAGGAGAAAGGACTCAGTGGTGCAAAGGTGCAGAGATGAAGAGGGCGTGAGGGCGGCGATATGATGAGCAGGGAGCAGAGAAATGGAAGAAGAATGAGCGGAGGACAAGGGAAGGAAAGACGGAAGACAGATAGAGAGAAGAGAGGAAACTACTGTTCAGTGAATGCAATACAGAGCAATTTTCTGTTACTTAAAAAGCCATTTATCTATGTCGACAGTCTATTAGTCATGTATTCGAGTGTGACCCCCCCACTCCCCCCCACCTGACACACAAACACACACACACACACACTTCCCTCTATCACACCCACAGTGTGCGTTTTTGTACATGTGTGTGTCTGTTTGCGTGTTGTTGTGTGTCTGTGTGTATGATGAGGCTGTATTGCTTTTTCCTCCAGGGAGGGGAGCTGGAGGGGAGAGAGGCAGCGCTAAATTGAACAGATAAGATCAATATGTAGTTAAGGGGTGGGGCTGTGCCTTTCAGAGTGAACACTGTATAATATTGCATTAGCTCTACGCAGTGTTAAATGGATTATTCTTAAAAAGTGATGTGGAGAGCTTACTTGTCAAAGAATAACATTTTAGGAGGATTGCTCAGTGCTCTGTGATTACTTTTTTTTTTCTCCTTCAGGTTGCATGAAAGTGAGTTAGAATGAGATTTTCCCCCCAAGAAAAACAGTATCAGTAGTTTGAGCTAAGCATGTAATTTGTTAAACATTTAAGTGACAAAGGTAGCAGCCACAGTAATTATGAAAATGACGACTATTGTTCGTTGGGAGCAAAGGAGGAAGTAGTGTGTCGTTACAGAGCAGCAAAGTCCACAGAAGGAGGAGGTCATATTGTGAAAGGAAGTTTCAGGTGTGGAGATGAAGCAATCAGGCTTTGGAGGAATTCTTATATTTTGCCTTATACAGGCCCACGTGGTTAGATAAACAGAGCATAAAGTACGTCAGTGGATTTATAACAGGAATAGAGGAATGGACTTCTGTTTATAGAGAAGTTGATGGTGTGCTTGTAGATGGCTTTTTTATGTGTCCGTGTATATGAATGTGTCTAAATATTTTAGGATGAATGTGAGTATGTCTGCAAGATGGCGTGTGTGTCTGAGATTGTATGATGGTATTTATGTAGACTTTGCAAATGATAAAAGCCTTTCTCATCTCCTGTCAAATCAAAGCACTACGTTTCATATTCACTGACACTGGTGGCCATTCACCATTCACATGCACTTTCACATTTAACATGCAATTTGGGTTCTATATCTTATACTTCGACATGCAGACTTGTGGAGGCAGAGATCAAACTGCTGATCTTTCGATAAGTGGACGACCCACTCACATATGTGTAATGCAGATGTAGCAGAACCCCCTCCAAGAAAGCTTGAGAAATCTCTTTAAGATAAAATATCAACTTTGAACATTAGCACATTGAAAGGGAAGAAACCAGCTTCTTATATGATAATCTTAGGATTGATGAAAACCAGATTCGGATTTCCTAACTTGCTGTGAGCACAATGAGCCTGGAAACTTTTACATACATTGACACGGAAGTTCAAACTTGCAGAGTTCAAATGCACATTTGGTACAAGTTAGAATTTTTGTCATTTTACTTAAACATGGTTTAAGAAGAAATGAAATTAAAGTTGATCCATTCATATAGTGAAGTTCTAAAAGTTAACATAAAATTGATGTGTACTACAAAATATAAAATAAGATCAAAACATGTTAAAAATGATTAATACAGCGATTAATTTAATTTAGCATTCAAAAATCATCTGTCTAATGCATAGGTCAACAAAACACCAGATTTCAACACATTTTGCCATTTCAAGAGGAACTCAACATTACATATATATATATATATATATTTGTGCTGTAATCACATAGACTCTTTTTGGTGTCTTTATAGACTTGTCTTGCAGAGGCTACTGCTCAGCTGCGACATATCTGAAGAAACAGAGTCTTGCCATTTTTTTCTGCGTAACGCGTGCAGTTTTCAGCAAAAAAACTTTGTTTTGATAGTTCTATCGACTCCATGCCACCTTTATACTTCAGTTTCAATGTATTTATTTGTCACAGACATGACATCTGTTTCTGTGTCAAAATAAAAGCCCCCCGACAACGTTTCTGTCGACAGAATCCCTTCAGTTGTTGATGCAAGGCATTTTAATGTGAAACGTTTGCAGGACCGTGTTGCTGACGATGCAGTGGCTTGCACAGCTTCATAAATAAGTGGAACATGTGCTTTTAATTATGGAAATACAAGTTTAAGAAGTAGGCAGCTCTGCAGCAGTGACGCAACAGCAATCGCTGCCAATGCGAACACCCACTGCTCATGCATGTGGTATGACCCGGGCATTACCTCCGGGCGATGTGATGGGCACTGCATGCAAAACATCCTCAGTTCGTCTCCAGTATGAGGCCAAAAGGAAGATGAGGGTCTATATTTTTGTGGGTATTTAAAATTACACCGTCAAGATTTCTAAATACCCTGGTATACCATAATATCGTGATATTGCCCATTCTTAATGCATATTTCTTAAATGCAAATATCTCAAAACCTGGACAAATAAAATCAAAACTATTTGCTCAACTGATACCATGAATTGGTTATTTTGGGATATGAATGAAGAGAATGGATTCAGATCCAGTTAGACCAATGGGGAATAAGTATCTCTCGCCCTCAGCTGAGAGACTGCACGCTGTTAACCCTGCTGGCATGGGATGAAAACCCTGCAGAGCCGTGTCCTCTGTCTCCCTGGCTGCCTGTCTCTCTCTCAGCTCTCCCACTGCCTCGATAAGCAAAACAGCATGTCCCACTATAATCACCATGATATATTAAACATAATCAAGTGTACTAATGAGGTCATAATTAGGATAATTCATGCATTAATTAGCAAATCTTTCTCTGTCAACACACACCTCCAACCAACCAGTATGAGCTATAATGAATACTTGTGTACTCTAAAACAACAATAGGTGCTGCCTTGATTTGCTGTAGTGATTTCTATTGAATTTTTGAAGGTTTGCGTTGTTTGTGCAAATCAAGTTTGTGTTTTTTTTTTTTCTGTTATCACCATCACTTTGTTATCACCTAGTTGGCACCATTAAAAACAATGATCCAAAAGTAGTCTGACTCACCAGATGTAGACGGTAGCCATAAATTTGCCAAAGGCTGGCTTATTAAAAATTCCCTTCACTACGCTCTGGAGCTGATTTACCATATATTTCGAAACATCGCCAGTCAACGAATACCTACATTAACAAAAAAAAAAAATCAAATAAAAAAATAAATAAAATAAATAATAATAATAAATATGAATTAATAATAATAACTTTATTTGTGTAGAACCTTTCATACAAGAAATGCAGCCCAACGTGCTTAACAACAAAGAAAGTACTTCACATGAAAAGACAGAAGACATAAAGACATAATAAAACCTGCATGTAAAAGTAAGATAAGATCAGAATAGAATACATAGAATGATAAAACCCACCTAATAATACAAGTAAAAGTAAGATAAAAATAACGATAAAAATAGAATGCACGGAATGCATTACATAAGATGGAAAATAAAACCCACTGAGATAATGTTAATAAAATCAAGCTAAAAATAGGGTGTACAAAATGGATAGAATTAAAGAAAATACAACATTTTAAAGAGGTGCAGCAGTGCGTAAGTGCAAAGCAAAATGCTAAGCAGTTAAGTCAGAAGAAGTTCAAGGTTAAAGTAAAGACATAAGTTTGTAGTTTTCTTTTTAAAATATTTAGCGGCCTGCTAGAGTGGGCGCCCCATGTAGAAAAGGACCTTGCTGCAACTTGCGGCCCTTTGCTGTATGTCTTCCCTTCTCTCTCCCCCTTTCACTCTAAATGCTGTCCTGTAAAATAAAGGGAAAACCCCTAGAAAAAACCTGTAACATCAAAAAACAGCTGTGCACTACCTGCCCAGTACCAGACTGCTAAAAGGAAAGGAAAAGTTAGTAAATAGTTGGTGACACAGTGGAGCATTTGGTTGTTAATTAGCCAGATATTTCCCTGGAGTCAGTGAAGACTAAAACAAATCTGAAAAGAGAGTAAATATTTGACCACTAATACAAAATACTGCAGGTTTAAAATTTAGAAAATGTGTCACTCTACTAAGATAAATTCAGAAAAAAAAGTTTGCAATAGTTGTGCACTTGTTTTGGGAAACGGAACAACTAGGGAAGTCATGTGTAATGTCTCAGAAGGTTTTGCTAATGTTTATTCATCCAAAAATATGACTATGCATACTTGCTCATTTTTCAGCAATGCTTCACATTCAAATACTAATCCTCGCAAGCTGTTCAGTACAATGGCAGCCTTGAACTGTCGGCCAATAGTGGAACAGGATTGGGCCTCAGTGTAGGCCTTGCCTGGGGGAGATGGGAGAATAGCTAAACCAGAAAATCTATTCCTCATAATTATGAATGGAAAATTAATGTCCATAATTCACTGAGAAGAGCTGTAAGACACTGGAAAAAGGTTGGAGAAGGTTCTGCAGAGATGTCGATTGAAACCATCGATTATGTGATTACCTACATTTCACACCTACTCTGTCTTGTATAAGGTGCAAAACATAAAGCTGACAATAAAATGTAGGCTTTAAGAAAGGAAACATGCTGTAGTCACTTGTGGCATTCAATTTGTTTCCGGTTTGGAATGAAAAATCCATGTTTCAAAACTGTACCATAAAAAACATCATCGTAACAGTTCAGCTATAACTGAATCCCCCTTCAAGCCGTAGCTGTAATCAGATCGCAATTTTTCAATTACTTATTATTCAAAGGTTTGTTTCTGCAGCGAACACTGGCCCTATATGTTTATTCATGTGAGCTCTGAGCCAAACCGACTGGACCATCCATCAACGCGCTCCGGTTAGGAGTGACTTTCTCCCGCTTTCTTTTCTCGCGCTGTTCAACATCTCCTCCCTTTTGCCAGAGAGCGGAGCGTGTTTGCTGATGCGTGAAGGCAGTAGCCACAACGGAGCCCTGCAGAAAACAAATGCTGTCCCCGGCCCATGGCCGTCTCTGTCATGGATCATCAAAAGCAGTGCGTTGGTTTTACTTCCACTGTTACACTCAGCGATGGAAAAACAGACAGGGGGCCAGTTGTGATTGGTAGTTAAGACACATCACGCTAAGAACTCCTGCTGGTTGGTAATTGTCACAATGTAGCAAAGGGACACAATCAAGTGTCGTTATGTGCTGCATGCGGGTACTGACAAACATGCAGTCAGTCCCTATTATTACTCACTCACTCACACACACACACACACACACACACACATAAGCATACTGTAATGGGCCAGTGTGTGCTTTAAATTCTCTTTGATGCTGTGGATGCCCCCCGCTGTTCACCATATTACTCTGTTCACATCAAACAGGTTGTTCTGGGAAGAAAAAGGGACATGATGACAAGACTACGGCTCACTATTCTGTTCATCCTGATGCCAGGCTTTTTGTTCAAATGAAAAATAGGTTCCCCTACCTTTTTCTCCTCTCTCTTAGTCTCTTTTTCTCTCTCTGTTGCTCTGCCATAGCTTCTCTTTTTTGTGCCCCCTCCCCTTTTCAAATCCTTCCTCTTCCTCCTTGTTCTTCCTGCCTTTCTTCCTCTCGTAACTCTTGCATCTGTTTTCCTCACCCTGCTTTGCAAAAAAAACAACAACAAAAAAAAAAAAAAACTGGCGCTGTATAAATCTCCACACCATCCTGTTTTGCTGTTGTTTTTCTCTCATCTTTACTTTTCCCGTAAACTGCCGTCCCCCACCATTATCTTCTCGAGTCACCTGGAGCTTGTTGCAGCACGCCACCCCATCATAGCTGACCATCCAGACAATGTCAGTGTGAGACACAGTTCACAGATGATAATGACCCAGCCCAGCTGCTGTGTAACCAGGGATGCACTGGGCTCCTCTAACTGGCGGTCTGGCATGTGTGTGCCCATGCATGTCCATTTCAGTGTATGTGTAAATGTGCAAATTCCTTATGTGCAGGAAGGAAGCGAGGAAAAAATTCGCCCATTGTGTTGATTTTTGTTATGTGTGCAAATGCATCGTATTCACTGAACTGGAGGTCTGTATGGCGCTGTCTGTGCATGAGCCTATTGGTATGGATAGCATGCTGTCATCTAGAGCGTGATCTGTACTCGCCGCCCCTGAATCGCACCCCCCTTCCCTTCCCATAATTCCACCGCTACCTCCAAAGCCCCTCTAACCTTTCTCCCGCACACTCGTCTGTCAATCATGTTCATTGCAGCACAGCAACACAGGGACACTTGGTTCATTGTTAATTGAACCCTCACAGTTTACATTGGAATAAACCAACATCCCTTATCTGTTATTCCTGAGGTAACCCTTCGCGGAGCCATTATTAATCACTGCACACAGCTCCAGGAAACATCTATTGGCTGATAAAACATTTGGAAAAATGAGGTTGGAGCCGGTTGTAGTTACAGATATATTGGCTCAAAATTTACATACATTTATTAGTTTAAATTTTAAATGCAGGGCTCTTTTATAAATATTGAAATGTATCCTGTTGCCATGGTCTCAGATGATTCAGTGGGAATACTTTAAATAGGTGTGAAAGGAAAAAAAACACACTTCCCCATACTTTAAAGGTCACAACTATTTAAGGCAGAGGTGTAGGTGGTACATTTTGCGTCATAACAAAAATTGCATTAAACTTTTCAAAAGTGTTGTACATACAGATGGTCACTGAGGAGCTTGTTTTATGTGCACTTATGAAGAGGAAAATGTGTTCCCAGGATGTTTAGGGACTCATGATGTTTTTTTTTAAGCTTGTTCCTGCAGTCATCATGTTGGACATGTCCGCCATCACATGAAGGCCGTCAGTATGCTTCTGAAGAAGTGGCTGTTGGACCATTTAACAGCATTTTAAACCTTAAAAAACAGAATGTCGAGTTAATAGCGGTGAAACAAGGTGCTCTGTGGTGGGTTAAATGTTTGTTTGTCATAACGCCCTGACGAAGGCCACTATGCTGACATGTTTTGCTGTTTTTTTCCTTATCTTTCTATTCTTTCCTACTTCTTTTTCTCTCTGATAAGAGTGCCCCTGACAGCCCCAAAAGACCACTCCACCACTTTTGGCATTTTAAACCTCTTTTGCTTTTCAGCACTGGGAAATGTTGGGGAATCAAGGGAAGTCAAGTCAAGTCAAGTCAATCAAATCAGTTTAATTTATCAAGTCCATTTCCACAAATCACAATTGGCCTTAGATAACTTTATAGCACACAACAACCCTCTGTCTTTGGACCCTCACCGCAGATAAGGACAACACCCCCAAAACCCCTTCAATGGGGGAAAAAATGAAGAAACCTCCCAAGAGGAATCCCAACTGAGAAGGGATTCCTCTTTCAGGACGGACAATAGATGTCGTTTTACCACAACAATACAGTTACAGTAATATATGATGGACATGTTTCTAGTAGTTTGTCTCAAGAAAATTGAACCCTTGAAGCCCCTCTCCAGTGTCTTTTGGCAGTTTTTTATTTCATATTTTTCAGAATCATCTCCCGACAACGTTGATTTTCAACTGCATTCGCCAACGATATTTTAAGGAATAATTTTGTGCTTAAAGTTTAAAAAAAGATTGTAGCTTAAACAAGAAAGAAATGTATGACTATACTCGGAGCTGCACAAAATTCGTCTCTGATGATCAGCAGTGCTCAACAATGCTCTCTTTTAGGAAGCTAACCCAGTAGCAAAAAGCACACCTGCTTAGCTGATGAAAGATAGCCGATTAAAACTGATGGCTGTTTTGCAATTCTTTGTATAATCGTGGCATGTAACAGAGTTGCTTATGTAGTCTCACGTTACTGTAAAAGCTAAGCGAGCTTTTTAGCATGGCGTGGGGCAGGTTGAGGTGCTGCAGAGGAACTGGTTCCAAAATGTGAGCTCATAACTTATGTGCTATTGCTATTCATGCTAGAACCATTGACTTCATAAATAACGGACGTAGCTACCGTGATGTCACCCATTGGTTTGTGGACTACTATTTTGAAACCTCAAGCCCTGAATTTCAGCCGTCACTATGTTGTTTTTTTAGCTAGAAGTGACCATATTTGGACACAATGTTATATCTGTGAAGGAGTGAAGGGCGGCTCTTACTCACAGACTTTAGTGACACCTCACAGTCTGTCACGCAAATGGTCCTGCTTTCAAATATGTGTAAGTTTGACCCTAAATAAAATGTAAATGTGTGAGTTGCCAAAAAATGAACCCACTGTACCGTAAGTGTTGAAATTAGCGATAGAGACCAAAACAGTTTTTTGTACCAGGCTGTAAACATGTTTATTTCTGCTGTAAATTTGGGCATTTTATTATGCGATACTATGGGGATTGACTCGTTTTTAGAGCCAGCCTCAAGTGGCCATTTGATGGATTGCGTTTTTTGGCACTTCTGCATTGGCTTCATATTTCAGCCTAAGAGGTTGCCAACTGCAGTTGGTAGCCATGGTAACCTTGATGGGTTAAGTCAGTCTATTAACCACAACCCCAGTCTCTGTTTGAGAAAGACTATTAGCGGGGCTTTAAATGAAGCAGGGACAGAGTCTGTTTGAAAACTTGATTTCCACTGGTACTTTCTGCCTGAGTTTATAAATGTGTAAAATGTTGTTAAAATAATTTTGGCCTATTGATTGAATACCTATTGAATGCATGCAGTCTCGTGTGCTTGTTGTAGCTTGTAATCAAATTATTCCTGACATCTTTATTTCTTACCCTTATCAAATATTCAATTGCTTAAATTTTCAATTTTTGAACAGCGCTCTTGCAAATTAAGTCTTTGCTTGATAGATGATGTTCCCCCTGTCAGACTAGATCATTTCAGAGTGAGCCCACCCGCTTGGTTCTGCTGGAGAAATTCTCCTGAGTGATCCACATTAACAAAGGAATCTATTGACGTCAAAGTGATACGTAGTTTGGTTTTAAAAACGAGGAATAAGCTTTATTACTTTAAAGCAGAGCATTGCACGATATTGCATCATGCACAGAGCTGAAAATGAATGTATAACATAAATCATAACGGATATGTCTGATTCTTTTGTGACAGGAGTGTGTTTCTTGGAACATTTCTGCCTCGCTTCATGATCTCTAAACGAAATGACGGCACAACAGTGCAACGTCTGTGACAAAATGTCATGTCGGTAATTGTCTTCCTGCTGCTTATCCGCTCCGGAGCGAGGATGAACTTACAGTATTTCCTGCTCTGTCCCTTTCTCAATCAATCCACTGAGAGAAGGTTAAGTTCTCTTCTCACAAGCCACCACTTCCACCTTTAGGGGAGAGCCTTGGATAGAGATCAGACTGCAATCAATTGACCGTCTGTGTCATTACAGGATTAGCTCTACCTACAGCATGGTCACATACGTCTGGAAGCCTGCCCAATAATGGGCAGGTAATGGAGCAAGTGACTGCATGTCCCCTGGGGGAGATTAGTGCTCCATGTCCCATATTAAGTACAAGGCTGTGAGTTACAAACGGCATGTAACAGAAATAGAGTTCATTCCTTTACAGATGAATTTGTCACCATTTTTAGATACTTTCCAATAAGGAATAAGTCATGTCTTGTCAGATTACTTACAGATGGGACTGGAAAATAACTTCAGTTCAGGTGATAAAGAATACAAATCCCCATCTTTTTAGACTTTTTATACACGTTAAACAATATTTTATTATGTACAACAGAGTATAATTTCAGTTCAGCCTGCTGTCCGGTGTATTTTGGAGAAGTGTTGTCACAAATATCAATATATTAGTTAGTATTGACTAATATATTGAATATCAATATTTTTCAAGGCATTGTATCAAAGTTAGAAATTTCCAGTATTGTCTCAACACTATTTTGGAGGTACTGTATTAATAATACAGTGTATAGATGGGCTTAAATTACTCATTACCATTTTTAGCCATGTTAAGCGGTGTGGCTCTGTAGTTTTGAAATGTTGGTTGTTTGCTTTAGTTCATATAAAAAAAGGTGAAAGGACTACATTTTGTGCAAACATTCGTGGTCCCCAGAGTATGAAGCCATGAAGGTCAGTCATTTATGTTTCACATGAACATGTTTCAACTCCAGTGAAATGTGATCCTGTCAGCTCCTTTGACCTGTGCATTTTGAATTTGGTCCTTTTTTTTACATTGTATTCTGCTGCTTTACTATTGTCCATATTTCTAGACTGGCTGCTGTGTGTTCATGTCGTCACAGGTGGTTCTTGCAATTCATTGTTTCTGGTTATGATTTAACTGTAGTTTTGATGACAGCTGCTTCTTTATGAAATAAACCCACCACAGACTCAGTGAATTCATCGACAACATTGATGGCATTGAAGATGGTGTCCTGAAACAGGCTCCAGACCCTGATCGGCTCTTTCTTTCTTTTGTGTCCCTGAGAGCATGCATCGCAGTTTGTTTACATATCTTGACCTCAACACAAATTACACGTTTGATGCCATCAGGTCATATTTTTAATTCATGCAGCACTTTGGCTACAAAACTAATGACATTTTCATCAGTATTTTGTATTTTGTGCTAACAGGCTAAACTAATCTGGTGAACATGGTAACATTTCCACCTGCTAAACATGCAGATGGCATCTCGAAGCATCGTCGTGCTTAAATAGAGCCTCACAGAGCTGCTCAGTCTTTGTCTTGTTACCATTCAATAATCTGTAATGGATTGAAATGTGACTTACCCTCTCCGCCAACTGGCTTAATAAAGCTGTCATGGACACAACAGAGGACAAGTGTCACAATTGTAAGTGTAAACGGAACATTTTTTAAGTAATGTAGGCATGCAAATACATTGGCAATGACACACACACACACTCACACACAGGGACAGATTCAAACGAATGCACCTTCACAATAAGTGCAATGCCATGTTCAAGGTAGTTGGTAGAGAACGGCGTTTGTCCTACTCCACCCCTGAGCGTGAATAGGCCTCATTCTTCTCAATAGGTCCTCATTATCCAGCCTGCTGGTGTTTGAATTTGATTGATTGTTCATAAAACATGCATGACCCTCATGAATTATTGTGAGAGAACATCCAATAAATTGTTTTAGATGGCTTATTACAACAGTGTTACTGGCCTGGCATATTAAATTATTTGCAATCCTGTAAATCAGAGAGGCGATTTGAAAATAACCTATTAAAGGCATCATGGTGACATTTCTCCACTCAACAACATAACCATCTCCATCACAGCTCTTTTTTAATCATGGGGAAATTTTGTCATCAATCACATTGCATTAGGCCTTTAATAAGATACAGACAGAATGTGAGGAGATGAATCAGGAGGATTGGGTGGGGAGTTTTATGAATATTATCAGGTTAACAGTGATTAATGTTACCATGTTATAAAGACACAACTTCTTAACTTTTTTTTTACTTTACCCAAAATAAAATAATGCATTTTAGTGTAACAGGTAAGTGCAATAAAAGTAAGCAAAGTCAATGAAAATAACATAAAAAGCAATTAAATTCTGCAGTACAATCATTGTTTTCAACAATATTGCACTCTGAAAGATGCAAGAACACATCTGTAGGGACAAACAGTGAGTTATTAAATTCACCAAAAACATATATAAATCCTTTCTTGATAAGGGCTTCATTTTGGCCAGTTTCAACAGAATTATTGCTTTCATTCATCATTCAGCTTGCAGATACCTGTCTATGCCGAAAAGTTTGGACTGAGTATAGATTTTGATATTAACGCACCGTCGCTCTTTGCAAGTGGACACAGAGCTGGTCATGCGTTTGAGTTGTGTGACCCTCTTTCACCTTCCCTGTGTCCCATGGGTGAAGTGAGGAGACAGGACAGGAGAGGGGAGGGGGGGAGGAGGAGGAGGAGGAGGTGCAGAGGGGACAGAAGAGAAGGGAAAGCAGAAGGGACACTAACCCCGCCGCCTCCGACCTTCAGGTCCCAAAGGAACACAAGTCAAACTTCAAGAATAAACTTGAAGGACTGTGTGACTTGGGCAGCAGAGCAGCCACGGGGATTTCTAGCAACAGACTTAAGTGGGAGTTTTTAAGTGGCCTCTTCATGCAGGTTCTTAGGGAGTACTTGTCTCATCTCTGGCTTCAACTTCAAACATGGTAAATTGACGACTGAGGAGCAGATGCGGACGACTTTCCTGCTAAACAAGAGTCGTGTTTGTCGTTAACTTTCTCTTTCCAGAAGTTCTCTTGACAGGTTAAGTACAAATGTCTAATATTCACTGATAACAAAGAAATCTTTTGATGTGCAGCAAACTGATTTGTGGTGCATACAGTGAATAGGTACAGTTGTGGTTGTATAAGAGGCTATTCTGAAAGGCTGACAGCTTTGAAGGTCTACAGAGTTTTTACACACTTTGTCCAGCTCAGACCTTGAATTCAAATGACTTCCACGACCGAAGAGAACAGGGCCAAGCATCACTTTACACGTTCCAACATCTGATGTATTTGAACCACGATTTCATTTGTTTTGAGCTCATTTATTCACATAAAGATTCAAGTGTTGTAGTGAATGTGGCTCCTGCAAGCGCAGACATGAAAGGAGTCATAGATGAAGGGAGCGGAGCCATGGAGAGAGTTGTGTACATTCACCTCCTACCTACACCCACTGCGTTTGATCCAAACCCCACGCCTTTGAAGTGTGTATGCCTTTGTGCTGGGCCAAATAGGGCCATGTGCGGAAAAACCTTGCATGCAAGTGATGTCATCATTTCCACAAAGTCACACACACACACACACACAAATGTGCCACGTGCACATTCATGCGCACGTGCATCGACACACAGTGACACCCACACAGATGGGAAACTAAATGGGAAAATGTTTCTATCACCCACAGATATATGGCTTCAAAATTGTACCTCAGACCTTTTGCTTTTCTGACTCTGGACTATCTCAAATGGCAATGCAAATGTTCATTTTATCAGATTGCAATTTTCAAGATGGGAAAAGTAGAAAAGTCTCAAAATAACTGCTCACAAAAAAATGTGACTTTGCTAAATGAATAAAGTGACCCTGATGAATATTTAGAGTTGATTTTGTTATGGTGTTTTAGATTGCCTTCGTCAAAGAATAAATATATGAAATTATTTAATCTGAAAAGATTATCTTGGCTTTTTCCATGGCTGTCTGCACAACTTTAAACAACATATTTTCGCTGCCAGCTCATCACATATTGCCATGTGTTCATAGGTCATATGTAGCTGTGCTCCAGCTATTCCAAGTGCATCTGTTATTAACATTCTGTGACCCCATGTCAATTTACACCTGTTACATGCATTGTGTCTTTTCACACACACACACACACACACACACACTTTTCTGCTCGCCCAGTGGGGATCCTCCCACTGTTAAGTTGCATTGTTGTCTGGCGACATTTCACACTGACGCTGTTCTATGACATCATAAAGTGATGCCGCTTGAAACATGGCTTTTTCTGACGTGGACTGTCAAAGCGGCAGTACTTGATGACTTCAGAGAAAGAACAGGTTGTTTTAAGACTTCATGAATCTTGTTTTTTTGTGGCTGTAATGAATATTTTTATATTAATTGATCACATAAGTACTCATATGTGCAAGCAGTGCCTCGTAGTGATGAACCTGCATGAACTTATCAGCCAATTTTGCACCTCCTCTCACCTCCAGAGTGCATTTTGCTACTCATAGTTGTACTTTCCAGCTTGCATCTTTACAATGGTAAAGATTGTTTCACTATTACCAGGCTCAGAGAATTTTTTTGGGCTGCAGCAGACCCTTCCCAGCACCAGACAGACACAGTTGGTGACTTGCTTGTGATAGTGGAGCATTTAGCAGCTAAAGAGCCAAATATTTCCCTCAAGTGTTGTAGAAAAGCAAAGCAGCGCTAGTGAATATTGGACTAACATTAATCAGGTGTCCTTGATTCCAATGAATGCTAATGTTGCCCCGAAACTATGTTTAAATAACGAAATAGCTTTGCCCTAAGATGAGAAAAAAAAAACAGTATTACATTTAAGTAGAAAAAAAAGGAAACTAAAAATTAAAAGTATTTTATTTTCAAGAGAACTCACCACAAAAATGACAATTAATCAAGGCATGAAAGACCTGCTGCTAGTACTGCTGATTACACACATTGTTTTGTTTTGCCACAGTGTAGGAGTTGATACAAAAAGAAAGATAGACAAATGTAAAAGCCATTTAAATTGTATAATAAATTACGTAGCATGTTACCTACTGATACCAAAACAGTACAGATAAAAAAACATTTGTTCACACATGACAAAAATAGCGTTCATACAATATTCCTTGAAGTTAGTAATAAAGAAAGCTAATATATCAACCAGCCCAACTTAAAAGCAAAGCAAGGCTGGAACAATTTCAGCGAGGAGCAGACCTGCTGCACAGGCAAAAGGCTCAAATCACATACAATGAACAGATGACTCGCCCTTTTACTGATAATGAAATTAAGTAAATTTCTTATTTACTCAAAACACAGTGGACCCTGTCCATTTTGTGTGGACGACATGCAATAACAAGTAGGCCTGCCTATGCAATGAGTTCCCTCTCTGAACTTGTCAAATACAGCTCGGTCATTTTTTTTCACACTATGACGCTCTAGTTACCCCTCTAGCGTCAGTTTTGGACACTCAGGAATGATGACTTGATTTCTGCTCATTACATGCTGTAGTGTATCTTCAAAATAGTTTTAGGCAACAAAACTACCTTAGGTCTTGGTTTGGGTTCAAATATGGATGTTTGTTACGAAAACGACCTTACGTAAATACATTAATAAGTATGTGACATATGCCATTAAGCATTTAGCCTAATCTAGTTTACAATAATCTCCTCAGTGTTGACATTCTCGCTCTTCATACTACGTCATTGCCGCTGATCTGTTTACATTGGAGTTAGTTGGAAGCCTGGTGTGTCTAATACAGATGCTAAAAGGGTATGTTGTGCATCGTTATCAGACGCAGAGGGCTGCTGACCAAGCTGCCATATTTGACACCCTGAGGATAAGAATGGGTTGGTGTATAAAATGTTATAACATATAACATACGCTCTTATGCTCTACATGTCAATGCAGTTAAAATTTTTTTAAAAAAGATAAAGCTAACATCGTCAGGCTAAGCATTCTGATATTGCATTTCAGCAAATGCATTCCACCTTTCTACGTGAACTGTTTACTAGCCATTTAAATGTGATTGGTCGATACTACTCAAGACTGCAAACGCAAACCAAAACACTTCAAAATCTTGTCCCGTGGCCCCCAGATTCTACATACATATGCAAAATCTGTTAAGTAGAATTAACTACTGTATGTTCAGGCATGCGAGGCACATTAAATTTTACAGTGGACCGCATAAAGTAGCCACATAAACAGCCACATCATTAGCATGTTCATACATACTGGGAGGGAGAGAGAGAGAGGAAAAGAACTTGACCCTGTTTGAAGTGGATGACCTTTTGTCCTTCATTGCAGGGAAAAAAAACAGTCAATAACCCAGTCACATAATTTCCCAGTGGACTTCCCAGCACACAGGACTAATATTTTGTCTAAGTGGACGTGTCTCTCCTGTGCACACATGTTCAGACGTGCTCCTTTTTCTTATATTTGGCTACAGGTCCAGTTTTAAAGCAGGATATTGTTTGATCCCAAACAACAAATCTGCACTGCGGCTCATCTGACAAAGCACAACGTCTGATATCACAAGCCCTACCCTGTTTTTTTGTTGTTTTTTTCCGCTCAGTTTGTACTCTTCAGTGTAACGGTGGCATGAAGTGACCACATCTGCTTAATGCAGCAGTGCCAAAGATGCCAACTTTGATTTGCAAAGTGACATGATTGCATCAGAAGCAGACCAACATGGTAGACGTGACACAAACACAGCAACTGTTGTGACAAATGACAATGTTAATCTTCAAATACACCAACAAAAATAGTTTTAACAATAGATGAAGCCTGTTTTCTCTTTTATCCTGTAAAAAAAAACACAGCCGGCATGTGGCTTGGTAATGATGCTCTTCTGCAGCTTTAGGTTCCCGTAATGGAAAGAGTGTTTTATAAAGTGTTGCTTTCCTAATTGATACTTTCATACTGACTGATCTCTGCTATAAATTAAGAAAATACAAATACATTTGGTGGGTTATAAAGAAATTAAAAAGATTTAAGGGGTTTTATTCCCCACTACATCCCTGTCTGTGACCAGCTGTTACTGAATAAATCAATGTGAAGCGAGCTGAATTCCAATTAGCAGATCTACATTTCCAAAATAAGATGCTATTTGTTCTGCCGGCTAAGTTTCACTCAAGAAGAGCAAAAAAAAACAAACAAACAAAAAAGTCAAACCTGGCAGATGACTTAAGACACCCCCTGCTATTGATGTCTTTTGATCCAAAGCTCCCATTGGACGGAATCGTTAGAAATTTTGCATGCTTGATTGCTTGTGTAAACATGTACGTATGTTTTATGTAACTGTGCGCAAGAGCATTTGACTGCGGAGGCAAAAAAAAGCAATTTAATCGTAACCCCCTCAGTGGAGAGCTTCCTGTTGTGCAGCTAACTGTCAGATGACAGAGTGAGAAAGGAAAAACAACAAGGGAGGAGATGAGAACAGGAAACAAGAGGAGTGGAGAAGCTGTCAGTCGCACTCGGGGTTCTTAGGGTTTAATATCTCTTTCTCATGCACACATCTAAAACTCCTCCTCATCTGCTGTCAGCGAATGCCAGCTAGATGTCACTTTAACTCTGGATTTCCAGCTCATGACAGAGGAACTGAAGGTCAAATCACTAACAGTGAGCTCAGTTTAATGGGACTGAACATAAACCCCAGATAGTCTTAAAATACACTCAACAGCTGAGTCGTTTCAGGGGATTGATCACGTTTATCAGCATCTGCTGCACATCCTGCAGACCCCCTTTTATTCATTATGTATAATATAGTAGAAGATAAGCTTTATGAAAATTTACTCCTGGCTGACATTGTAGTTTAAATAGACAGCGCAGGTGAGATATGACAGACGGGCTGCACTACACTTTATCAAGTAATGAATAATACATACATATACATCCAAATGTGAGAAGACAGAATATTTGGGAGTTTATATTCTGTTGTGCAGGAACTGTTAACGCTCTCGTTTTGGTAAAAAATAGATAAGTAAAGGAAATGAAATTAAAACCGAGCAGAGTTTTCATGTAGGGTGAAAAAACACTTATAAAATGGAAGCACCCGGGGTAAATGGTACAAAGTCTTCATGGCTTTGACAGTGAAGACCAGGATTGGCATCCTTAGTCCAATGTCTGGTAAGGTTTAAACGACTCTGCTGAAAGTAAGAGAAATATTGTGGTTTTGGTTACAAGTTCACATATAAAATTTGCTTCAAGGCACTTTTGACTAACCAGGACCACAGTCTTTGCTGGGTAGGGTAGAAATCTCTCTCTCAAAAAAAAAGGGAACATTTTAAAATACACCCTGCTCCTGCAGCTCTCCCCTCTCTGTCCTAAGCCCCTCCTATCGGGCGACCATGGGCATATGCATGTGCTTCATACATTATCAGTGAGTCTTGTACTTTATTTAATCTTTTTTCATTGCACAGTTGTATTTTCTCAGACCACCGGGTGTCACAGCAGGCCGGTAGCCAGTGGCACCACCAGGTGGATCTCTGTAGCAGCAGCAACGGAAAGTTTGCTGATACGGTGGCGAGTCGGGGCTTTTTTTGGTCGTCTGGAGCTGGGTTTTGAGCTGGCTGGTTTCGAGTTGCTGCAGCTGCAAACTGGTGCTCCTTCTAAGCTGCTGCCTGCTTTTCCTCCCAGCGAGGTGGTTGGTTGTTTTGGTTTGCTTTGCCTTGTAGGCTGTTTTTTCCAATGCTGGAATAGCAACTCTCTCTGCAGAATTCTCCACCATTGAGAGTCAGGCTTTCACTGAAGGGATTTGCACATGCACCTGCATTAGTAGAGCAGCGAACAGAAACACCTTCTCTCTGAAATGACCTATGATTGGCCAAAGTCTCCTCTCACAGGCTAGATTTTCTAAAGCTTAAAAACAGTGCAGAAGTCTTGTTTCTTATCCTACCATTTGAACTACAATATGTTCAAAGTTTATGTTGGAATTTTAGCTCTTTAAATAGAAACTAAACTGCCTACCCCAGCTTTAACCAAGTACTGTGAGTACCTACACTTAATGATAAACAACAATGCTACAAAGAGCAGATAATGGAGAGAGAACACATTGAAAATGTGTCATTAGCAATGTTTTGTAGATATATTCTAATTATTGAAAGTGTAGAAGACAGTGTTAGGGAATCCTTTGCTCTGGGTGCATTCATTAAAATCATTTCCTCCTTATTTTGATAAAAGTAATGTCTAACTAATTTTGTGTTGCAAATTAGTATTATATAAACATAATTCCTAGGAAATAGGGCTCATTTTCAGTTTTGGCCTTCATTTCTATTTGCAGAAAGATTGGACTCACTAAATTAATTGTTGAGCTCTGAAAAGGCAGAAAAATAAATCAGACAAAGCAAGAAACACGAGCGCTTGGATGATCAGACAGGATTTATACAAACTTCCAGGTTTGTCTGACATAAATAGACGAGAAAATGATGGTTAACAGTAAAATTATCACCAAAATGATTAAACTACATCGTTAACATCCATCATAGACTTTATGGTGCAACTTTGACCCACCGTAATTACTGTAGCAGTTTTTCTGTAAAATAAGAGGTTATTACCACAGTGTGGGCCTCTTTCTTGCATTGGTGAATACAATGTTTTTATATATGACAGAAGAAAACAAAACTGAAGTTGTTAATAAACCAGACAGACCCTTTAAAGATGGCAGTAAGATCTGTCTGGTTACTTAAAGAAAAATCCATCTCCTTTCTACCCATAATTCTCCATTATCTGTCTTTCCTTTATTTCCACCATTAAATAAAGCAACAGCAATAAAGACGTCGTCATATTTTTAGTTGCTGCATCAACTTTAATTTTGAGCAGTTCCAGTTTGATCCTGGCTCTGTCTTTTAGTCTGATCAAAGAAACGCAGACTGAGTCGGTGTCGTAAAAACGATTCTTGTTGAGTGAGAATATTACATAATCATGATCATACCCATCAGCCAATTTTTATTGCTCCAGTCATTTATTAACTCACTATGATGCATTGATTTCTGATTTGGGCCTATTATGACTGATGACAAAATGAAACTAATAATGGATTTTTGATTTAGCCTGGAAGCTCACTGAGGACGAGCTGTATATCTGACATGACAGGGAGATATCTGTATTCATCTGTGTGCGTGTGTGTGTGTGTGTGTCCCATTTCTGCTTTGGAGTGGGTGAGTGAGTGTTTTTGTGAGGAAGGTCACACTTTGTGAGATATCAAAAAAGCAATTTTCCTTCAAGTTCAGCGGTATTTGGTGAAGAGAGGAAGACCACAGCAAGAAGAAAGGGATTGTGGGATGTGGCACTGATAGTCATCTGCTGTTCACTTGGACTACATGTATTGCTGCTGGCCTCTGTGTGTATGTGTGTGTGTGTGTGTGTGTGTGAGTATATTTGAATTTTTGCAGCACAGTGTGTCCATACTGTAGTGGCATCTGAGCTCATCATGATGTGAAAACATCTGAAGCGTTTAACTGGAGGTCTGGCGCTGCACAATATTTGCATTTTTGAATTTTTATATTGCTATAATAACTAACAGCTCTAATGATAATCTTCACATTAGTTAGTTGTTAGTTATTTTGACATTTACTATATGAATTGTTTGATGGTTTATAACTGCACATTTTCTTTTGACACAAATTCCAGTCTGACATTATGTATCTGCAATATTATTACAGAATCTGTACGATCGAACCCTCTCACCAGCAAAGAACATGGGCAGTTTTAGCAAAATCCCAAATAACTATCAAAGACAACACATTTTAAGGTCTTCACTTGGCAACTATGTTACGATTCGAGATGTAAATGTGGACAGTATAGGCAGTGCGTTTGTAAAGGGGCCCATGGGGTGGGGACCCGCAGAGAGAGTGGGCCCTCCAACTATGTGTTAGGAAGAGAATGGACCCTCGCCAAACAGAAACCTCCTCGGCAGCTGAAGTAACTAATTTGATTGCAAAAACCAACACTTTTTTGGTAAAATCTATAATGCAGGCATACACAGGGGCGGATTATCAGATAATTGGCCCCTGGGCACAGATGTGCAAAAGGCCCCACCACCTCTCCTATACAGGAGCAAGACGCATTTTGTAGTTGTAGCCTCTTTTTGTGTCATTTCGCAACTCTTTGTAGTTGTAATACATATTTTTGTTATTTTTGTGTCTCTTTGAGGTAATTAAGTGTCTTTTTTGATCGATTTGCATCTCTTTTGTAGTTATTTTGTCTTTCTTTGCAGTTCCTTTGCATCCCCATTTTGCAGTTGAGGGCCGGGGGTGTGGGGGTGGGATGCTTACACTAGTCCTTCCATGTTATATATGCTTGTTATAGCGTTCACGGGGGCCTGTCATAACCAGTGTTTAGCGTAACATTACTGTAACATTACTGTAATCACATTACATTTGTGTGTTGCACAGTAATGTACTGTGTTGCTGTTCTTAAATTTGTTAATAACATAACATTTACAAATTAAAAAAAAAATGTTGTTACTTGCATTACACAATTTTTTTTTCGATTAGATGCGAAACGGCCAAATAGAAAAGAATTTTCAACCGTGTCTAGAAAAGCAACACCGTTTAGCGTGTGCTTGGCAAGTCTCTTCAGCCTGGGCAGCTTTATGCTGACTCTGAGGAGGAACAGGTTGTCTGACAAATGATCTAAGATACTTTTCTGTGCTGCTTTAGCGATAAACACGTCAACTAAGCTGGACTTGTCTACTATAAAGCCAATTTGGTGAGCGAGTGGCTCAAGTGAGTTTGTTCAGCTCGTGAAATGCAGTTCATATGCCATTAAATGTGTTTTCCTTCCTTTTAAGTGTTGTAGCTGATAGAGACAGCACAAGCAGAAGAGGACCCAAATGCAGACTCAAAGACAGACCACTACAATGAAGACACTTTAATAAGGCACAAACAGTCTTACAAGCTCCGAGTCCCAAAGGCAGGCAGGTGCAGCTGGCAGAAGACAGGCAAACAAAAACTCCAAACAGCAGCGAACAATGAAGATGAAACGACAAAGAAACTGGGCTGGAATATGTAGCGAATGACTAATTGGGGGGTGAGAAAAAGTGAGCAGGAGGGAAGGTGACTGCTGAGCTAATGGGGGAAGAGGTGAAACTAATCAGGGTGGGTCAGACAATCGAAACTGGCGGGAAAACACACAAGGGCAGGAAGTCAAGTGATCTGAAACGAGAGGAGAGGCAACAAAATAAAACAGGAAGCTTGAATGAATAATTACTAAAACAGGAAAAACATGACCTCAGGAACTGAAGCAGAACAGGTTATGACATGAAGTCTGCCATCATCTTATGGTGTTAAGAGGGCTTGTCTCTTTATACTTAATACTAACGAGGCAGCATTTGGAGGTCCATCATCTTTTATAGTGTTATACTGAATATTTATATAGTTTATTTTGCGGCAGTTATAGCCAACAGCCAGTGCTGTATTGATTCCCCTATTGAAGCATATTTCTTCTGATATGTGGGCTAATGTAAGATTTAACGTTATCTTGTTAACTGGCAATTATGTAACAGTGCATCTCAGGCAATTTTGAGGAGTAATGCAAATATGCAATGAGTCAGACTGTTGTCATGCATTGTTTGCATGTTTTCCTATGCAACGTAATGCACTAAAATTTGTATATATCCCATGTAATCATGAGCCAGTAATTTGTGTGATGCCAATGTATTTAGATATTTTGGAAGGCAGAAATAACATGACCAATATTGGTCATCTTGGATTTTGAACTTTGGGTAGATGAGGTTCCTCCGACTTTTCACCTTGGAAAGTTGAAATTTCTGACTAAACCAACTCAGAAATTCTGACCTTGCCAATACAAATGGAACCCACCATAACTTTGTAATGCTAATGCTGTGTTTTTGCTGTCCACCTTGTTGTGGTCACAACAAAAGATAAAATAGATACCACTCTCAGGACTTTCTGGACTATCTGTGAGCATCACAAGTTATTGTACAGTGTTTCTGAATCTGATAAGACTCCAAACACATCATTTACTCAAACTAGACTTCCTGGATCTGTTAAACACATAGGGTTGATTTTGGTCTGAATCCCTGCTATTTCCAGGACAGAAACACCAGTCTCCCACATCAAATTCAGATCTGCTTTGCAACAACAAGGGCAAACTACTTCTAAAGAATCATGACATCAAACACAGACTGAAATGCAAATCAAGGCTGCATTCTTGATGCGAAGTTCGGAAGAAAAAGTTGATTAGTGAGTTGGGTGCAGTGTGTTTGCGCGGGGGGGCATTGTGTAATTTACTATATTGCCCAAATGCTCAAAATCCGAAAATGATTTTGTGCTATCTGTGGAGATAACAGAACCCCCCCCTGAGAAGTAGTGATTAAACACAAAATAACTGTTGTAAATTGCTGGGATCACTGTGACTTGTTTAAAGAAGATAACATGCTAATCTGTTGTAAGGATGAACTGGCACAACTTGTATAGACTTCACTTTATCTCGGAAACGAGACCCCAGAGCATCTTCTCCGGCTCGCTCAGAGATGTCTGTCAAACTGTTCTGCCCCTGAGTGCCGAATTGAGCATCCAGTTGTTCGCTGGAAGGCTGTGTTGAGTGCAAATGTCTGTTAAGTATGGATTTGTCCTCTGTATTATTTCCTCAATGCACTTGGTGGTTACATTCATCATCTAAAGGATAATTCCAGTTATTTCCAGCCTGTGCCTTATTTTCCACATTTTTGACGTTGCATTGATTGATTGCATTCAAAATGTACTCATGTATTACAGTACTGTTTTTTCAAACCTCTCCGCTGCAGGCTGTGCTGTTTTTCAGCAAATGCACACACACAAACACACAATAAAACAGCCATCTGACAAAAACATGAGAATGCAACAAGACAGACATTTGATTTAGTATTAAAAGGCCCTGAAAACCTGTTTTCTCTATCAGCGTCTTTCTATGAATAATTGGGTCCTAAATTAATTTCCTGCCAAAGATGGAACAATTTTGGTTTTTCACATGAAAGATTTCTGTATTTGTTTGATGCTGTGTTGGAAAACATGGGTGCGCCCATAAACCCTATTGGCAAAGGGCCAATTTGCGCCTGCCACTACATTTCCATGTGGTAAACACATCATGTGTACCAACAGCATTGTAAACATGAAACACAATATTCTGCATGGCTTTCAGTGGCTAAATTCAAACATGAAAGGTTCTGTCATATCTCCATCACACTGTTAATTCTGGCAGCTATTTTTTATATTAGTTTTAGTCACATTTTAATCATTTTTATCCTTCACAGTTTTAATTTAGTTTAGCTGACAAGAAGTTAAGTTACTAAAATAACCTTTAGTCATTGTTTTCAGTAAAAAGTCTTTAAACTTATCTAGGTGGGATAATACATATTTCAGAAATTGGAATCAAGGTGACAGTTTGTATCAAGTGTACACTTGAAGCAGTTTTTTTTTTTACAGCTTTAAGGAATAATTTATGAGCACAAACAAAACCTCACAATTTCTTTATCAACGGTCTCAAAAACGTTCAGACCACAAATAACTAATATGAGGATTTGTATGCAGCTTCACTGTAAACTCTGACTTACTGATCGAAAGAAGCAGAACAATAACTATTTTAGCCTGAATTCTTTCTAAAGCTGCATAATGTTAGTTTGGAGGTTTAAACTGATGTCTTCTCACAGAATCTGATAAAAACTGGACTGTCAGCTCTGTCAGAGAAATCTGCACTGAGTTTAGACTGTTAGCGTACAGCACAGCGACCCTCACAGATAACTGAGCCTCTAACCTGCCAGTCAAACAGCATCAAACCGTAAACTTTCTCGAGACAGTTGGATCTGACAGGAGTCTACAGATATGAAGTTTGGTGGATCTTCCATCTGCATTGGTTAAGCGTCTAACAAGCATGGCTAACAGCCACCGCTGCCACAACAAACTTCACAGATCCATTGATCAGCGCCACCATCTACAGTCAGACACACACGGCTGATTATTTATTGCCAAATTATAACTCAGAATTTGTCTGACATTGCTCCGGTGTAATTTTTTTGCAGGCTAGTAAAACATTTTGGTGCAGACTGATTTACTAGAGTTTGCCAGCCTGTTGGTGCTCCGATCTCATGCCGCTCACATTAGAAAAAAATTGCAAAACATTTTTCTAACAACTTTCATAAAAATAATTTATCATTGATTTCTCCTCTCATTTTGACTGTGATCGATCGCAACTAACATTTCTGTCCTGTCTCATCAAGAAAAACAAAACATAAACTTTGTTATAGTTCTCATTTTCATGATCTATTTTTAGCACTTTAATGTGTTGTCTTCATCATGGGAAAAAAAAGGTTGTGGATAAACATTTTTGTCGGAAGATTTCGTTGTCTGATGACAGTTGGTGTTTTGTTTGCCGCACAGAAAGACAGTTCCAGGTTCGAAACCGCCTGCTGGCTGGGGCCCTTCTGTGTGGAGTTTGTATGTTTTCCCAGTGTCAGCATGGGTTTTTCTGGCTCCCTCCCACAGTCCAACGACATGCAATCTTCAGTCTCTAAATTCTTCAGAAACAATCACTTATTATTGTCATATCAGTCCGTTTAAGTCTTTGGACCAAATGTTAAGCTTACCCTTTCACTATTGCAGGACATGGACCAAAGTAACTTTATCCATGTTGATACATCTACAGAAATAACAAATTGTTTTCGATTAGTTAACTCTTTGAAACTGACATCTCTTTTCCTGCACGCCTTTCAGACGCCTTTTACAAGTATTTAGACCCTTTGAACCCTGAGTGAATTGGAGCAACATCTCTCAAAAACATGGGGGAAAAGGCAATGAGCAACTTGGTAATAAATGTTCCACAAATTACAATAAATTAGTAGATTTAGAAAATTAAAAACAGAAAAAGGAAAGGAAAAACACAGGAAAAAATGTCGGGTAAAACAGAAAAAAGTCATGGAAAAACAATTTAGATTTTTATTTATGATTATAATACATATAAAATATATAATATTTTATTGATAATTATCATAATTCAGTATTTAAAATAATGTAACAGAAAGTTTTGTAATTTTTCAATTGTTTTTTAACTTTCCTTTTATTTATTCATTAACTATTTTTAGGTAATTTTCTTGTACTTTTTTGTCAGTTTTTCCTTTTTTCGGTCATTTCTTCTTTGTTTGCCTGTATCTTTCTTTCGATGTTTTTAAAGAAGTCAGACCAGTTTTCTCAGTTTTCAAAGGGTTAAAAGTCATTTCAATTTAGATTCATTTTAATTTAAGTTTTTTTTTCTTTCAGATTTTTTTTTCTTCAAAAGTGACTAATTGTGAAATTCTTTGCTGGTCAAAAGATAGTGTTTAAAAAGGGGGAAACTATGTTCATGTTGCAACTCTAATAACTGCAACTGCTCTCTCTTTAATACTACCCTCCAATTACTGGGCCAGCCGCCTCACCACCTGAGCTGCAGCTGACCAGATTTTTTGCACTGGATGATCTTTTTGCACCTACGTATGTGGACACTTTGAAATGTAACACAAAAGTGATCATTCTCTTGGTGATATTTTAAAATGTTATTTGGGCCTTGTTTTCAGCTGTGCTTTTGATTTTTTTTTTTTTGGTGCTGCTTAGCAACAGGCACACACCTGCTGCTTCCTTCAGCTTTCTAACTGATGAGCCAATGCTTTTTACAGCCCAAATAATGCGGGCCTTCCCACACATGCTAAATGCCACACATCTAATCATAACAGTGTTGGTAGCTCTTTCATGGTGATAAAAAACATTTACCCACAGTCAGGGTGTATTTGCTGTAGTTCAGAATTCTGCATGAATAGCTACCTTGAAATTTCTTCCCTTTTCCAGTCTATTTGCTTAAGACTGGTAAATTTCATACCAAGATTAATTTCCCTTTTACATTTATGGAACATGTTAATATCTGCTTTTAAAATACATTGCTGGCAGACAGGTTGTTTTTTTTAAAAGGTCAAACCATGACATTTCCATGTTTCGGTAATAGCAATATAACTTCATATATTCCCTATTTAATGCAAACCAGTCACATTTGCAGAACTATAAAAGATGCTGAAAGTGATCCTGGTTGGCCAGTTGAACTGGGATGAACCTATCTCCTCCAGTCTAACTGTGCTGCTCCTACAGCCAACTCAGCATAGTGGACAAAACATTGGCAGAGTGAGAGGGCTTCAAAGAGTGGGACATCTCTACAAAGCAACAGTTCGAGCTTCAGAAGCAGCTACAGACAGGACAATGGCCAAAAGCCACAGTGAGCCTTTCGACGGGATGTGAATAAGTGATAGGATAGAGTCAATCGCTTTGAGCTAAATGAAAGTCACAATGTTAGATGAAAGTGTACTTTGAGTTAAAGAAAGGGTTCATCTGAGAAAAGCAAGGACAAACCAGTTATTTGTCTGGCAGTCTTTGGGTAGCCATGGCCACGAAATAAATAACATTATTCTGCTATTAAAGAGCGTTTATGCTGAGTGACACCATTATATTTGAGCAATTTACTGTCTTTTACATTTGACTGAATGAATTTATACCTTTATCTAGAAAAAAAAGTAAAATAGTTTGACCAGCAGTAGAGTTGAATGCTGAGCCTTCACTGAACAGCAGGGTAAAAAGTAGTATCTCACCAGCCTCTCTGGTTGAAAGGCTCATCTTTGTTTCACTTCAGACCAAATTTTATCTTCAAAAAAGGACGTTTTATATTGTGTTATTTTTTTGTCCAGAGTGTAGGCACTAGTCAGCCCTGAATAGCTTTTTTTCCCCGGCTTATTCAGCAAGTTGGCTTGGAGATAATAGAACACATCTGTGGATGAAATCACTCTGATTGGCAGTCTAACTCAGTGCAAACTTGTTTTATTAGATAAGATTATTACGTAAGCAGCGCAATTGAACACAAGTACACTGATTGGCACACACTGCTGCATGTTGTCAAATCCCCTTTTTTATGTCATCAAATAAGCAATAAAAAACAAACTCATTGGGAAAATGAACATTTTAACAAACATCGAGGTGATAGGAACTACCTTTGACAGAAAACATGTTTAGGAGAAATTTGTTTGATGTGAACTTTGAGTTTTTAATGTTGACCATGTTCCGTTCTCTAACTTAGAGGGGGCAGGGTTTATGACTTGTACTGCAACCAGCTGACAGGGGGTGATTCAGTTGTTTTGGCTTCACTTTTGGGGAGCTGTCATGTTGTCTATCTTTATATTCAGTCCATGGTTTTTAGAGAGCTCCAGGAATGAGTCCTAAAACCCAGAAATATATTAGCATTTCAGCACCTCAGGTTCCCTTGTTTCAAAGTCAATGGGTTTTTTGAATGGCTTTCTGGTGAGAAGCCTGAAATAAGGTCTGTGGTTAACACAAGCTTAAAAGACTTTTATGTTTCAGTAAATACCCCACTTATAAACTTAAAAAAGGCTGTTTCTAACAAGTGGCTAAATGAGACTGCAGAACATCATCAAGCCAAACACAGCTTTACAGCCTTGTAGCAGCGGCGATGCAACTGTAGTGTAGTTTTGTTATTGCCTAATGTTAGCTTTTTACCTCTGGCGATTGCATTTTGGCTTGGAAAAGTGTACAAGTAGGTATCATAAATGTTTGTTTTCCACAGAGCTGACATTCTGCAATGATCCAAAATCTGATGGAAAAATCCCATAGGCTTTTTGACGAGGGAACCAAGGTGACGTTAGCTTGCATATTGGCTTGCAGTAAAATGTTATCCCTGGAGCACTCTATAGCTGAGGTCTTTAGCAGAAAATATTTTTAATTGTGATATTGTACACAACGGCATGGTAAATATCCTTTGTTCTTTCAACATCAGGTGCTGTTAAGGTGTTAACCAGTTGAATGCATCTTGAATCTTGGTCTTCTGGTTATTTCCCCTCATGCAGTTGCAGAATGTACTTGCTAGGTGACTGTTAGCTGTAGTCTTTGCAGTCTGTTCAGGTGCAACTTTCTGTCTGAGATACAGAAGATGTGAGGCAATGCAACAGTCGAATTTCATTGGCACTACTTTGATGTCGGTTTCTGTGCAATTACACCCGTAGGTACAGGTGTTGTCAAAGTTTCCTGGAGTGCACCTGTACATCACAGCAACAAGGTGGGAAAACACTAGAGGTCAGCAAGTTACTTTTTAACCATGATAATGGTGTTTACATCATAAGAAAACAATATAAGCCAAACATGATCCCAAACACATGTAGGCAGTTTGGAATGAAGTTTCCATAATTGTTTAAAAAAATAAGTAAAAGGAAAACACCTTCAACTGTAAATTTAGGTCAGAGCTCTTCTGCCATATGCTGCTGTAAACGATTTCTATCATCTGGTTCAATGTTAAACATTAGCTGCTTAAAATTCCACTCCAGATATCTAATGTTTGAGGGAAGTATTACACATCGTACAGCAAGCTTCACAGAGTCTGGAGTTCACTGTGTGTGGGAGTTTAATCTTTGACTTTTTACTATAAATGGATCAAAAACTGTTTTGTTAGTACACTAAAGAATTGAATTATGTTATGTAAAAGCAGCCTTTTATCAGCATAACTTTATCTACCAAGGACGTATAGCATGTCACTAAAAGCAATTAGTGATATGCGGTGGATTTTATTGCATGCTAATCATTTACAAAGCCATAGAAAAAAAAATGAGCTCATTCTTATAATGATTTGGTTTGCAATTTATTTTATTAAAATCATTGTCTTTGTTTCCCTCAAATGGATTCTGGGTGTGGATGGATACAAGTTCAGTCTACTGTAAAAACAACTCGGAAATCATCTTGCTTGTAATCCCTGTACAGTAATGTATTTATACATAGTAGGAGGTTAGATATCTTCATCTGGCACCCTACATCAACACTGGTATAGAGCCACATTTTCTCTCCTTGTTTGCTGTACCACCACTGCAGCAGGAGACAGCGTGCAGCTGGGAATTTAATTTTTTTATTTTGGTCTATGATTGATTGCTGATTAATTAGTTGTACACAGGCTTGTCTTTGTGAAGTCCTTAGAGACGTACTTTATGATGATATTCTTACAGGCTATCATCATTATCTCACTGTCAGGCATTGTTAGACATAGTCTAATTGTCAGACGCCTTCTATGTGCTTTCTAGCAGAATATATTAGTACATTTACTATAGGAAAAGGCAGATCCATCTGAAATTCTGAAGGATCAGTCAGTCAATCTCATTTTAGAGGTGTTGAACTTATGCCAGCTAAAACTGCTGAAGCAGAATTAAACACAATTGTCCATCCAAGTTGGACCAGAAAGTGGACTTTGGAGGCAACATAATTCACCTGCAACTCAAAAAGCCAGAAAACCAAATAAATTATGAATATGCTTTTGTAGTTAATTCATTAATTGTTATTTTCTGATCTGTTCACAACAGATCACAGGCAAATACAGGCAAGTTTCTTGACCGATAAGCATTTATTGCTGTTGCAGGAGATAATTTTGCTCATGTAGGAGGTACGGCTGCACGTGTAGGCCAAAATGATAATCACCATTATTTGATCAATATTGAGATCATGAATATATATCACAGATTATTAATTTTTTTAAGGACAAAATATTTGTGTAGCACTTTAACATTTAATTAAATGGAGCACTTCTGTCACTTCCATATTGTGCTACATTCCCACTAATTAATGTGTCTTCTCATCAAAAGAAGACTTAAAATAAGGTTCTTCTTCACCTGAACTCAAAGCATCTCCTATAGATATGGATCTGCATCCTGCATAATAATAATAATAATAATAATAATAATGATAATAATGATAATAATGATAATAATAATAATAATAATAATGATAATAATGATAATAATAATTTATTTTTACAGTGGTCACAGTGTCATGAGGCAATACTTTTGCTGTCATGGATGTCTGATGTCTTGTTACTGAACAAAGACAGGGATTCAGTAAGGTAACATCAAAGTCATTCCTCTTGGCCTTCATACGTAGTTAGAAGCGTTGGACACAAGTGCGGCACAGACGCAAGTGTCAATCACTCTTACATATGATTTCTC
The DNA here is from genome assembly GCF_008729295.1 of Plectropomus leopardus. NCBI lineage: Eukaryota > Metazoa > Chordata > Actinopteri > Perciformes > Serranidae > Plectropomus > Plectropomus leopardus. The sequence continues at coordinate 11,919,393 of NC_056463.1, forward strand.
TCCTAATTCTGAAATACTTTCAAACTGTGTATGATGATGGTTGATGACTTTAGTTTTGCCCGTCCACAGTTGTAACAGTTAGGAACGTTTTTCACAGACTGCTGCTGCAGGGTGTACATGAAGCAGGCAGCTCTTCAAAAGTGGAGGCTGGCTGTTAGTTTAGAAAGTGCTTGATTTGATATGCAGTGGAGTTTTCTTTGAGTGGAGCACACACTTTAAACGTCAATATCACAGTCACTCATGTTTATTAAATTGTGGGAAGGGAAAATAGTTATTTTGATCAATAATCAATTGATTGTGCAGCCCTAATGAGAGGACTCAAACGATATATCGTAGACTTTATTTTAGCTAAAAAGATTGTTTCCTGCATTGTCAAATCTATTTCTCAATATAATAAATATGTCACTAAATTCTATCGTTGTTCCAATAGCTTGCAAAACAAATGTGGTCACACCTGTGGCTCTGAAGTCCAAACCAGCAATAAGCAATTATAAACTGATCTCTAATCGTCCTCTCATGTCTGAACTGTTGGAAAAGTGATTGCTGGCCAACTCACAGCCCATCTGTCCACTCCTTCTGATCGATTTCAGTCAGAGTTCAGATGTAAACACTCTAGTGAAATTGCACTCAACAGGGTAGTAAATGATTGAGTAATTGCTGTGGGTTCTCAACTAACATCTGTCCTGTATTTGACAATAAGAACCACAAGGTCCCCTCAGATCTTCTCGAGAACTTTAGTTCTCAAGGGGCTGGTACTTGTTCTGTTTGACAAAACTCAAAAAACATGGTGTGTAGAGGACTTCTGTTTTAGACTATCCGAAAGCTAATGGTGGTGTCCCACAGGGATCTGTCCTTGACCTGCTTCTGTTAGTTGTTTGTGCTGCCCCTTGACCATAACTTCAATAAACAGGACTTAAATGTTCAGTTACGCAGATGACATTCAAATATATCTCCCTGCTGGGACTTTCTGCAGCTTTGAGATTTAGAAAAATGTGTAACTGAAAAGTGGCATATTAAGCAACATTCACTAATTTTGAATTCACAGATTCTGATATCACAGTTTATATGCTTAAAAAATGTTGAATATATATCTATTAACTTATCCAAATCATACATCCACCTTTAGGAAGTATCCTTCCCAACTATTTTGCTCTTTACATTGTCTCCATGATGGCCTACATGTCCCTCTGCAAATGAAATGAAATGTTTATCCGTGGAAATGTTGGTTTGTCAATTGACAACTTTGGTCCAGACTGAAAAATCAATCTAAACTATTTGATAAAAGTGTACAGACATTCATAGTGGCATGAGGATGAATCCTACTGACTTTGATGACATCCTGGTTGTTTTTGTCTTGGGCCATCAGCAGGTTTTTACTTATCTTGTGATACATCTCATCTGGGAAGATTGATATATTCATGATTCTCAGATGATGACTCCTAAAGATTTTGGTCAACCCCTGACCTTTTTCCCTAGTGCCACCAGCATGTTCGCGTTTGTGGTTGAGTGAAATTTTTTAACAAAGTGTGATCGCAGTGACATTTGTTACATATTTTTAAGTACCTCTTCAGAATAAATTTTAAAAATTTCACTTCAGCAGTCCCTTTACTTCTAATATCTAGGTAGATAAAAAATCCGGTTTGGCCACTACTTTGGTTTGTAAGTAAATAATGAAGCTATTGACATTTCCATGGTGGTTAGCACTGTTGCCTCAGACCAAAGGGGTTGTGGCTTTTAACCAGCCGGGGGGCCGGGGCCCTTCTGTGCTTTGGGTTTTTGCAGGTTTTCCGGCATCCCCCCACATTCCAAAGACATGCAGGTTTGGTTCATTAGTGACTCTAAATTGGCCGTAGGTGTGAATGTGGGTGTGATTGGTTGTCTTTCTCTGTGTGTCAGCCCTCAAGAGGATAAGCTGTTTCGGATAATGAATAAATTAATGAATGCTTGTCTTTATTGTTAATTAGCAAATGTGAACATGGTTTAAACATTATATGTTTAATGTCAGCATGTTAGCATTGTCATTGTAAGCATGTTAAAATGCTGACTTCAGCATTTTGCTCAAAGCACAGCCTCACAGTATTGCTTGCAATGTTGCTGTCTTTTTAACTTAAGGTAGGGTTGGGCATCAAATTCTGTACTTTTAAGGGTACTGACTGAATTACATCGGTACTACAGACTACTGAGTTAAATCAATCAATTCCAAAAAAGAGTATATCTTGGTGAGAATGCCGATTTCAGACAGGAGGCAGAAGCATTGCAAAGAGCCCTCAAGTTGACGGCCAGTGAGTTCCACAAGTCGCTTCTGTGCTTTTTGGCGCTTTGTGGCAGAAAAAATAGAGTTAGAGTGGAGCTGTTTTTAAAAAATTTAGAAATAGTCTTGTATCACTAATGTTTGTGATTTTGCTTTGTAAATTGCGTATGTATTCCACATATTTGTCAGATGTGTCTAAACAGAGAGCAAGAGAGATGATAAGACATGTACACATACAAACACACAAGCAAGCAGACAGGGACGTAGCTCTACGTGCGATTAGAAACGAGGAATGAGCAGAAACAGATTCTGACTATGTAAGAGCTGGTTCCAATGTGAACCTACCCAGCCCTATGTTAAGTAAATGGAGAGTAGTCCTTTTCTGACTGAAAATGACATGAGTCAGTGAAGTCATAGACAAGTATGAGGGCAGTTAAAAAGTTTCTTTCTAAAAGTTGTACTGATAGTAAGGGATTTGGGAAGGAACATGTGACAAGGAAGGAAGTTATTTTTTAACATTATTTTCAATCAAAGTTATATTGACCCTTAGAGAAGTTCAATAAAGAATTGCTGGTTATGAGTTAAGCCGAACCAGACCTCAGGGAGTCTAAAGAGTTGCACATAAAGTAGATTTATCACAGCATCTTTCTGGTTCTCACAGGTTTTCACTTACCTCCGAGAAACATTTTTCTAAAAATAGAAACTTAATTAAGGGTATGATTAGGCTTTAATTTAACCATAAAAAATACTTATATCAATCACACTGCATTCATTTGGCAGGTGCTTTGGTCTATAGCTACTTGCAAGAAGTGCATTCATCTCACAGTAAAAAGTGCATTTACCACATTACATGAAGTATAGGAAAGCAAATTTGCAGCCTTATTGTTTATTTATTTATTTATTTATTTTTAAAAGGCGCAGGACCAGGTTTGAGTAAAGTGATGTGTTTTCTTTTCTGTGCAAGACTCATTCTCTGGTGTAAAAATGCCACTGAATAATTGTTGCAGAGTTACAACTGGAGGAAGATTTTAGAAAGGGATTTCAGAAGCACATATCACCATAGTTACCAGTCCACCTCACGTGTAGGTGTTGATTATAAAACAGCATGTCACATGGAGGGGGTATGCAGTTTTTTTTACCATGAAACCCCCAGTGTTGTCAGCTAACTTAAGATGATCACAAATTATTCTTAAATCACAAAGCAACAAATACATCATATGTTAAGTATTTTCCATTAAATTCAATGCAAACTTTGAAAAAGTCATGGTCTAATGTCCAGAAGATATATGATGAAGCAACTGCTTTATTTAGTAGTGTTACAGTAGTATTGCTCTCCTCTGGTAAAACTGTAAAAATGTTTTTGATAGCTTGTCCTGCACTCGGGGTGTGTACATACATTAATCCAATTAAATGTGATATGGGGTGACTAAAGCCAACCGCTCCTATCATATAAAACCACACTTGACCTTGTTAGCTCATGAGTCTTTGTAGCTGGGGTTATTTTGGGTCAAAGGCATGTGTCTGGATATTAGTTGGTAAAATGTTTCCATTACCAAAAGGATGTTGGCGGTCTAATTTATCTATTTCTCCCTTGTCCCCTGTATGTGTGGAGGTGCACAGTCCTCTACAGATGTAAACCTCACCACTGGAATGATACTGCCTGATTGGCTCAGATTTGTCTTAAGTGTGTATGCAGCAGGGAGGGTTGGGAGTAATTAGTTAAATTGAACTGAGTTCCATAAATAAATTACATAATAAATGTACTTGTAATCGGTTACAGTTACTGGGAATATAGGTAATTAAATGATGATTACTAATCTAATCAAAATGTTGGTGATTACAAAAGTGTTGCATTTAATTCTTCTCAGTAAGCCTATATGTAGAAAAAAATATTCATTGTGTTGCCATGCATCAGAAAGGCTTTGTTTTGGCATTTTTCTGGGAAAACATGGATTAGCGAAGCCATTGGGACAATATGCAACATTTATGAACTTACTTTTTTTTTTTTGGAACTTTTCAACTTTATGGCCCAGTTTAAAACATTTGTTAGAAAATTAATGGAAAAGTAATCCAATGTGATATGTTACATTTCTTTGATGAAGTAATTTAAATAGTCACATTACTTATTACTTTTAAATGAGGCTTAACTAGTTAATAGAATAACTAGTTAACGAGGGTAACTAGTAATCTATAACCTATTACATTTCAAAAGTATCCTTCCTAACATTGTATGCAAGTAGGAATTACATATATGTTACATGTATATTTGGTGTTTATGTATGAAGTGATCAACATTTTTACAGTTTACGTTTTTTAACATTTTGTACTTGTAAGTCACTTTCAGACTCAGAACCCATCGGTCTGAAGGGGGGCAATGGGGAATTTTTTGGGCTGATCCAGTGTAGCCAACGCAGCCTATATTGAAGCTAAGACTTATTCTTTCATGTGCTGGTCATGTTAGCTAACCTCTTTTATCAGGTATAGGCATATGTATGCAGAAACATTTTTAAAAGCGCATAAATAGCTAAATTGTCATCAGACTGTAGTCAGTGACAGATTGCATAACTGCCCATGAACAAGCTGCTGTTCAAACATGATTGGTTGATACAACTTGAACTACAAACGGACTACAAATGAAAACCAGAACACTTCTGATACCAAAATCTTGTCCTGTCACCTTCAGATAATGCGTAGATATGCAGATACCTGTTGATAGAGATTAGGCATGTTGTAATCTTTGGGTTTTGAGAATTGTCTTTGAATGTTATACAAATGCTGTGGTTTTCTAGAGAGTCCGAGCTTGCTAAGTCGTGCTGACATTTAGGTGATCAAATCAGGTTCCTTAATGATCTGATCAAATCTCTCGAAAATATCTCCTCCACCAGCATTTCTATTTCTATTACATTTCATCTGGAAATATTTCATGAGATACTCTAACTTCTATTTCACTGTTTGTGCCTAATTAGAGTCCCATGCCCACCCTAGTTTTATCCCCTTTGCCTTAATCCCCTTTTCCTATAAAGACAAACATTTCACATTTCAAATTTGAAATGAATCAGTTGAAAGGTAAACTCTTCCTCAGGTTTTGGTATCAAGTACAAGCAATGCAGCAGTGAGGAGAACCACTGACCATTCTGTTTACAGAAGGCATTCCTGTTCACTTCCTTCATTTTAATGCGCACGGTGTTTGTAAAATATGACAGGGATGGGCGTGTGTGAGAGTGTTTGTGCATGTGCGTGTTTCTGTGTGTGTTATAACTGAGGGGAAGCAAGGGGAGAGGCAGAAGATGAACATGCTTTATGGCAGTAGTAAAATTCTCCATGGTCCGTCTGCTAGGAAAGAGCCAAGGGCAGAATGTTTATGACTCCCAAACATTATAAACTACCTCTGTGCATTTACCTCAAGCTGCTGTGTTTGGCCAGCCATGTCCCTCCGCAGCAGAACGGGCGTCGGAGTGGCGTGTCTCTTCATGAATACTAACTATACCTCTGTTTCACTATCATTAAATGTATCTTTACTATTTCCAGCCTCACCTCGGCTGGTAAAGTCAGGAGCACTGAGGTGTGATTTCATGCGGGGAATATCAACTGGTACACTGTCTACACTGAATTTGATTCTTCTGGATTGAAACTGCAAAAACACACAAGTATTAAAACCTCACAATTTGTCTGGACAATATCAAATCAAGGCAAACTTTAGTTTAGTACAAAGTGTAAGGCGAGGGTAATGTGTCCAAACAGGGTAGTGGAACTAGCATTACTGCAAGAGAACTAATCTGTTTGCATGATTACAGCAGGCCGACCACTATGTGTGAGCTATTTCACTGACTGTGAGTGTGAGAATGTTGTTTTTAGAGTTTTAATGTGAAAAATGGACATGTTGATTGTTGAAAATGAAATTTAGTATCTGATTATTAAAATGGTATCGAGCTGTGACCTTTTTTTATTTTCTAATTTTCCTTAATCAATCTGAACAGGACTGCTGTAAGTCTTTCACTAGGCAATACATTTTAAAATTTCTGAAATTGGGAGAAAATGTTGTGTTAATTGAGCTGTGGCACATAAGTTGAAAAGAAGCTTATGTTAAAGGGACTGTTAAAATTTCGTCTTCAGAATCTAATTAACTGGAGATCATGTTTGCATGATTCTTAATGTATAAAATGTTACAGTGGTTTTTATGATATCTTACAAAAATGCACATACAACCAGTATGATATTCTACAAATTAGCACCCCATGAATTAAGTTATGCTCTTGACATAAAGTTACATATTTAATGTGGTTACATATGTTAGGTTTGAGCAAATAGTTATTTTGATTAGTTGTTGGAAAAAAAACATGGTAACAATCAACGTACCTTGAGATAAGTACAAGAGTTTACTTGGTTTCACATGTCCCAAACACGTCCCAAACTCCAGTCTCCTGGGAAAAAAAAGTCCTGTGCAGTTTGACCCATCCACTACCTCAGCCTTTCTCCTTCCACGGACTTTTGTTCTCTTTACTTTCGTCAGCACATTGGCGACATGCTCGCGGCCTTCCCGATTACATGGGTTACACGGATTACTTGCTCATGAAGTTGGTTATATACAAATTGTGGTGCATTACTTTTCATAGATATATGTACGAACAGTGCAGAACAGGGGTTGGCATGGTACTGGTCTTTTTGAAGAATGGTACTGGAAAATAGGCTGCCTAGCAAAACAGATATACTACCAAACATTACATTTATGTACTGTGATTATAACTACCACTTACCACTGAGTCAAAATTACTTTATACAGCTTTGATTTGCCCCGGGTTGCCGCTCTTTTCATGAGACCATTTTTTAGCTTTATGGCAATCTCTTGTTCTCCCACACCCTGCAGCAAAAAACATTTTCTCTCCCCAGTGTGATGGGCTATTTATTTTCAATTATTTGAGGTTGTTTGACTGTCCGTGTGGTCTCCAAACTTCATATTAGAGAAGCTGTATTGAGAAGGTTTTGCATGCAGTGCGCATCATGTGCCCTGGAGGTTACTTACGGGCCACACTGCATGCATGAGCAGTGTGTGTTTACACTGACAGTGTTAGTTGTTGCGGTGCTGCTAAGCTGCCTACTGTTATAAATACTTTATTTATATAATTAAAAGCACGTACTTCAATCATTTATGAAGCTGTGCAGCTACTACTGTATATTGTCAATAACATGGTCCTGCAAAATTTTAAAGTAAAAAGCTTTGTGTTAACAACTAAAGGGATTTTGCCGACAGAAGTTGTCAGAGGGCTTTTATTTTCGAGGACAGGAAAGGTTCAGTAAAACACATGACTTTGTATACATGTGTCTGCACTGACGTGGTAGTTTTAGTTTTGGAAAAGAGAGAAACAATAATTCAGGTGTATGGTTGTGTCTCTTTTTAAAAAAAGCAAATGGGTGTATGGAAAATACCTTTCTGAAAAGGGCAGGACAGCCTGCAGAATAATGTGAGGTTGGAGGATGTAGTGCCGCACATTGATACCGGCATATACAGTATACCCTAGTGAAATTCCAGGGCGGTGTGAAGGTTTTAAAAAATAGATAAAAGCCCAGTGGACACCTAGTTACAAACATTTAGAGGAGCACAACCAAGTGTTGCCACAACTTTTGCAGCCTTTGCACTTGAAGCAAAGGACATGATTAGATAATTTTCTGGGAACACTATAGCAAGCATAAACCAAGCATAACAGTTGCCTTGCTGGTCAAGAGCCTACAGGACAATTTAATCATGCCACTGTTCTGCTACACTAGGATATGATTGATAAATTCGATAGCAAGAGACTAATGAGCCACCGACTTTAACTTTATTTGTAGGTTCATCATGTGCACTACACCCCCAGAGCTAAAACCTGTTGTCCCAGGTGAAAACAGACGTTCAAAAGAAAAAAAACTACACCTGCAGTCACAACACAACAAATCTGCAACGTCATACCACATAATTAACTGTCGGGGCCATGAATTATATTGTACTCCCATATGTTTCCCAAATACAAACTATGTTATGTTTGTTTGTCTGCGGCATAGAGAATTAGCAGCACTGGCTTTTGGTAACAAGAATAGGACCTTTCTTCATAGTGTGTAGAGTACATCATGCACGCCCAGGTCCTGGTGCACAGAGGCACTCCATCTGAATCCTAACACCATTTTACACTCAGACTCTGAAAGCTGCTGTCAAGGGATACAAGATTTATTTGCCTGTAATTGCCTAATTTTGCCTTTCCTGCAGGCTCAGAGGGAGCCGCAGCCCACCGATAGACAGCCTAACCTTGCCTACTGAGGAACAGTCCAAGGATGTAATACTGTCAGCTTCACATAGTCCTCGCTGGTGATTTATCATCACTGCCTCCCTCTCTCCCTCCGTTCCTCCTGCACTTCTCACCTTCTGCTTGAACAAACACTTAGTGAGATGTTATTGAAGGTAAACTCCGCAGAGTGTTTGCGTTGCATCGGAAAGAAGGGATCTGTTGATAGAGGTAACTTGGAACTGAGACAAGAGGAGTGATGTGTAGAATGACTGCAGCACACCCTGGATGAGTTGTTTGTCAGGATCAATAACCCGGTCTGAACAAGCAAGTGAAGGAAGTGTCTTTGTTTTGCCGTGCTGCATTCAGGTCAATGATGAGGGTTCACTGATTTTGAGTGTTTACTCCTACGAGGGGCTGAGAATGGCTGCACAGGTGGGAAGAACAAGTGGACACTTCTGAAAACATGACAGCTTTATTTTTTTAGGTACCATTTTCGAACCCATATTTTTGTGATAACTTGTTTTTGCATGTGCAGAATTTAAAAAAGTACTACTACCAGTAGCTTAGACGCTCTTCAAAAACACAAAGTAAGACAATGCTGTCATCCTACTCTAAGTGATGTTGAAGAATTCAACTTTTCTTTGAGCCTCTTTGGATGATATTTGTACTGCGGACAGTTTAAAATAACATATTGCTCAGACAGTAGACAGCCACGTGATCACATAGAGATGATGTATAAGCTGAGGTACATGATGCGTGAAGCCTATAGCCTATTTTCTACAGCGCTTGTGGCAGTATGCTCAATTTTGCTGCTTATCTACAGTCACTCACTGGCTTTTCACAGGGATAAGACTGGGCTTACTCTGTACACTGCTTATGCAGTCTTAAGACATTTTGAGGCTTATGGCTCAAGTGCAAAATTATTACAAACAATTCAGTTTAATATCCAGGCTATAAATATGTTTTCATATAAACTAGAGAGAAAAACAAACTCTGCTTTTGTGTGAAGCGCAATTTCTGTCAGGTATGCAAACACTTAAAACATGTTTGTACACTTTTTGTTCAGGTTTCTTGTAAAGAGGCAGGAACTAAAGTGATTGGTTAGTTTTATTACAATGGTTATACTTGAAGAGATATATTCAGTCTCAGTGTAAAGTGTGTTTTAAAGAAAGTTCAGATTGCATATGCTAAGTTTAAACTAGTTGAAAAAGTTGTGTGTTATCTATTGTACCTAATGGCAAAACCTTGCAGATGGCACTTGTATGCCACATTTTAATGGCTTACAGCCTTCAACAGGGGGTCTGTTACCCCTAGGGGGTCCTCTGAGTTACTGCAGGGGGCCCGCCAAATTATTGTTTGGTAATTTTAAGTTTTTGTTGGTTTGTTTCTCCCAAAATTTAAATGTCTGAAAATACACGTTAACATTAATTCAGCATATTATTAGCAAAGATATAATGGCCTATTCATAATTAAATTAGTAGTAATTTGTAATACACAACATTGATGATAGGTTAACTTGTAAGCCACAATGGATCGTTTCGTAACTTTTTTAACTTTTTTCTAATACCATCCACTTCAGAAACAAACACGTCATATGAATCTGCCAATAGTTATTGTTTTAATAGCATAGTATTGTATGCACCATAAAAGGGCATGTTTATATTTATACAAAGCGCTAGGCCTACCTACACATTATTGTAGACCCAGTATGCAACTTCATATTTTCATCTGCGGTTGTGGTTACAAAAGCGGGTATTTAAGCCAAAACACTATCTTTTCCTTAATATAACTTATTGCCTAAACCTAACCTAACAACAAAAATTAAAGCCTGAAAAAGTGTAGAGATTCAACATGTTATCTACATATGAAACATACAAATGTAACATCTATGGTTCTACAGATGCCAACATTTATTCTGGTGATTGGGTTGTTTTAAATCAGTATTTTGTGTGCAACTATTGATTTCTTTAGAAAGTTGTTATGCAATAAGCGGGATAATGTACAGTAAACAGTTCAGTATTGGGAAATGAATCCCTTTAGTGAAATTTAAGTCCTATTTAGCTGCAGATGGGTTCATAATATTGCATGTGCTGATCTTTCGAAGGCCTCCACACACCTACACAGGCATGTTACTTATGTTGCCTAATTAGATGTATTCCTGGACTGTGTAGGAGTGTTCAGACTGCACTTGATTGACATCTCCCTCACTGTTTATTTTGTTGAACCTGTTAGGGCAGGGCAACTTACAGCTTTATCACTCACAGCACACCAACATTCATGACTAAGGCATTTTGGACCAAAATATAGCAGTTTTAATGCAGACATTTCAGTCAAATGATTTGCTTGTGGATGTTTGGTAAACTTTTAAGATGCTTTGATGATCAAATTTGTTGAACTTGTTGACACACATTAGCAAACCCTCATGCCAGTGCTGACATTTGAGGGAAAGGTGGGGATCACACAGTATTAGCTTTGCAATCCCATCCAATTTCCTGCTCTGGTAATTAAGAATAAGCGCTTAACAAACTTTACACTCACTTTCCCTTTTGCCTTGATGGAAGCTTGTCAGAACCAACCACTGCATAACCCACAGGTAGTCACTATACTGCATAAATGCAACTTGTATACTTTTTTAGGGCTGTACCCGACTCAGAATTATGCCAGTTATACTATTATTGAAGTCTGAATAGACCCCGCTGGATGTTCAGTTTGACAGCAACACTAACGTAATATAGTAAACAAGCTAATGGCACTAACAAACGCAGAAATGTGTAACAAAATTTTTTGCCGACACTAGATGTCAAACAAAAGCCAGAGAATGTATCATACTAAGTTGCTGTGAGCTGTAAATTTACCACTTCTTAGCAGAAGGTCTCTCCTCTCACCTCTTCTGTGCTGCTGCCTGCATTTCCACAGCTCCCTGTACTAAACTGTAGTGTGCAAGCACTCACTCCGCAGCAAATCAAGGGACCAAAATGTCTGCAGAAGTAGACCTACATGGCACAGCACACTGAGTAGCTAAAAGAAAATATTAACAAAAATAACGAGTTGTCACTTTATTCAACCTTGTGTATTTTTTCATGGTCTTTTTTCATTATAAAGCATTTTGTCATCTGCGGTTTTAGTTATTGCTGAATAATCAAACATTTATACTATCAAAAATCATCACTGTTATTATTATTAATATTAATATTAGAATCTCAACCTGCTTTATAAGATAATGAATTTCACTCTTCCATTCCCATCTGTAACTGGGCACTTAGTAGTTCATAAGATTTGGTGACCTTGTGTAATTCACAGGGTGCAGGAGTTCAGCCAACTTTAACCAGAACAGAAGTCTAATTAGCCAGAATATGTGAAAACACCTGTGTGGGTCTGCAGGGTCTAAAATCCAGTCTGCATACACAGTATGTGTGATATGTTTTTCCGTTGGATGAAAATACCTCAAGTTTTTCTGTGCAGTCCCTTGTCTCTCTAGGTTGAGTGGACACCTTGTATTTCAGTGTGTATCTCTGAGTTTTTGTTTGACTAGGCCAAAACAAACCATCCTGTGTAATGTAGCATAAGTAAAATGCCATCAAGCTTCTGTGCTGCATATACTCTTATTACACATCTCCCTCAGGAATATGAATCCATTTAGAGGCTTCACATATAAAACACTTTGCTATGTGAAACAATGCGCTACTTGACCTTTAATAATACATTTTACTATTATTAATAACTGCTGATGGAGGTGAGAGATCACTTTCTAAGTGTTGACGCTTTTCCTTTATGGGAGGGTCCTGGTTCCCCAAGCTGCCACCTTAATTTGACCTCTCAATTTACCATTACGTTTATAATGGGTTCATTCATCAGTGTGAATTGGCTAGGTTAATTTTTCTCACAAAACTAAATGGGAAGATTAGCTTAGAAAATTACTACTGATGAATGACCCATTAGGAAAATCAAGCATCTAGGGCAACGATCATGGACCACTTGGCTGCTTGTGTTCTGTCACTGAGCCGACCTTGTATCTGACGAAACAGTAACAATACGGGTGAAATCAGAACTGCATTTTGTCTTGATAACTGATTTTGTAAAGCTTTAAAAAATGATTAGAAGTAATGATTTTTTTTAATATAAAGAAAGGGGTTCATTTATTGGGGTAACCCTGTAATTTGAGGGAACACGGTTTTATGGAGATTTCGTGGCATCCAGTGTTGAGGATTGCAGATTGTAACCAGCTGAAACTTCTCTCAGTTGGAATTCCTTCAGTTTTCATTGCTCAGGAGGTTTTTTAACAGGATCCATTTTACCCACAGAGGTCTCATCCTCTCCAAAACAAACAGACCTGGTGATGTAAACTGGTAAAAACACTGACTAAAGCAGTTTCATGTTACAAATCAATGTTTCTCCAGTGCCATTTGGCATGTAAGAGACTGGCTGCTGGCCGAGCACCTGCTAATATTTGCTTACTTCTTTACCGGGAGACGAATCATTTGCAGAATACCCTTCCTTTCCAAAATAAATAAGCAGTTTCACATTTAAATAAATCAGTCTTTTATTGATGTTGTTCATCGTGGAGGGGCTGCTAACTACAGTGGCCAACACAAAAACCCAAATAGCCCTATTTAGAGCCAGTGTTTCATTTGCCCTTTCTAGGCTACAATGGGAAACATAATAATGCAACATGGCAGTCTCTTTAGATGATGGCCTGCTTCTTCTTTACATACAAACAGCTCATTCAAATGTAATAAACACACAACAGTTATTATTTTCAGGTTAATATACACTAAAAAACACACTTATCATGTTATATTTCATTTCCAACATATCCCCCTAAATCCTATACACTGGACCTTTAAATACCTCAATTTTGCACTTTTCAGCAGCATACAAACATTTTACATATTCTTTCTAACACATTGTAATATAGCTGTATGCAGCTACAAGACAATTATAGTGTTCATTGAGTTACAACATTACTCAACAATTATAACTCCTAACTGGGAATTTAATTTAAACCTTTTTGTAACTATGTAACTATAATAATTAAGCTTTTTGTTGAGGTGAAACAATGATCAAATGTTTGGAAATCACAGTAATATGTGTATATATTATATATATGTATATATATATATATATATATATATATATATATATATATATATATATATATAACAAGGAACAGAGGTAAATCCTTAGGAGAACTGCGTAATTTAACCTATGCTGTATTTGTTAATCATTAATTTATTTTTACTAACTTTATTTAGTCATTTTCTTCTTCCTCCTCTATTTTACTTTTCATTTTTGCATGTTAAACTGACCCTCTTTGTACTGATGAAAAGACTGGCTTACAACAGCATTTAATTAAAATTAATGAACTGGAAGTGCACCAGCTGAACATCATCTCTATTTATTTTTTTTTTTTACGTATGATTTTGTCTATACTTGTAATTAGTGGCAAATTACATAGTTCTTTTTGGAAAATGTCCCAGGAAATTATGTATAAAATTACAGACCAGATAAAGAAAACATTCCTAAATTCACAAAGTGGTTCTAATTGCTGTGACTTTATTAGAAGTGATAAGGGAAATGTGCTGATAAATGCCACATATTTTTCTTGATGTGACTTGTTTTTCAGTTCTCTCTCGCCTCCATTAGCTCATTTTGTTTTGGACAGTGGCTTGAACAGAGCAGATGAAACGCCTACAGGACTCTTGTGTTGTAACTATGGTGATGAGACTCTCATGAAATCATTTCCTAAAATCTGCTGCATCCCTTTTTGTCAGAACCCTGTAATAATGATTTAGGAGCAGCTCTGCATCAATGAATAAGTGCTGGAGGAAAATACATTGAAAATACTCTTTTACACTATAAGTTCAGTATTTTGTATAAAAAAAGAGCCTTATGACTTACAGGAGTGAGAGATGTTGTGGTCTTCACTTGTACATTACCATCTGTACTCCTTATAATAAACTCACTAAATTACAAACTAGCTTCCACAACTTCTGTTTGCTTGCATAACACATCCAATTAAAATGCCTGGATGTTATAAGCTTTATGAATCATTCACACATAGCCTATATATTTCAGAAACAAGTCTTGTATTTCAGAGAACAAAGCTTCGAACTGCTTGGCTTCGCATGGACGCTATACGTATTAACTACTACTGCTGTGTTTGCAGCATCACTGCCAGTGCCACTTTTGTTGAGAGACATTTAGGCTTGTTTTTCAAACTGAATGTTGCTTGGAAATATTGGCAGTCACAGGCTTTGTTTTTCTGGGCTTGTTTTCAAAATTTGCTTGGTCTTTACAGCCTTGTTTTAGTTCACCTGCTTAATACACAGAAAACAAAACGGCCAGACAATCTCAGATAAAACGCAAGCTGTCAATCATTACCACCCGCTGCTCAGCTCTGATACCTGCACAGACTGTAAGACCTGTCTGCACAGAGCACCGTCTCCGTCTCAGTGCCTCTTTGTAATATCTGTTGTTTTGCCCACTGCTGTATTTTAAGGGGGGGTGCAGGTTCACCATTAACCAACTGGTCTCAGCAAGGGGCATAAAACTACACCTCAGTAAAAGGTGTAAAAGAAATGAGACATTGTTTCATATAAAATATGCTAAAATCAAAGGGAAATAGCTATTAAAAAATCAGAAACAGCCTGTGTGTCTGGACAGGATCCTGGCCTGCATATAAAAAATACACAAGAATGGATGCTCTTAGTTTAATTTATTAAGTTTATTTGTCAGGGATCAAATACAACAACAATCTCACATAAGAAGAAGAGATGCTTTGTATCAAGCTACTGTCCCTGGCCAGGTGGACACAAACACCAATACAACAAATGGAAGAAAAATACAGTAAAATACTAAATTAATCGTAGATCCAAAGATACATAAAACTATCAATAATTACACTCTAAACTATATTTTTCTGAACCCCCAAATTGCAACTTCTTCCACTATTTGAAATGGCTCCATATGACTTTGTAACCTCTGTACATCAGAAATTCTACATTATCACTCAGACAGGAGATCTTTGATGTAAAAACTGAAAAAAATGGCCCTAGTACTTAGCCTTGTGGTACTCCTGTAGTATTATATTGGCTCTTGTCAACAGCTTAATAAGAAGTATTGAATGGTAATTGTATTTAAGAGACCCTACTCCCACTATCTATCTATCTGTCTATCTATCTATCTATCTGTCTATCTATCTGTCCATCTATCTATCTATCTATCACAGCTAGAGATAGATAATACATAACTGAATGGTTAATTAAATGGTTAAATGTTACCTCTTCTATTTTCTCTCACAGAATGGTCAGAGCACGTGCACCACAGACTTTCATTGTCTGAGCTGTCGAACTTCCAGAGGTTTTGACACCCAAAAGAATTTACTCAAAGCTGCAAAAGTAGCGACTGAGTCAGCTATGGCGAAGCCAATGACGTAAGTTCAAGTAACTTGTGATTGGCCAGTGACCCAAGTCTTGTTACACACATGCAGAATGCTCTCATGTGCACCCTGGATGACAGGAAGGGACCATGTAGAGAGACAGTCTTTAAAACCCAGATTAGGATAGGTGCTTCAAATTTTTTCAATGAATCCTGGGACCCAGGGTTTATATTTTGACTGTCTGCTATCACCTGCAGCAAAATAAAAGGTGCCAGCTTATGCAACATTTGTGATAGTTCCCAATGCAGTCCTCTAGAGTGGCTCACTCTCATGCCAAAGTGCATAGGATGGAGTAGATGCTCTTTTTTCAGATTTTCTTTCAACTTTTCAGCAATTATTATTTCAGTAACTTTTCAAACAGCAGGGAGTATACTGATAGGTCTGAAGTTGTTTACCTCCTGTCTTTTACTTGTTTTGAATACTAGAGAAACAAAAATAGGTTTTAGAACACTCGGAAATATACTTTCCTCCAATGACCTATTAATAATGTGATTAATGGAAGTTGTTAACTGTATTTTTTAGGGAAAACAGCAACATGCCACCAACTGTCCTTTCTTAACTGTCCTTTTTAATTTCCTTATTCTAGTATTCATTTAAATTTCCTATGCATACATGTACAATACTCCCCCAACCACACATACACAGACACACGCATGCACCCAAGCATGCATGCACGCACTTAGTACAAACACCCACTGTTGCACTGTACAAGATAAAAAGCCATGGTGCCAAGGAGGACAAAGTGTATTGATTAGAGGAATACTGTTGATGTTAAAAAATAATTAAACAGAAACACTAGGCGTCAGTGTTACAACAATAATAAAATAAATATTCAATAACAAATGAATTCAATTAAAATTAAATAGCTTCATTAAATGGTAATAAAATGGTAATCAAACTGATTCCCTAAACGACGGTTAAAACCAGATCAGAGTGCAGCCGTTGCAATTTTATCACTTAGCAGCTCAACTTTAACTTTTTAAGAGCCTCCAAATTGATTTAATGGAAGATTTAAAGAATCGTTTCCATTCATTGTCTCTAATATTAAATTTTTTACAAGCCATTTCCAAAATGGTATGACCAACCACCAATGGCCAACTCTGTGTTTTTATGGTATGTATAGTGTCAAGGTTCTACCACAAGTGGAGATATATTAGCAAACTATGTGGTCATTTTTGGCACATATTTTTTGTAGTACATGAACTCGTAATGTATACTGTCCGATTACTTTCAGTTTCCCTGGAACGAATTAATAGATAAGTCAACACAAGTTTGATAACATAATAAATTTACCTCTTTGGGCATTGCCAAATAGACTAGGCTGCCCTCCATATCATAATAATTAACAATTTCCCTTTATTAAACTGCAATGGCCAACCCAAATATATATATATATGTGTATATATATATATATGTGTGTGTGTGTGTGTATATATATATCTTATAACATAATACCAGCAGGATTTCACTGAAGACTTATTGATTTATGTTAACGAAGTCATGTGTGTCCCCATAAAGTATTTCCCTACAGGCTTGAAAGTTGGCAAGTCAAAGATGGTGGGTTCCTGTTTTAGAGAACAGAATTAATGTCATGCCATTTCAAAGTGCTCCAATTGGCATTTTTCACTGCACTGTAAAAATGTCCTTAGAAACTTACTTCTCAAAGCACTCTAAACTAGTATAATTCACTTCTTGGTTGTCCATTCCTCAGCTCCTTGTGTTCCTGAATGCACAGCTTAAGTTTTCAAGCACATGTTCATAAAAGCTATGAAGAATCATCTTTAATCTTTGAGCTTGGGGAAACATTGATATTCAGACAAGGTTGGGCTGCAAGTAGTTTTACTTTTTCTGAATTTCACTGAGTCTGAAGTTGACAGATTTGTGAATCTACATCTATTGAAGTGGTACCATTGGGGTTGGATATACAACATATGGTTGTTGTAACAAACAATTTGTAACCTGGTGGAATTCCTGCAGGAATGAAAAGGGTTAGTTGCCTTTTTGCTGCCTCCAAATGCGATCATGTTTACAGTGTTCATGAGGAGAGTCCAAATGGGGAAATTGTGGAGATGTGTGGGAATTATGTGGACATTTTTCTAAAACTCTGAGTTTATGAGTTGTGGGACTTACCTTACACATATTTAAGGATGTGGCCGCTTGAGTGGCAGGCTGTCTGGGAGGCATTGCAACTGTCTATAAGTTAGATCTGCCCCTCACTCCTCCACGGCTCCTCCTTCTTGTCCAAATGTGGTCACATCTGGCTCCAAAGAAACAAGATTGTGACAATCAAAATGTCAAAGTCAATGCTAACATTTTCAAAAATGGCAGAGACAAAGAACGCTAATTTTCGATGAATGGTTATCAAACATATTGTAATTTTAGTTGTATAGACTTGTCCTTTGTAGTTTTCTACTACAGTTGTTCCCAGCTAGTCCAGGAACAGGGTCCTGATTTTGTCCATCGTCATTAGTTCAGGGTAAACACATAAAGTAATATACCACATATTCATTTTTATTTCACAAAACGTTAACAACACATGGGCTTACATCACAGTGAAATAAAACATAATGCAATGATAAAGTGCAACAACTTAAAACTTAACAAACTTAGTAAATAAATAGCACTGCAACAAAAAAAGCATATTATTGCCTCAAGAGCAGTGAGCAAGGCACAGCATGTTAATATAATAAAAGGTTAATAAAACCAATAACAGGGCTAATTAAGATAGTTGCTGAACAGCAGGAAACAGCACTTCAAAATGAAAGCCCTTTGCCAGAAAAAAAAAGAAGTGTTTTTTACAAACTTGACATGTTCACGAGTCACTTGAGGTCAATTTAAAATGGATCAAAACCCACTTTTTTGGAACCACTGTTCTAATATGTCTGGGGAAAAATGTTAATAGTCCCGATGGCATCGTCTTTTTTCCTCTGTCATTTTGTCTTTGCATTTCCTGCATTGCGTGACACGCCTACTGCGTTGCTAAATTGTAAACATTAGCGGCTTCCAGTTGTAGACAGAAGCCTTCGTGTTGCTGTAGCCATAACGACGGTGCTCTCACAACTTTACAGCTCGAACGGCAAGCATATCGTGTCCACGGCTTCCCATGTGGTAACCACAGGCTCACAAGTTTCATTTGAAGAAAGCATTAGCAATAAACTAACCAGTCCAATTACTGTAACAATGCATCTCTGCTCACTCATACTTTTGTTGTCTTTAGTCTTCAAACACATCCTCTCTTTCTCTCTGTTAGAGCATTTTAACTAGAAACAATTCCAGTGATATCACCACCCATAGTTTATTATGAATGTCTGGCTGTTTGTGCCTTCTGTGCGCTCATCTGCTACACAAACATCCCTCCTCAGAGTGTCTGTTCTGTGAAACTGGGCGTGTGGTGTCAGGGAAGAGCGGCCTCGATTGATGTTGTCAGGGAAGTAACCGGGCTTTTATGTTAATTCATCAGCTGGCAATCATGGTGGAAAGCAGCACCAGTTAGACAGAGCTGGTGTGGCTCAGTGACTGTGGGCGTGAAGATCATAAACAAATGTGTAAGTGATTATTATCACACTTAACACAGAGAACATTATTAAGCTTAGTAACACTAGCATAACTTGAGTGTTATGTAGATTTACACAAAGAGATCTAACGCCTGAGTTATTATATCAGACGCTGCAAATATTTTTTTTCAGAAAATTCAGATTGTTTCATTGTTTAAGAAATAATTGTATGGTTTCTGAAAAGAACAGCAGTGGAAATGCGAAACAGCATCCAAGAGCTTTAAACTTGAAGAGACTGACAGGTTAGTCACTGGTTGTAAAGTTTTGATGATCCACAGGGGGAAGTCAAGTTTCTGTGACTGACGGCAGTTTATGAAGCACTTTAATGCTTCTAACATGTATGTTCTCTGGGGTCACAAAGAGCTCACTGGGAAATAAATGATTAATAACATTATTAGTATTAATAGAACCCATATAGAATAATGACAAACAGGTAGAGTCGTGATGAAAAAGAGACGTTGTGTGCAGCAATACTCTGAGGGGGATTACAGTGGGATCTCCGTATCACGCACTTTTTAATGGATTTAATTAACTGCTGAAGTACACGGAGTCGGATCCTAGCACAACAGACCGCTGTGTGTACTACCGCA
This sequence comes from Plectropomus leopardus, assembly GCF_008729295.1. NCBI lineage: Eukaryota > Metazoa > Chordata > Actinopteri > Perciformes > Serranidae > Plectropomus > Plectropomus leopardus. Next base: position 11,939,483 of record NC_056463.1, read on the forward strand.
CTGATGAGGGAAACTCATGTGCTGACATGCAACCACGGTACCCAATGATTTGCATAAATATATATCACTTATACAGATTGCTTATTGGATTTATTACACCCCTGCAATGATTTAAAATGCAGCAGCATGTTTCCAGCCATAGACTGTGCGTGTAACTCCACTTTTCATTACTCTCTGCTCGCTCCCTGATCTGTTCAAGTCACCAGTGCTTACCTGCAGAGTGGAACAACACAACACCCACCTCCCAGAATTCCCTTATTTAGATTTATAAGTAGTGTTAGGTGTGTTACCAGGGGTGGGAGAAAAAATAATTATATCATAGTATTGCAGTATTTTGCAAGGCAATATTCTATCGAGCTAAGGATTGATTTTTTTTATCATATAAATTGTTACCATTGTAAATACTTTTAAACTTTTGATAGCCCATACTAAATTAATAATATCCATTGCTTTTTCAGTCCACTAGATACATTGCACTGCAATAAAATGTAAGTGAGATGAATAGACTAAAAATATATCTTATTAGATAAAAACAAATGTTGAGCGTTTTTTCTTAATCTGCTATTGAAAAAAAGTAATAAAGTGCAATATATCGCAATTATTGCTGTACTGCCAAACAATTAAAATCACAATAATATTGTATCATGACCTAATTGTTTTGATAATAATGTATCATGGGGCAACTCAAGTTACTCAAAAACTGTAATTTATTACTTACTACATTTTATTTGTAATATTATTAGTTCATTCAGTTACAGTTACAGTTACAGCCCTCTGAAATTAGTAAAATCAAAATTAAGACTTTGCATGTGCGCCTCTGGGTGAATATCAGGGTAAACTCAAATATGTTTTATACCTGTTTGTCTTCTCTTCAGTCCTGGTACGTTTCCAAGAATCTTTCGAAAAGACAGAGATTCAGTCATAGGCAACATTTTATCCACCACATATCCAGCCACAAGCTTCATTCATTTTTTGTTGCTTGTACCCTGCAGCTGCTCATAATTAATCCAGTTTTGGTGGTTTAGCCAGTGTAGGGCTCCAGTTGTCCTCCGTGGCTTAAAATTGCTCACATTTGGTGGAGTGTATTTCCACGACCTTCATGGTGTGTTGTTCGTCATCGCGGATGTTTCAGGAGGTTTAAGCAGGGGTGTAATATTAACATCTGGGCCTCAAGTATAAGCAGCATTCACCTACTAATTTATATGCTCTCTCTCTCTCTCTCTCTCTTCCATACTGTCCAGAATCGGTAAATGCACTAGAGTTCATTTTAACCAAACCAAAACGATTAGATGTGAAAACACCCCTACAATCTCAGCCCTTCATGCTGAACGTAGGTGTGTCCTCACCACTGTACTCAAAGCACACACCATCAGGAGTGAACTTCATTTGAACTTAATTAGCATTAACGCTTGTAATCAGACAAGGTGCTGCCACCACTGAGCAAACTAATTTACAGGCAAGTACACATCTGAACAAGCACCGACTGTAATTTGCATTCAAACGTGGGTTTAGACGAGTATTGACCACCCGCCTGGTGTCCTGACTGAGTGAACTGATAGCTTACAGTGAAAATCTGCAACACCACAGAGAAGAAAAGCTGTAAATTCACAGCAGTTCAGTTTGAAGTTTTTAACTTTTTCTTTTATTATTCTAATTAACTGCTGAGCTCCTTGTTACCCACATTCCTTTACTCTCTTTTGGACATTTAATCATCATTTATGTGTAGTGTGAATTTACAAACACAAGTCTCCATCCTCCTCACAGGTGGGATCTAATTAGTGCTCAGCCAGGTGTACATTGTTTATTTGCCAACATGAAGAACAGAACTTGGAATGCAGTTAACTTTTGTCACATTTTTGGGACTGGATATGATTATAGACATTGTAAATATTTTGGTAAATTTGAGACTTCACTTACAGATTTTTGAACTAACAAGAAAAGATTTTATTGCTTTTATTTTATTAGCTGCTGTTATAGTTTTTTATTTTCATATATCTCCTATAGATGTTTTTCACAGAATACATTTCTACATAGCAGAAGAAAACCTGGTGATGATTAGATTTTATGTGGTCAAAGGTTAAGGTCACTGTGACCTTGTATCCGTCTCATTCTTGTAAAAGTGTTATTTCATTAAAACTTTAAGGGATTTTTTTCAAATTTGGCATAAATGTTTACTTGAACTCAAGGATGAACTGATTACATTTTGGTGGTCATAGGTCAAAGGGCAAGGTCACTGTGACCTCGTCTGTCTCATTCTTGAGAATGCAGTAGCTCAAGAACTCCTTAAAGGATTTTTTTCAAATTTGGCACAAATGTTTGAGTTGGCTCATGGATGAACTGATTAGATTTTGGCAGTCAAAGGTAAAGCTCATGGTGACCTTGCAATTGTCTCATCCCTGTAAATGCAGTATCCAATGATGGCTTTGAGGGAATTTCTTCAAATTTGACACAAATGTCCACTTGGACTCAAGAATGAATTGATAAGCATCTAGTGGGGATTAGTGTGTGTTTGGTCACATACTGAATTGGTGTAAACTGTAAACTGTAAGTGCAACCTGACTGGTGTGTGGAGACATACAACAGTGTGGCGATAATTCTAGTGTTTCTGCTATGACAAGATTATGTTTACATGGCTTAAACACATTTACAGGCTCATGATTATGTGGGTTATATACAGATTGTGGTGCGTTACCCTCCTTATAAGTAGTTAGTTGTATAAAAGCCTGTTTTTGGTTCAAGGGACAGCAGGTTTTCAGCAGCATGTGGTCCATGATTTACGAAACACCCCCTCATCTATATTACTGCAATTTATTCTGTAACAACCCACTATTTCTGGAGTACTTAGCTAAGCTACAGGCCTGATCGCGCTCCTAGCAAGCAAAGAAATAATTGAGTCTTTTGGGCGGAGAAATGCTTCTCGCTCAAGGCCCCCAAAAGTTGAAAGCCAGCCGTGTCTGGGAGCATTTATCATAAAAAAATAAACCCTCTCTGAGCTACGTTGAGTCACTCCAGGATTTTGGAGTCAAATCCTTCAATACATATTACCTTAGCCAGAATGAAATATGACATGCATCTATTGGACAGGAAGAAAGTGTGGTGTGATTGGGCACAGCATGTCTCTCCTAGTTCGCCATGAAGCTAGGCTATTCAAAGTGGTTATAATGACAGCTCAAACAGGGAGCCTCCTCTGGGAATAAAGATAAGGCAGAGCAAGTGTGTGTGTGCATGTCTGTGTGTTGGGGTAAAAGGAGGGGTTGTAGGAGAACAGGCAGGAAGGCGAGGAGTAAAGACAGATGGACAGAGAGGAGAGAAGCAGGCAGATGGAGAGTAAGAGGAGGAGAACGAGAGAAAGACAGAGAGAAAGATTGCATAATAACACAGAAATGGCCATGATTGCTCACTGCAGCATAATTTAAAACATGGCACACATCACAATTTTTCTATTGCCCTTTCTCTCTCTCTCATTAAACTTTCCTCTCACTCCCTGTCTGTCCTTCCTGTTTTGTAACCAAGAAAAGCATTTACTTTTGCTCTAAAAAGAAAAAGCGTCACAATGCGTTCTCTACAGTACGCAAACCAATAATTTTAGCAACCCAGAAAGGTCAAACCATTACAGACCATTAAATGAAACAAAAAGACATAAAAAAAGCATCATGCATAACAGGCGTTCAAACAAACAGGCAGCCACATTTGCAGCAGCATCTGACACAACACATGCAGTGAAGACGTGTGGTGAGGCGAGTGAGGACACTGTGAGCATAAGACATTGCATTTGCAGATGGTCTATAATTGATCAAAGCCCACATTATGTACTGTGTTTTTTGAATGGTGGTTCTGGGAACATTGTTGTCTGCAGTGTGCTTACGTGACATGGAGCATGAAACTGAGGCTCTGTGTTTGACCAGACAGATATTAACCACATCAAAAACAGTGATAGCAGAGGTGGAGCTGAGTGGAGCAGTACAAAAGCAGAGCAGATCAGGTTATAAATATGGGTTATAAAGTGCATGCTTAACATTTACTGCGTGTGAAATTTTCTACCGCATTTTTTAAAATTTTGTAAATGAGGTAGCTACTGGTTTATTAAGATGTTGCATTCCTATTAAATGAATAGTTTTGTCATTTGGGGATATAGGTTGACATTGCATGTTTCTGCAAACCATATTTGTATATGATGCACTTGTAATGTTTTATACATATTATATTAATATTTGTAAAGCACCATTAGATATAAGCTGACATTATCAAAGAGAGATGGGAGGGATGGTGGATGGTGTGTCACCCAAGACCAAATAAATAAATAAATAAATAAATAAATAACGGATGTGATTACGCATGTTATTGCTGTGTTTCCATTGTCTTTTTAGGCACTAAATGTGGGTGTGTTATTGTGATCGATTGCTGTTCTTTCAGTGGCTTTCAAGGCACAAAAAGTGGTTGTTTTTTTTTAATCCTACTACAGAGACATCGCTGTATTTCCTGCTGGGATAGTGACATGAAATTTGGTTGTTTTTTACTGACAGGTGGTGCATTTATTGACGGGATAGTGGTCGGAAAAGGGGTTGCTTTTTTACAGAAACATTGTGGCTTTTTCTGCTGGGTTTGTGGCCTGAAAAGCGGTTGTATTTTTACTGAGACATCTCTGCTTTTCCTGTAGGGATTATGCCTCCTGAAGTGGATATTTTTAACCAAAACACGTTTTTCTTCCTAACCATTACCAAGTGTTTTTGTACTTAAATTAAATCACACAGATTGCTGAAATGTTAAGTATCGGTGCATCCGCTTTGGAGAATTTAATTAGGACCCAACAACACTATTTGCATCCAAGGTGTAATAAATATCTAATTTGGCTATTTTCATATAAATACAGTATTCCCGCATGTCTTGGCAACCTCACAACATAACGATAACACAAACAAAGTTTATGTAAACAGTGTGCATTCAGTAGAATTATACATTTTTAAAACTAAATTATCTAAGCCTGATAGACCAATGTTAACAAACACGACTCAAATCCTGGTGTCCTACATGAAAGTCCTGTGCTTCACCTATTCATTCATCACATTTTCCTCCTTACATGTTGCTTTTAATACTACAAAACCTGATTTTGCAGCAGATTTGTCAAGTTGTTCTTGTAAATTTACCACTTTCACCTAAGAGATTATCCAAGATTGACTAGTATACAAACCCTAACCACGACCTGTTTTCCCTCAACCTTACCACCTCCAATGCTGATGCATGGATGTGAAAAGTGCTAGCCAATCACCACACACAGTAAGATCCATAATAATTGGGTGAAGGGATGGGTGCAAATGAGCTCTCTGTTTTTTTTTTTTTTCTTTTTAATCTTCAGATGATTGAGATGGATTGCAATGCCTGCTGTGGGTAAACACTCGAATAATGTGAGCATAAATACTGCATGATTGCTCTAAAAAGTCCTGAAAAACATTTACAAGTTAACTATATTCATGTAAAGGCAACGTGAATTTTTTTTGTGCATCTTAATACGTTGATGAAGGCAGTGATAATAAATATGTCTAAAACACTCAAAAACCACCTCGTCAAACCGTCCCTAAACCTCTGAGTGGAAATACAGATGTTGTCTGTACATCTAAATAATCGTCCAGACAGTAGACTCACTAAAAAAGAATACATAGAAAATTTACCGCCAGCTCTCCTGTGATCTTCATGCTCGCTCTGTGTTCTTGAACCAAGTGTCTCGACTGGCCGGGACTTCATCCTTCAGTGGGCAGAGTTATACTGTGGCTGAAAAGCTCCAGCTGGTCTCAGGCGAGGAGAAGCTGTGCGAGGCCCGCTGCTGTTTGGTTGGGGCAGAGGCTGGGGCTGGACCTATACGTGGATATTATAATTCATGCAGCTTTGCACACTGGCCAGGGATAAGCTCACCTCAAGGTCAGGGAGCTGTGAGTGGAATACTCATTGGGAAATCTGGGCTTATTTTCACATCTCTGCACATCCTTCTCCATCTCCTCGCAAATGAGGAAAGATTCTGCGATGTGTGGCAGGGCCAGTATGGTAGAGGACTTGCCAAGAATAAAAACTCTGGCAATAGAAACCCTATTGCTATTTTAGTAGTGCTGTTTGTCTTTTCCATACTGACGGTATAGTAAAATGCCAGTATGAACCACAATATGTTTTACTAATGACTGCAGCCAATTCTTGTTTTTCACTGTAAGTGAAAATATGATGCTAATTTATCCAAAAATATTGTCATTTTCTTTTAGCCATGTGCATTTTAATGCAAATTAATTTGATTTCAATGCTGTGTTGTCTGCACAAATGGAAAAAGTGTGGGAGTCTCACATGTACGGTAGTTTTCAATCTACATGTATATTCAAAAGATATCACCATGCATACATAACGCACCTTCTGTAAACCCACCCCAACCATGCTTACCCATATGCACAAAAAGGTGAAAAGAAAAGAAATTCTTCACGACACACACAAACACACAAATGAAAGGAGAACCCAGGGAACTCTGACAAGTGTGCTTACCATAGCCTGAGGAAAAACAGAAAACAGAAACAAAACAGAAACAGTTTGCTCTCTAGCAGATCCATGACAATAACAAATTGAGGGAGTTTACTTCTCATATATTATTTATATTATTTGATAGGGTTGTAGGCGATCTACATGGGAGAGAAATTCTGGAGAGAATACAGAACATCTTGGAAGTTTGGATGAAAGGAGCAGCTTCCTCCCAGGCTTGTTGGATGTATGTTTTCATCTGTCACATTTAAATGTGAATACGAGATTCGTGTTCCTATCCTCTCCAGCGCTGCAACGCTCAACCAGATGCACAAACATTATGACACACTAAATCACCAATGTCAGTCAACGAAATAAGAAGTTGTAGCAAACAAATGTGTATTTTCCAGTAACAAAATGCACTTGGAGTATGGTGTTTGTACTTGAGTCTTGTTTTTGCGGTGTACTGGTGAAGTGGATGTGATTATTTTTCTAAGGCTTTACATGTCTAATATTTCTGCACTGTACCTGCAGGTGAGAGGATTGTGACTGGCTCGTTTGAATACTGCCACAAAATGTGTTGTATTTGGTATCCTGGATGAGAAGTGAAGTCCAATCCATAACGAAATAAATTAAATGGTGATGCCAAGGCCATCTTTGAAGTGAATTTGAACTACAACTTGTGGTTTAGTTGCTGTGATTTATATAGTATAAAGATGATAAAAATTACACATTTGTGTGTTTTTCTTCAACATGCCATCAATGATCATGTCATTAGTTTTGTAGGTATTTAACTAGAAAGATGGAGGCTTACATCAGTCCAAGACCGGCAGTCTACTTGGATTGCTTCAAATCAATTCAGATTTTGCTGCAGAGTGAGTGACTTTTACACTACTCTGTGCAGCTGCAGACATGCAGGCAGCGGTACAGAAGGAGAAACCACACCGTAAGGTGAAGAAGTGGTGCATTTACAGCTCACAGCAAGTTAATATGATATAGTCTCTGGCTTTTGATGATATGTAGTGTCAGCAAAAAATGTTGTTGCGCATCAGCAATCTCTCATAAGTGCTGTTAGCTTGTTAAAGACGTAGATGCTGTTGTCACTTTGAATGTCCTGCAGAGCCATTTCAGAGTTTACATCTTTGTCTGAGAACAAAACGCATCGTCAAAAAATGTTTTTTAAAAGTGAAATCTGATTCGACTGGCATCTGGTACAGGTACAGCCCTGTGTTTAACCATAAAAAAAAAGTAATGGAAAAACAGATTTGACCTGATGATGGCTCTAGATGAAAGGTTAAGGGATCCCCAAAGTGATCACCATTCATACTTTGGGGATCATTAATGTTCAAGGCAATTCATTATTGATTTTGCCATATTTAAAAAAAAAAAAAAAAAAAGTCAACCTTATGGTGGCGCTACAGGGAAAGTCAAGGGATTATCAAAGGATTCATCATCTGGACACCATAAATGTTAGTACATCAGTGCAAAATGTTCTGGCCAATCCATTAAATAGTTTTAGATTCTTCAATCAGAATCAGAGTGGCGGACCAAGTGACAGATTGACATTGTGTGCACTTTGAATCTTTTAGCCAGTCAGATTTGAAGCCAATACACTTATTGTCAAATTAAGTGAATATCTACTTATGGTTCGCTAGCTGTTTGTTCTGTTTGTGTGCGTAAAAAGATGATGTTCATACACAGCCCTGGCTGTGTAAATTGGAAACAAAGTGACTCTCAGACTGAGCCACACAAAGCTATGCCTACTATGCTTCCTGTCCCATGTCCTCGCCCACAAGAAGTGGAGCTTCACCGTGATAGTAATGAAATGTAAATATCAAAGATATTACCAGAGCTTCTGAGGGAGCACTGATGGGAAGGATGTATTTGTTTAACCCAAGTGGCAGAAAAAAATGTTTGCACTGTAGGTTTTTGCAAACCACAGAAAGGGGAATATTTGTGCATTATTTTGGAGTGGATACATTAAAACTTTAAGTGTGGTTAGATTTAGGTACAAAAATCACTTAGTTATGGTTAGGAAAAGATTTTGGCTTAAAACACCTACTACTGGTTGCACAAAAGCTCCTGGAAAAGCAGGGAGGGACCGGTGAAAAACACTCATGTTTGAACACCACTGGAAAATTCTGCCATGTGTATGTATAAAAATCAAATCGGATTTGGCATTTCAATATGAATATTCGATGATTCTTTTTTTTTCTTTCTTTCTTTATTTTAAAGTTTGAATGGACTCCATGGGACGCATAGTGTTACAGCGGCATTCATGTCACATAATAAACAAGCTGACAGCACTAATGACAGGTTGTAAGTGTTCAACATTTTTTTCCAACAGTAGATATCAAGCAAATGTCAGAGACTGTATGACAGCCTGCATGTCAGTTGCAGCTTGTAACGAGTCACGTAAAAGTCAAGAGCACTCACTCCGCAGCAAAATCTGGGGACCAAAGTGTCTCCAGAAGTACACTGCGCATTATGCTGACTGGCAAAAAACAAACATAGTTTAAAAAAGCAAAAAACGAGTGCTTGACTTGAAGCGATCTCAGTCGATTTGAGGTCTCTGACTGATGACTCGAACCCAACTTTAAAGGGGCAGCCCTAAAAACATCCAGGTTGGGTAGCTCCAATGCTGCTGGGAAACGCTGAAATGAAATGTGTTGCTATAATCAAAAGTTGGAGAAGATTATTTCTGTGTTGAGTGTTTCTTTCATTTATTGTGTCTGTTGACAGTAACACATAAGCACTTTTTCAGGCAGGTAAAGCTTATGGTGACTTGTCATATGCAGGCAGGCATGTGTACATCAGTGAGTGGGTTAGTATGAAGATAGTTGCAAGAGCCTCTTACACTGAAGTGAGTGACAAGTGTTGTTTAGGTGTAGATACATGCAGATCATGTTGTCTTTGCTTCTTTAGATGACTTACTACAGAAATATCCACATGATTATTGAAGTGTCAGTTTTCCATAAACAGTGCTGTTTTGCCCCAACCCTTTCACTTGTAAAGTTCTCTACATGTGAATAATGACATTTTCTGTGCTATGCATGAGAAAATGCATTGGTTCCACTGTATGTCTGACCGTTCTTTGTGTAATCATTTGCAGCAGTTAAGTGTTTTAAGGGTTTTCAGGTAATCAAATCTTGATTACTCACAGTGATATCATGCAACTGTGTGAGTCTTTGTTAGTGTGTTGGAGTGTGCGGGAGACCACCTGCTGTTGTTATAGCTACCAATTTTGTTTAAAGAAGTCATCTGGCCTTAATCCACTGCCTTAATATCTTGCCACTGATTGGTTATAATTTCCCTCCTACAGTTTTACTCTGGAGATGTTGTTGATGTGAATAGAGACAGAGCTGGGAGACTTTGTAATTCAGACTTTATTCAAGTTTTTAAATATGGGGGGAAATACAGAAATTTAGAGAAAAGCTGGCTTTTAGAAGATTTCAGACTCCAATTACAAAGTGAGAGTGCTTTCCCTATCAATTCAGGGTCAGCTGCAAAAATCCAACTCCTATGGGTGAGATTTTTACAAATTCAGAGAGGGAGACTTGTGCGAACATTTTGGCTTATTTTATGTGTGTGAGGATTGAAGACTACAGGATAAAGAGCAATTTTGAATGTTTTTTGTGTTTTTGCTTTAAAAACACGTCTCCTTGTTCAGTTGATTACATCATCCAGTAGCAGATGTAGAAAACCTTTAAGGAGCAGTAAACTTACACTGTGGTCTTTGAAAATCTAAGAAAATCAAAGAAATTAAATTAGAGTGATGAAGTAAAAAGGGCTGTGGTGTGTTTGGAGTTAGAATGAATGTTTTTAGCAGAGTGTAAGAGGTGCTGCACATGATAAGTAGACAAATGGCTGGGCGTCAAAAGATGGATAAATCAAAGTATTTGGTTTCTAAAGAAATCATCCAACTACAACCAAAACATCTGCTCTTAATTTAACATGCATGAATAATGAACACACTTGTCAAGATTTTATTCCTCTTAAGACATGCATTTTTCAAGTATTTTTGATAGGCTCATTTTTTTCAAGGAACATTTTCTACAAAAATTACAAAAATATTCTTAAAATATAGATTTGTTTTAATAAAAACTTCAAGTTCAATTCTAATAACATACATCAATTGCTTTACAGCTCAAAAAGTCATAGCAGATGAAGTTTTTTCAAGAACAACAAAGTTGCAGAATTAGTCATAATTGTAGTAATTGTATTAACTCCCAACATAAAACCAATACTTAGAAAGTTTAACAACTGTATTACTCCTTAGATATTTCTTGATGTCACCAAATTATATTTACCTGCAAGGGTCTCCTACTATTAAAGCAGTGGCAAGAATGTTTAAATGAGTTATACAGACCAAAGCTGTTTTTTTTGTACCAGGCTGTAAACATGTTTATTTCTGCTGTAAATGTGGACATTTTAACACAAGGTCTTTGGGGATTTACTCTGTTTCTGAGCCAGCCTCAAGTGGCCATTCAATGAACTGCATTTTTTGGCACTCCCGCAATGGCTTTATTTTTCAGCCTTTGGGATTGCTGTTTGGGCATGGTGCATTCTGGTCAATTGCATTGGCTTATATACAGCAGTAGTATCAAAGACACATGCATATACAAGAAAATGGCTTTTGTAAAGGTATCCACTGTACTGACCACTATGCCTGAAAGGGTTAATATTTAAAGACTTATCTGCATAAGTGACAATGTGGTCTTAAAATACTCCTAATCCTGTAACATAATGTTTCGATTAAAAAAACAAACAAACAAGAAATAAGACATCTGAAAAGTTTTATGGATAATTTCTATGTGTTCTGACTCCATATGACATGAGTCACTTTAATATTTGCACATGAATGAGTGTCCAGATGGCCGGCATGCAGCGGTGCTATGTGAAGTCTATGGTGCACTTAGAGAAAAATTACTATGCCATCAAAGTCTCATTTTTAGTACAATATCCGTAATTGTTGTAAAGGCGATGTCTAATTAGCTTTGCTTAGAGAATTATTTAGTGGAAGCAACTTGACCTCCGTAGATTGATGACATTGTTATGAGAGCTGAGAGAGAGAGAGAGAGAGAGAAATTAAACAGAATTAGTAGTTAACTGAGCTGCATCGGCTCTCACATGGAGAATAATTAGATACAGAGTTCAGATGAGTTGGATCAAAATATTCATCAGGATCGTCATAATAAACATGAAATCTGACTCTCTACATTATCACTCATCTGCTGTGTCTACACGGCATAATTGCAACAACTACATACTAGCGTTATACTATATGCAATGCTAAAAATGAGCACAAACACTAAAAAATATATGAATATCTTCAGTCAGACATATGCTAAGGAATGTGTCAACCATGTGCTGTAAACGCATGGACTTTCTAATAAAAAAAAAAAGATTACTTTTCGAAGATCACTCTCCACATTGTAAATCAATACACACACATACTTTGACATAAGTCCCATATTGTATAGCAGACAGATAATTAAGATTGCTGTGAGAGCCTCTGACAGGTGAAGCAGTACTAAAGTAATGAATAAAAGCAATAATCTTAATTAACAGTTTTCACTACAGAGTTTCCCAAAGGGGTTTAGTTCATTAACGTATGATTTGATCCTATTGATAGTATCTGAGAGCTTATTGATGGTGCTTTCTTTGGCACCATGTGGTCCAAAGTAACACTATCTAGACACCTCAGCAGCTGCTGAATAATGAAAAGTAAGTGAGTTTCCATCATATCTATAATTATTTTTGCTAATTTTAATCCAGCAACCCTTTTTCCTAGAAATTACATTTGTATATAAGTAGTATTATTTCAAAATTAAGTTGTGGTGACAACATAATGACAGGTAGAAGGTTGGGTTGATGGTGGCCATACAAAGTGCAGGTGACTGAAGCACTTTGGCTAGTTTTGGTTTGGGAAAGGTCCCGATTACGTTTTTCTTTTGTTATTTTTAAAATATTTTTTAAAGATTATTTTCTGAGGGTTTTTCCCTTTATTGAAAGGACAGCTATAGATGAACAGGAAATGGGGTAAGAGAGAGAGGGGGCATATCATGTAGCAAGGGGCCACAGGCTGGAAATGAACCCCAGCCACAGCAAAGGCCTCAGGATACGTGGTGCACACTCTACAAGGCGGGCTGGAGGTCGCCCCTCGATCATGTTATCTTTTTTATCTGCCAGTACTGAGTTCTGATAGGATACTTTTGTAGATAATATATCTGCACATTGTACATTTTAAGAAGGCTTTTTTAAAGTTTTTATTATTTATTAGGTCATTATTATTATTTACTTTACAAAATAAGGTATAAAATGACAAACCCTCCCCTTATTTTGTTGGCCTCATCACTGTCTCAAGGGAATGTCTCTGTCCCTTTAAGAGTCCAGTGTTTTTTGCTTTGGCAGCCTGTGTCTTAGGAACCTGAATGAGCTGTAGTCTGTTGAGTGTTTATTTTCATTGTCTCGTCTGCACATCTTTTTGGGCAGAATACCCTTCATTAGTAAATAAGCTATGTTTTTGCTTGCAGGGCTTTTGTTTCACTTTGCAGTGGTCACTGTAGCAGTAGTAAGCTGCCCACAGGTATCCTCTGCTTTCACCGAGCAGTGCGGAGAAACTCCAGGCGCTATAGTTAAGGGGAAAACAGAAGACTCTCACACTTAGCTGAAATGAAATTAGTGGTCATAACTTAGGTAAATAGCGTAAATAAACAGTCTCACACTGCGTTGTCTCTCCCCTTTGCTCAGCTGCTGCTCAGCCGCTTGTAAAAACCCATTGTCTGTGACAGACAGTACAAGCAATGTCAATCTCAGATGAGTAGTGTGCCATACTCAGGGCACAGTGTAGTAAATTATTGTAATGTTTTTGCAAAAATGCATGTGTTTAAGAAGTGACTATATGAGAGATAGTACGAGTTTGTAAATGGATGTTTTGTGTTCGATGTTCGATGTTCAATGTTTTGTTTCACACAGTTTCCTGTTTAAACGCTGCCCTTGTTTACTTCAGTTCAAGAAGAATGTTTCTCTTTTTTGGATTCTCCATTCACCATGGTTTTCTTTACAAATTCAGGGTAACATGTGGTAGATAATTGACGTACAAATGATCATCTTGTGGATGAAGTATTCCTTAAAGAAAGCAAAGCACTCAAAAACATGAAAGCATTTCTCTGCAAATGCACTTAGATCAAAGATCAAATGAAAGACAGCAAAAAGGTTAAAAAATGTCTTAAACCTAGACACAGCTGTTTTTGGCAAACTACTGCTAAACAACGCATTGTGGCATAATCCTCCTGAGAAGGAATTTGTTGTGCACATTTTTGCAGAGTTAATTTTTTACCCTGGTCAAAAAGCCATTTGAGCCATTAAGATTTTAAGGTTTGCCACTGTACATAACCACTGATTGAGCAGAAATGAAATCCAAAGAGAAACCTTTACTAATTTTTCATTTTGCTTTTCGTAAGCACCACTGTGATTTAATTCTCTGCCATACCTCTGTCGATTACATACTACGTCAGCTCTCCTCAACCTCTAAATTCACTGAGGATATTATGCCTGGCCTCTTAGTCTTTCATCATTCAGTTTTGATTTATACAGAGCGCGATGTAGGCTTCCATAAACACATGTCAAGTACTGAATGGATGACAAATTCCACTGCAAAGTGAAATGTCGGATTGTACAGACAACACAAAGATGTAAATGTGCATGGCCTGCAATAAATTACGTGTCTTTATGTAGTGCGAGCACAGAGGATGTGCAGGGTTGATGTGGCTCACACCTGCTCATCAACGACTAAAGGGGAAAATGAGCTTTGATGTCCACTAGGGGACACTAGCTTTGCTCTGCTGAAGTCTCTGTCTCTTGGTCTCTCTCTTGTGACCCTCTCACAGTAAGAACATTCCCTAAAGCCCAAAGGACTGGCTGTTTAGAAAATTCATATTAGACATGCATTGAAAATCCACACAGGCTGAGATTGCAAAACAAACAAAGAACATTGTATTGCAGCCACGGCATTGTTTTACAGAGATTCCCCTTGTTAGACTCCAGAACAAACAAAGACCAAGACTCTTGTTGTTTCTTTTCATTTATTTATTCTTTTGTTGTATTTTCTTAATGCGTCCTTCACAATAGAAAAGATCAATTAAAAATTTTTAAAAAAGCATGTAACTACTAATGACACTAAAGAACTGCTTTTTAATTTTTTTTATTGCAAAGGCAAATTCAAACTTGAAATTGTTACAGTTTAGTGAACAGTTTAAAATATACTCTAACATACAATATAAATATGGATAAATACAAAGCATTCTCAACAGGTTTAGCTTATGAATATAAACAAACCCAACTACCATAATTTAACACTAAATAAGTTACAGACTACTAATAGCAAAATACATTTCGATTTGGGATCTGTATTTTCCTCACTAACTCAGGAGAGACTCAGCAGCCAGACATTTCTCCATTTTCTGTTTAAGACTGTTATTACAAAGCTGGTCCACTTTAACAGTCCACTGTAAGTGAGCCTGGGAGGCTATCTTAGCTTGCTAACTTCAGTGCTGACCCCCTTCACTGTAATCAGCAAGCGATAGGCACGACACGGGAGCTTGGCTTAGGTCTTGAGGAGTTGTAGCATTTATTCACTGACAAAAAACCTAAACTGTCTGCACACTGCACTGCACTTCATACTCTTTGCGTCGTCTGCACCCTCACTGTCACCAACACACTCGCTTGCTCGCTCACTCACTTGCTCTATCTTTATCATTCTCAATCCCTCATTTGCTCTTGCTCTCTGTCTTATTACTCACACAACCTGGCACCAAATCTGCGTTATGATTCGGTCTGGTAGGTTCTGGTCATTTAGGAACTGTTAGATTTTCGCTACCCAATCCTAGCATCGGCCCAAAATGACCATCTCTGCTGTTATGACAGGCCAATAAAATGATGTTTTAATTATGAGACTTTATATTAGTTAAAATATATCAGATTTGATCTGGTTGTGGCTGTTGTCAGGATCACTCAGGGAAAGCATCATACAAGCCTGTTAAAGTGGGATGAATTTCACAATTTTAAAATGGCATGTTTTACATGTAACCATGGTTAAAATAGTTTTATTGTTTTGCCCATTGAATGTGTACATTTTGAAAAGCATTTTATTTTATGACTTCATTTGCCAGTCAACCATCACAATAAGAGTAGGTGCAATATGTAATAATATAATTAAGGTGGAAAAACATACATATCGGTATTGGCAATTGTCCAAAATTAGTTTGAAAATATTGGCATATTAGATATTGGCAAAAATCCAATATCATGCATCCTTGATTCAAATGCAAGCACATGTATAAATAAACACAAAAGAGAAATTCTGTTTTCTTGTCCTAAGTCCACATGATGACTTCATATCTAGCACTGGTACAGAGAGAATGACTTCATCTCCTCTGTAGGCTCTGGGCTGATTTTCCAACTGCATAGTGAAGTTTTTTTAATAGGGAGCTCTCCTCTCATTATGTGGCTATAGGTGGCTGCAGGAAAATGGAGCACTCTGTATATTTTATGTGCATAAAAATGGTATTGTATGTTAATAAGACAGACCTCTGTCCTAGAATTTTGAATCATTTGACAACAAGGTGCATACTTTTCTCTTATTTTCTATTCTTTCAGTCCTGTTTATCCCTATGCCATACATTTCCATCATTTAAAATGTGCATGATTAAATGTGAGAAACCAATGAAAATGAGTAGTGGTCAGCTGTGTTTGTTTTTCGCTGAGCCTATCCCAACTTTCTCCAATACAGACTTTTTGGCTTTAATGTTGCTTTACTTGGGAGTGGCAGTAGCTCAGTCCACAGGCACTTGGCTTCGGCCCCCACAGAGTCACAAGTCAATTCCCCGTCTGTACCAAATATAGAGCGTGGACTGGTGGCTGGAGCGGTGCCAGTTCACCTCTTGTGAACTATCGAGGTTTTCTTGAGCAAGGCACTAAACCCCCAACTGCTCGGGGTGCCTTTCCATAGGCAGCCCTCTCACTCTGATATCTCTCCATTTAATGCATGTGAAGGTCCTGTGCATTTTTGTGTCTTCTGTGTGTAAATGGCATGACAACAGAGTGAAAAAATGGAATTTCCCCTCAGGGATGAATAAAGTATATCCTCTTCTTCTTCTACTTCCACCGTTGCTCTTGGTGGACGTGACTCCACGAACGGGCTGTCAATTGAACTTACAGTCCTGAATGTTGTTTTGGGCCATTTACGGAAATGACTGATGCTGTTGTCTCTTTTTAGGAGAACAGTCTCCCTATGTTTATGTTTTCCTGACATAATGACTGTTGCCTTTTTGGAACAAAAAGCAGAATTGGATTGATGTTGAATAATGCCACAACACCTTTTGGGCAGCAGATTTTGTTTAAAGGTTATTGTGGAGACTGCCGCACTAATACTTCTTTTAATCAGGATGATGATATTTTTTACAAAGTGGGTTCAGTTGCCTAGGCATAACTTTCGGCAAATCAGAAGCAAAAAAATCTTTACTCTAACTTTTCTAATTGTCATTTGTAATGGTCAGGAATGGCACCAACAAGGGATGTCATCCTGCTGAGAGGAGCATCAAGTAGGCAATTTTAGGGGGGTCGAGGAAGTGGATGCCATCAGCCGTGTTCGCAAAATGACCAACTAAAACACAAGAAACTTGTGCTCCAGAAAAGGATAAGCACTCAATGAGGATCCTAGGGTCACTGATCAGCAATTATGACCTAAATATAAAGGCCAAAGAGCAGCAATAGAAAAGAAAGAAAGTGGAGGCAGAGCCTTAAATACATCCTCCTTGTTAACTGTCATTCCTCGTCATGCAAGTTACAATACAATACAATAATCACAACTTGTGTTATTTTGTTATAAAAACCCTTTCAATTCCCTTTAGGGGTTTTAGGGTTGACAACAATGCCCACAGCAAAATGTCATTCTACTTTTTTTTTTTAATGCACGTGTGTGCCTTTGTATCATTCTGTGTCCCCTCTGTAAATTCAGAGGTTTTCGCGCATCTGTGACTGGATAATTGAGCAGTTGAACCATTTACAGCTGATCAGATCAGATTGATGAATGAGAAGAGCAGCTGCTGTGAGTGAATGCAAACTTTTCAACCCAGCAGAATTATTGCTTAAGTTTCACTTTCAATGCCCCTGATGTTCTGCTGTTGCATTTGCATCTAGAGTATGCTCTGCTCTTCAAGAGTGTGGTGCATAAATAACCGAATGGTATATATATATTTCAACAGTGCTCCTAATGCTCCAAAAATAGGAAGTGTATTTATGGTGGCAGATGTTTTAATTTTGGCAAGGCACCACAAATAAATGTATGTGTGGGGAAACCCTAGACCTTGGATGACGATGTGTAGCATGTCCCTATTGACATGAGATTAAACATCTAACGTTACATTTTGATCCACAATGCTCAGCCACTTTAAACTAGCTCTGTAGCAACCCACTGGTTTTTAAGAGGTTTCAATCTTCTGAAAGCCAAGACTTTTTGAAAAGAACCAACACCTCAGTTAAACATTAATGAATCGCCTACTGGGAGCAGCAGTTAAAAAAACACTTGTGGGTAGCTTTTAAGGCAATGACCATTTTTGACTTATTTTGTTGGAAGAGGTTGTGCAAGATAAACCTTACACAACGCAATATCAGGTTTTGATTTGTGACGGAAAAATTTAATTAACATGCATCTTTTTACACCATTACTAGCTGAGGATGTGCTCATGAATCAGAGGATGCAATGTAATTTTGTTCTGGTTTGTGCATGAAATTGTGCTTAAATTTGTTCCCTCTCATACCACCTGTCGAAAAGTACCTTGGTGGAGACTCACAGACGTCTCTAATATGCTTAGCTGAATATTTTTCATGTGCCCACCACAAGCGTGCTCCTCTGCTCTGCAAACATGCTGTTAATTCCTTCATCAGGCCTCATGTTCTCCTGCCTCACCTGTTGCTGGTTGTCTCATTATCCTCGTATATTTAAAGCCTTGTCTTCTCTGTTGTTGTCTTCTGTTGCCTGTAGTTCCTGACACTAATTTCCTAGTAAAGCATTTTGCCTGTGTGCTTCACCCTCACTCTTTTGCCAGGTGTCTAATGCTTCCCAACTGTGACATGAAGTCACTTCATTGTGCTGATTTATTTTATTAATTAAGCTGATGTTTTTGAATAACAATATATCTGATGCAATGAGTCTCCTGACAAGCAGTAATAGATTTATTAATTAAGTTAAACTGAAGGTAATATAATGGGATGCATTGTCAATGGATTACCTGTTGCTATTCAGGGCTTTATTACTCAGATACAACAGACAAAGATAGTGAAAATGATGGGCTCAAAAATAAATTGCATCTATGTACACATTAATTCAGCATTTTTGTTTAGTACATTGAAATAGATTGGCAATTGTAAATAGTGTTCATATTTTGTGTCAGCCTTAGTAGTGAGATAATATACTAGTTGACTTTATCCCATGATGGAGGGGATGTGTACGGCATGTTATGTTGTGAGATGGCTGCCAAACTGCAGTTCACTGTTCGAGACCAACAAATAACAAAACCTGTTGTGCTGTATGGTGTCATTGCTGTTTTTCCAGCAGCTTTTTAGACGCCAAACGTGGGTGTTTTGTAGCCACCCATTGTTGTATTTTTATTGAGTTTTTAGGCTCCAAACATGGATTTGTTTTTTTCTATTAGCTTTTTTAGGATTTAATTATAGGTGTTTTGTTGGGACCTGTCTGTATGTTTCAATCTGCATTTTGTAGCAACCTGTCTGTGTTTTTCCATTGGCATTTGAGCCTTCAAACATCTGTGTTTTGTAGCAAACAGCCAGTGTGTTTCCTTTGGCTTTTTAGGATTCTAAGGAAGTGTGTTTTATTGTGACCTGTCTGTATGTTTCAATATATTTTTTAGGCTTCAAATATGGGTATTTTGTAGCAATTTGTCTGTTTTTATCCATTGGCTTTTTAGGGTCCAAGTGGAGGTGTTTTGTAGCGACACATCCGTGTTTTTCCATTAACGTTTAAGGCTTTAGCTGTTGTTTTTTTGTTGCAACCTGCAAGTTTCCATCAGCTTCAAATGAAAGTGTTTTGAAGCAACCCTTCAGGAAGGGTAGTGCCAGGATTGTGTCCCCCCCACAACATTTCTTTTAAAGCAAAAACACAATCTTTTCCCAATCATATCCAAGTGGTTTATGTAACGATACCTGATCACACATTAAAACCACAGCATTTTTGAAATGTAAAGTTTCAACATATCTGCTATATAATAACCTGCAAATTTAATGTATATGTGGTTTGCAGAAACATTCACTTCCAACATTTTTTGTTTATTATTTGGCTTGGTTTAGCAAGCGGTAACAACATGCAGTGCCAACATGGATTGACATGGCAGAAATGTGCAGGTGGACAGCAATTTTTATTGACTTTGTCTCAATTTAAAAGGATAAATGGAAGAACCAGTTGCTAACATTAGCCGGGATGTGAATCACATTTGGAATATTAATGTGCAATTAACGCAGTATGCAAACTTGAGGGACAAAATACTCCTGTGCTGCCTTGACCAAAGTGGAATAGAAAATGATCGAATCATTCAAGGGCTTTTCACTTCTTTATAAAATCTCTCTGAAGGACTGTGGGCAGGGTGCAAACTACAGGGGAGCCAGTGGGAGCCAGGGGAGCCAGGGGGAGCTTGACTCCTCTTAATAAGACATAAGCTCCTCCATAAATATGATCTGTGAAATTTGGGGGGGGTCTCTGAAATATTGATAATATTCTATTTTCTGACATTCATTTTTATTTTTCTGTATCTTCATCATGTGTAGGCTTCTACTGATGTATGATTGGTATTATAGGTGACTGAGAAATTATTATGCTCAGCTGGGCAACTTGTTGAGGACTCTCTTGTGGGCAGCTTGGCTTGCTCTGTTTATAATTTAGTTTTCCTACATTTTTGTGTTTATTGGCTGTTTTTCTATTTGACCTACCCATGTCTTATTTGAGCCGATTAACTCCAGGGCTGCCCCCTGAAAGTTGGAGATTTGAATCAGTCAGAGACCCCCCAGTTGACTGAGATGTCTTAATTTTTTCTTTCATCAGTCAGTGTGCAGTGTACTTCTGGGGGCATTTCAGTTCCCAGGTTTAGTTGCAGAGTGAGCATGCTTTCATACTGCTCTTCAGTACAGGCAGCTGCAAAAACTGAGGGAGCTGCGGATGCAGAGGCAGCTTCCTGGAGGAAGAGACCTTGCCTGATCAAGCTCTGAGATTATATTATTCTGCTTTCTACATTGAAGTGGTGAATAAACAGTTCATGGCAACTTAATATGATGCAGTCTGGCTCTCGTTTGATATCTAGTGTCAGCAAAAGATATTGACGCACAATATTGATAGCGTAGGTAGCTTGTTTACTATATTACGTGAATGTCACTGTTGCACTGAACATCCCGCTGAACCCTTTTCAGACTTTCAATGGAAAGGGACAAATATCTGAATATTCTTAATTAACTTGATTGACAGCCTATAGAGTAAATTACATTGCTCTGCTGGTGGCCGTGTTGCATCACACAGTGATGTTTGGTTGGGGTACCCGTGTGGAGGTTTGATGCAGTTAACTGATTATTTATGCCAACATGAAACAAGTGGGCCTACATGCTTGCAGCTATGAATGCTTGTGTGCAGCAAGAGTCACAGTCAGGCAACCTCTCTTTGAGACATGTGCAAGCCCCTCCCTCAAATGTGGGGCTCCCCGACAGCCATAGTATAGTTCACACACTGTCAACAGGCATACAGGATACATAAAAATAACTTACAACATACATGAAAATAAATGATGAAATGATGCTCTGTTTTCAGACAGATGCATTTCAATGTTGGCAGCCACAGCTGTGCTACATCTGCATATTGTACTGACAATGTTTTTTTTACACACATGATGTCATTTGTAGTTTCACATGGTGCAACAGTTAGATATGTGCGGCTTCCATGTTCAGCTCAGTTGATTCGTTTTGGTGTGGTGTGTGTGTGTGTGTGTGTGTGTGTGTGTGTGTGTGTGTGTGTGTCTCTCATGGACACAAGCTTCTCTTTCAGTTTCCCTCTACATCGGACTCTATCTCTCTGTATCTCTCTCTGTGTAAATTGTGTAGAGCTTGTCAGAGGGGAAGCTGGGATTAGGGAGGCTTTAGCATCAAATCTGACAAAGGAAATACCAGTAATTAGTATTCAGTAGAAGAGTGCAGAAAGATGGACATGATCAAAGACTGTGCCAAAGAATTTTACGCAGATGAATGCACTCCTGAGTCAACAAAGCAAATTTCTATGCAGTTTGAAATAGTTTAAAATACCCCATGTACTATTAAGTGTCCAGTTTGACAGCACATCTACAATGTCATTTAAAACAGCACAAATGAGGTGTTAAAAAAATGAAACCTTTTTCTTCTGACTTCTGATGCTTTTCCTCGCAATGTGAAACAATTTAAGAAGTGTTATAAGTCATACTTAACCCAATTTATGCAACAAAGGTGTGGACTTTGACTGATATTTTCATTATTAGGGACATTACAGGGGATGGCTAATTTAGAGAGATTATAAAATCTTTGCAAAGCAGGAGAGTAATCAAAATGAATTTCATATTTAACTGAATGCGGTAAGCCATTAGTCTTCATTATTGTCTCATTTTGTTACATTAACTGAAAACAATTGCAGGAATGGATTGAACTCGATTTAAGCTGGCTTGTCTGGCACTGCACCATTTTCATACTGGCCAAACTAACCTGTGTTAGTTAGATGGAAGTATGATAGTATGAGCTTGAAGATAGAACTGAGATTTATTTAAAATGCACAATAGGGGAAAACAGAAAAAAAGCATGCCTAAAGGAAAGGAATTAACAAGGTGAGTTATAGAATTGCAGAACGTGAGCTGCATCCTGAGCATTTTTTTTGCATCAAATGAGATCTAGTGTGTGTTTCAAAGCATTAGCGGCAGAATTACATTGAGCCGAATACAGGGCCAAAGCCCTCATTTGTTAATCCTGTGTTGAGAGGTGTGATTCAACGACGCCACTTTGATTTTCAAGGCCACATTTCCAGGGCCGTTTATGTTGATTTGTCGCACAAGTGCTGCAATTAAGGGACGCCCTTCATTGGCAGGTTGACTTACATCCACTTAACTGCAGTATCTGCTCTTCTGTCGCCCCTCTGTTGCTTTAGATTTGTCAAAGCGAGGCCATCAGTGCCAGGGAGAAGGAGAGGGATAAGGAAACAAGATCTGTGAATTAAGGGTGTAATCATCAATATCCAGGAGCAACTGCCTCACCCTGAGCACCACAGCTATAGCACCTTCTCTGTATTGAATTTTATTTGTACAATAAGCCATTGTTCCCCGGGTCGGCACCCTTGTGGCTTTCTGCCTGCGAAAGGCATGAAATAGCAGCTATCTGGTTGTACAATGACAAACCAGGTTCCTGCTTGTGGAGAGTGGGCAAAACCATTTTCTTCATTTAAAGGACCAGTGTGTAAGATTTAGGGGGATATACTGGCAAAAATGGATATAATATGTAGAATATAATATGATATAAGTATGAATGTAAGAATTATTGTGTTATCCTTGCCTTAGAATTAGCTGTTTCTATCTAGATAGGGAGCGGGTCCTCGTTTATAGAGATCGACCAGCTCTTTCTCACTCTGAACTTGTCAAACAGCGCCGCTCTGTCAGTGCTTTCAGTGTATGAGTATGACTCCAAAAACCACCTTCCGCGTCCAACCTGAAAACATAAGGACCATGCTGCTTCACCCCATCACGTGCATTTATTGACATCAGCGTAACAGCATCCCTGAGAGTAAACAGCTGACACAGAAGGGTGCCTAAACTGCCATAAGTTAACACGAAAAGGTCACTGAAAGAGTGGCAGCATGTGCCAAAATGAGATGAGAACGTGTTGGATCAGCATGCTGCACCGCCATGTTTCTGGTCCAGAACAGTCAAACCAAACTTTGGCTCCAAATATAGTCATTCGCATTTTTGCATCAGCCACTGTGGTAAGAAGCCCAGCTTTCAAAGTGAAAGTGCTTTCTTCAGTGTTGGTTAAAATCACTGGATCTGTTTGTTTTGGAGAGAAGGCGACCTTTGTAGATAATTTGGTTTATCTCCTGAACGTCTGGATTTCAAGTAATTCGGGAAAAAAAGATCCATGTTAGCCATCTGCAGTGACATGCCAAAGTGCATTGGAAATACATGGATTTTTAAGCTGAAACCGCTCTATTTGGTTTTTGATCAGTTTTAATCATGGCCTGTTTGTTTTGGAAAGCAAGAGACCTCTATGGTTAATTCAGCACATAAAAACCTCCTGAGTGTCTGGACAGGAAATAAGGCACACATAAGAGAAAGTTATCAGAGAAACAGGGTGAGCATTAGCAGGTGCTGGGCCAGCAGTCCTTCTGCAACATGCCAAACAGCGAAGGAGAAACACTGATTTGGGACATGGAACCGCTTTTTTTTCAGTGTAAACACAGTCTTATAACCCACAGAAGTTATTCTTTTATTGCTGAATGTGTTGGACTAAATGGTCAGCTAAATACGGAAACAATAAGAACAAATGGATGCTGTATCGTTCCAGCTCGCGTAATGTAAACATTATTAGATAAATAAACTGGAGATCACAGTTGGAGTCCTCATGACTAGGTGGCGTCTATGTAAATACCTCTGTACTGCTGTTTAACATTTCCCTGACTAATGCAACACTGGAAGCCTCGTCAGCCCCTGTTGGGCAGCCTGCTGAGGTCAGCATCCACAACACGACAGGTGCTGCTGCCCATCTCCTTTTGGGGCACGACATTACCATATAAACTTTGTTAATGACCTTGTCATTTACACAACTTAATTACCAGAGTTGCGTCCCTTGAACATCTTCCCATATGAATTATACATCAGGAAAGGAGGCTTCAGACGAGTAGCTGGAGGGTGTTTGGTAGAGGTATGCCAGCTCAATGCATCAATTTGAGGAAGTCTCATAAGCAAAATAAACAAATAATGAATTGGGAACAACCTTTTAAAGAAGATGTGGCAAATGTATTAAATAAAAAAGCAGCTTGTTTTGGATTAAGAGGAAAATTACCTAATATATATTTAATGAGGAAAATTTCCCAGTAATTTTTGGTAGAAAGTGGCAAAACAGTGAAAGACCTCAATCTGAAAACCAAAGTAAAACTCACCATTTTACAGCCAAAATTAATGGGGCATGGATGTGATTTGTTTTGTAGGAGGGACAGAGCAGGGTTTTTTTTGTTCCTTTTTTTTTTTAACAAACTACACAGACCCTGTCTTTGTAGCCTGTGGTTGTTGCCAGCTAGGGGCGTTTCTATGGTTTTTGTGATGACACTGGGGGCTCGGCCTGGACTGGAGCAGGGAGATCCTTCCCTAGGAATTATTTTTCATGAAGAAGCTCTGTTTTTTTATGCACACTGGTACCTTATTTACCCTTAAACATTTTTTTACTTTCCAAATTAATTATGAATTGTGATGAGAAAACATATAAGTAGGTGTTAGTTATTATTATTGAGAACTCTTACACCACAGTCAAGTGGTTTTCGAGTGCAATATAAGAACTGAAACAAACAGTGAGCAATTTATTGCTAATTACTATGGATGTGAAAACTACCTACTATATGAAGTGTTGACTTTAGGGTGAACCATAGACAAAATAACAAACAAAAACTCACCTATCTTTCCCTAAAATAACAAATCAAAATCCACCTTTGTTCCTGCTGCTTAGCTCCTACAAACAAAAGAAGCAAACTTAAGACAATACTAAGACTAACTCCGTAAACTAAACAACAAAAATGGAAAAAACATTGTTCAAAATAAATGACAGTTCACCCCTAAGGCTTTGTGCAATAGTAATAAATAAAGTGCTGGGTTATTTACAGTATTTACAAACCGCATCAGTGTTAAGCTGAGGTAGCGGTAGCACATATTTGTGTTTATAGATTGTTTGGGAACAAGGCTCATTATGTAGTGGTATCTCAGTCTCACCAAGTGTAAAAAAAAAAAAAACATGCTCCCTCCATTGTGATTATCTTATGGTATCGATTTGTAGTTATCAAAAAAACAAGAATAAAACAAGAAGTCTTCAATAAGAGAGTCAGCTCTGACGTTCTCAGCCATCTAATAATAGTCAGCTATCAATAAAACAGTTGAGCATAATGTAAAATGAATTTGATATGTGAGTGCTGTCACAGTCTTAAGCCCAAGGTCTCATGTTTTTGTTTGAGTAATGAAATGACCTGATTTAATGGTTTAAATTAATGATGAAAAAAAGCTGAAGCCAATATGTTCTTTTAATGAGCTATAACTAAACAGTAATCCCTGGGAAGAATTAAAAGGTTTGGTGTTTTATTCAACAATCACAAGGGCTGTCAGTTTTTTGGCCCTACCCACGGAAACCAAGCGTAGATGTACAGTATACATCTCCTGCAGAAAGCACGCAAGTGTCACAGAGCTTCGAAACCAGCTGCTGAGGCGACTCGGGAAACAATATATATATAGTATTTATAGTATTATAGTAAGTATAGTAATATAGTATTTCCTCGTGCATGACAGTATCTTACTGAATAGGTTATTCATGTAGATGTAACCACAATCAGTGTTCTTTAGAGCTGTTACATACTGTAAATCAATGATACTCAACTAAAGGCCCATGTGCCAAGTCTGGCCCACGAGGGAGTGCCATGTGGCTCAGCTGCCATTTTCTAAATCACAATGAAAATAAATAGATTCACATCTTGATTTTTTGTGTATTTTGATTGTAAATAAATTGTCACTTTGAATCATGATTTTAAGAAAGCTTTTTTGTTAAAAAAAAAAATATATATATAGTGCCAGGGATCCCCAAAGGCTTAGCCCCAATGTCCTCAAATCCTAAAAACGCTCCCGTGTACACCTAACCTATGCTGCAACTGGATGTCCTTCTAGGCAAAGATGAGTGAGGTGTATTATATATACACACTGAAAAATATTATCAGTGTTTGTTTTATAACTGCCCCCTGGCACTTGGTTTATTGTCAGCTCACCTTTACACAAATCAACAATGAACAGCTGACAAATAACAACCTCAGGTGAAAACAGTCTTATTTTTCATATCATCTGCAGTAAACTCATCATAATTCCATGACTGTAGAACCCTTTAAACACGCCTGCAAGAATCTGACAGTGCTCCTGTGGGTTTGAATGAAAGGTTGACTATTCACCAGACACATAGACCTTAATGGTGAAAAGGTCATTCCACTCTAAATAGTCAATGTTGCTGGAACCATTCCCATGATAGAACCGCTGATAACTCTCTAAAATGAAATCTATCAGTGCCTGTGATGCATTGCTGTTTCACCGCCATTGGCGTTAATTCATTACAGAAGAACCAGGCAGAGATTACAGCTTTGTATTCCTTGACAATGTCACGCAGGCCTGCGCCATCCAGATAATTATGAGTCGAGAGCTGCGGCCTCAGAATGAGAAAGCTCTCTTAGCTCATCTCATTCTTTTGAATGGGCCTCTACTGACAATGAGTGACCTTGTGCTTGGAAAATCGCACTGAATTAACAATGGAGCAGATATCACTTACACACCCTGGCTGCATTCCTCTTGAGGGGCCTAGAGTCGTCTTTCAAAAAGGAATCAACTCAACTGCCTAAATTATGTCCCCCCTTCCTGCCACACAACAGAGACATGCTAATATTTTTTTTATCCTTTGGTTGCATCTCTTAGAAGCTAAAATGGATGTGATTGTCTTCATTGTGGATAATTGATTCTTTAACTGTGGCACTTAATAGTTAGACATTGGATGTGGTGCTCATTCTGAAGTCTGATAACTGAAATTGTATATCTCTTTACAAGATGGGACTTATTCATGCCAGCAACTCCTGATCCCGAAGCTCCAAAACAGTAAGTGAATTAAACAATTAGTACAAACAAAACCTCACAAATGATTACCGGCAAAAGCCTGTAACTTGCTTAAAATACAAAGTTTTCTGTCTCAAAGTAAATATTTATGTCTGGTAGCCTCGACAGAATGACAAGTCTTTGTCTTATAGTTTACAAAGATGACCGTCAAAATGATAAGCCATGTTGTCAGTTTAACAGTGCACTCTGTACGCATGTTTTGATGTAAACTATGGTTAAGGTTTTCATGACAATGATTGGAAATTAAATGTGGCTGCACTTTTTTTATATGACATATATCAGATTTGACAGTACCAAGTTACACATTGCGGTATGTAGGAGATTTATTGCAAACAACTGGACAAAAGTCACATTTATGCCTTTACTGTGTGTGAATCAAGGAGTTTACTTACATAACACATTTCAGCAACAAGGCAATCCAACATGCTCCTCATAAAACATTGAAGGCATCCAGACATAGTGCCAAATAAACACATTAGGATAGGACATTTAAATGCAATTAAAAACATAATTAAACAGCTATAGAGTCATAACTTTAAACAAGCTAAAAGAAATGACTAAGACAGTTATAAAATACAAAAATAAAAGTGACAGTGCAGCGTAAAAGATGAATAAATATGTGACTTATTTAAAGGCAGCAGTGAAGAGAAAGGTTTGTTCTGTAATTTGTTAATAGACTATGTCATTGATTTACAGAAAACAGAATTGCATAGAAATGTAAATAAAGGAAACACCCCTTAGTCAGAACTGTACATGCAGCGCTGAATCTGTGAACCATTACAGAGAACTTGTTAATCAACACTACTCATATTACCCTTCATTAGTGAAAGTCAGTATCGATCTGAGAACAATTCATCAATTTTTGCCCCAAATCCCAAGTCATTCAATATTGAGTAGCTACTGATAGAGTCCCAATCCAACACTTCTATTTTCTTAGATAACGTAGCTGCACAGTGCATACTTCAAGTAGGCTTCTTTAAAGTTATTAAAGTTTGTCCAATGAATATGTATAACAAATGAATTGTTTGCACTCTTTAAAAAAATCCCTGCATACAAGCTATCACTTAATATTTTTATTCGTTTATCTTACAAAATAAAGTATAAAATGACAAATGTTTTCTCTTCAATCTTTTTGACATTGTCACTGTCTCGAGGGAATTTCTCTATTCTTTTAAGAGTTTTTAGAGTGTTCTCAGTTTGGCTTCTGTGTGAGTTACCTGAATGACCTGTGTTTCATTGAGTGTTTATTTTTGTTGTCTGTACATCTTTTGTGCATATTGCATTAATAAATTAGCCTTTTCTGACTGGCATTCTGCTTAAGGGCCTTGCATTGTACTTGCAGTGGCGTGGTGAGTTTGACAGACTGCTGTCTGTTTTCTGCCTGCAGTGTAACATTATGTGCCATAGGCAACTGTACAACACAGGAGGCTCTCGTGCTGATGTGTTGTGTTGCTGATGTTCGTCAGTAAAAACCCCTGTATGACAGCTGATGTATAAAAAAAAAAAAAAAGGTCGGATTTGGCTAAATATAGCTCAGTACAGTGGATCCCAATCAGTTTAGAAATGCCTTGATTGGCTCCGATACGGATCTTTGAGATCAGATTATGACAACTGATTCAGCCATTGTGCACCAGTATTTTGATCAACATGACACAATCAACAGATAATGTAGGAAACAGCAAATAACAGTACTTGAATCATTTGCATTAGTGTACCAAAGTGTTTGCTCAAAAGAACGACAAATAGCTAATTTAATGTGGACAAGTGACTGGATGATGTTGAACAAGTATTTTTAAGAATGTCCTGTCTGAGAAATGTACCAAAGCGACTGAGAAAAACACTGTAAAATGTAACATATTTCAAATTTTTTTGTTTTTACTTTAAGTGCTGTCAGCTGTATAGCAGTAAAAACAACCAAACTAAAACAGTTCTGTTGATGAATATCAATAAGTAGGAGAGATAAATCCCTGCCAGCAGAGCTCTCATAACCCCAACTTTCCTGTCAAACGTAAGCGTGGGTGTAATTTACACTTATGTTCTGACATTTAGTTTTTCTCCGAAGTGATTTCATTTGTCTGCAAACCAGCCCTTATTTTGTTTGATTTAAAAAATCACTTTCGATTTTTACAGTTCTATCTTTGCTGGAGGGAAACATCAGAGCCTTATGTTTTAATCTCTCAAACTGCAACATAGTTAGAAAAATGTTTCTGTGAATAATGTTGAACATTTAATGTTTCTGCAAACCATCAACATGTTACTTTTTTAAATTATTTTTTGAACAGATATGTTAAAACTTTGTAACTTTGTGAAATAGTGTTTGTGTTTGTTTCTGTAAACCACAGATACGCTCCATTTGTCAGGAATGCTGTGGTGAAGGTGTTGTTAGGTTTAGGCACAAAAACCATGTGGTTATGGTTGGGAAAAGACCCTGTTTTGGCTTAAAACACTCATGTTTGCTGGCACACCAAACGCTGGAAAAGCAGGGATGGGTTGGTTAAAAAAAAAAACGCCAAAGTTTGGTGGCTCAAATTCTGCTTGCAAGTGCAGCAATTTCAGTGAAAAACACCCCAGTTTGTGGCCCAAACAGCGATTGAAGCTGCAATATCTCGCAAAAAAACTCTCTGTTTCAGTGGCTCAAGTGCCCCAAAGAGTTGAAAATAGACAACTGGTGTTCTTTTCTAGCTCGGCATAGGTTGCATGCCATCCATTATCCCCTCTACCTACAGCTGACAATGCCAGCTTGTATGTTATATTGCTTCTGCAACATTGATATGGTACATATGAAGTGTGAAAAAGTAACAGTTTGCAGAAACTTTAAGTGCCAACATTTTCTCCCTGTGACTGGGCTGTAACCTGCTGTCTTAAACTTGAGAAATCAATCAGAAAGTGCCAAGTGTCGAAAATATCCACATGGCTCTGTGACCAGAGACACATTACAACAACAAACAGTTTGTGCAGACTTTTGTGTGCATGTGTGTGTGTGTGTGTGTGTGTGTGTGTGTGTGTGTGTGAATGCAAGTTTTATTTAGAAAAAAAATAATCAGCTTTTTAGTAAGTCATCTTTCACATAGTGAATAGGAAACATAAGTTTCTCAAAGAAGGATTTAAGGGTTGTTATGATGGATTACATTAGATTAACACAGGTTTACCCACTAAGCTAATAACTCATTGTAATTTGGTTGTAACACTCAGTTTAGTCACTGGCTCAACATGAATAGAAGCTTTCCAGTCTAGACTGACTAAACATTAGCCAAAGCAAAGAACTGAAAGAAAAACGAACCACATCTGCATCTCCTCTTAGTCCCCTCTCATTTTAGAGTACTTTTTCATTTTGGAAAGGCAATGCAGATGTTCATTCAAGCTTTGGCTCCGAGGCAGTCTCTTTGTAGCAGGATTGCCTTCCTCTCAGCAATTAATGTTTCTCTTTTTTCCGTAATTATCTGTTGAAGCTTGGTTTTGGTACGATTCTAGTTCAAGCTACGGTGCCTGTTGTTCATGAAAAATCCTGGGTTTTGGTCAAACAACAATTGGCCTGGCTGCCACTGTAAATGTCAGGCTTGTCAACACATCATTTTCTGATCTGCTGACAAGCTAAACATCCACTGTGAGCGTGTTAACTTGCCAATATTAAAATTGAATGTTATCAAAATGAAATCACAACACTCCTCCAATACACCATAATTTATCTACGGAATAATGATTTCACTTGTCCTGCCTCCATCAGAGAGGTCAGAAATTGTAATGTTAAAATGTTAACATGCTAAATGTCAGGATGCAGTCCTTGTAATGCCTGTTTGCATGCTAATGTTTGGATCAAAGCACAACTGAGCCTAAGTGTTGCTGAAGATGACAAAGTCAGGGTGGAAGAAAAAAAAAACTTCAAAAGACAAGTCTGACATCCTGTCACTTTTGAAGACTTTTTAGTTACAAATATTACGATTTTTCAAGAACTGGGGATCTTGCATTATTTGCACAAGAACACCTAAACCCCTTTTTCCATCAGTATTAGAGCTTGTGCATGGCTTTTGTAAACACAGGAAAACCTGCAAAAAAAGGCGAAAGACTCTTTTCCTATTGAGAGCAGATCAGAACTGTGCACACGGCTCTGCAGCAGAAAGCAGTTAAGGAGGTCAGTGAAAACAGGTGGTTACTTATTTTTGTATATCTCTATATCTCATCTTTTTTCAGTCTCTTTTTCAAACTTGGTGCAGACTATTTTGGATCGTTGTTCGAGCGCTGCTTGGGCAGGGACGCAGGGTATTTTGTGGTGTTACATCTTGGTATCTCCTTGGCAAAGGAGCTAAAATTGGCACGTTCACCAAAGTGTTGTGTTTCCATTAAATACCCATGACAATTGTTGGGTCATTTGACCCAGGGGTGAATGCTGATTGTAACCTCTTCCATTTACATTAAAAAGCCAGCTCCTATTCTGCTCCTGGTTGAATATAGAATGGCAAACGCCCCTAAAGGAATGCAGCTTATAAACAGTTGCTTACATGTTCAAAAAAACACAGTGCTCTAGGTCGGAACCAATATATTCTATAAAAATAAACATTAATTGCATACAGACTTCATATTTTGGACTTTGTCCTCAACTTGCGACCAGCCTCTGTTTGTTAGCTGCATTATTTTAGTGGGAGAAGGCCATGAGAATGAGAGGAGAACCGTTTTGAGAATTATTAATTCTCACCAAAACAAGTGCTGGTGGGAAGATCAGATACACACCAAATTAAACACCAACTCTTATTTACTCCACAACTCCATAAGTTTCTCCTCCTTTTCTACAGTCTAAGAGAACTAGTGCTGGGGCGACGTGTCAACGTAATCGACGTAATCGATTACGTAACTACGTCGATTCACATAACTTGCATCGACAAAAAATAATCCATGGATAATCGATAAAAAAATAATTGTTAGGTGCATCCCTAAAGAGAACAAAGACTTGTTCATGTTCTTGTGCCTCGGAGTCCCCTCCATGTTTACTGTCTCCCTGGTTTGGGCCTTCTTGTTCGTTGACACCATTCACTTTATTACATTTTTTTTTAACTTACAGTAGTATGAAAAATGTTTGATTTTGATAGCTTGGACTCCATTTTATGACCAATATACACCAAATGATAAAAAATCAAGGGAGCGTGCATCAGCTAAGGTAAACTTGTATTATTTTAACATTTGAAATTTGTCTGCAACAGTTAAAAAAAAATTCATGTGGTGTAAGGCCTGAATTACTCATGTAATTTGAGCCAAGTCTGACAGCATCGAGCTTGTCACCTTCACACATTTTTCTAGAGGTTTGTAGCCTCACAGTTAGTTATTCCTTTACACACTTAAAATGCAAGTGTGTGACCTTCCCAATTAGATGCATTTCCTCTTAGTGAATTATAATTATTAAGCAATATCTGCTCATGGTTTCGAGGTTATGATTGTGTGTCTTTTCTAAAAGCTGAAAGGCAGATTGCAGCTGCGTGCTCACTTGAGACATCTCATCAGGTATCGTGCTTTGAGATTGAACAGGTAAGCAGCAGCCTCACATGGCTCGCTTCCTGTCATCGCAGCATCTCTGGCCCATCCACCCCCAGCCCTGCTGTCTAGCATGGTAATACATATCACTGCCTGGAGCACACTCCTACACTTGAAATGCAAAACATCTCATCAGATATCACGTATGGTAATCTAGATTCAATAGTTAAGCATCCTTACACACGCATTCAACAGACAAGAACTATACGCTATAGGACTTAGACAAAAGCACCACTCACACACTCTGTGATCAGATCTTACCTGCTTTCAACAGGCAATATTCATCCAGCTCTGTCACTGCACCAACACCGCCCCCACACCTCTCCTCTCACTTGGTTGTTTCTGAGAGACAGAAGTCAGATAACCAGCCGACGTCGGCTGCATTACAGCCTTTTTAATTCAAATCGGATTTACAGAATTGTTAAAATTGACAAGATGCAATGAAGCCTGAGCTTATGACGTAGGCCGGTGTTTCTCAGCTCTTTGATGACTCCTGTTTCATTACATTTCTCTCTCTCTCTCACTCACACACACACACACACACACACACACACACACACACACACGCACACACTGAGCCGCCCACGAATTTCTTCCTTTGTAGCTTCAGATCTGAATATTTATTGCCAGAGAAACTTGAGACACATTACAATACTGAAAGTACACTGTTTTTGTGTGTTACATAGATTTACTGTATAAAACAGTCAATTGTAAAAACAGTCTAATTACACCAAATAGACACATTGATATTATTGAATCTATCATCTATTTTTCTCCACCAAACACTTTTGAAAAATAGTTTCAGCTATGCGATGATTCCTCAGGCCCAGACTGATAAACAATAAACAAACAAATTAATTAACAACTTAATGAATGAACAGCTTGCAATCCCCTCTGGAAACAGGAGCAAACTACAATCTGCCTCTGAATTCATTAAAATTACAAGTCACAATTGTACCCTCTATATATTGTGACATATCTTCACCAAATAGCATGTGAAGCAGTTGTGTGTGTGAATTTAAAGCTAAATTTTCGCAAAAGACTATATATACATTGAACAGCCGCAACATTAAAACCTCTGACAAGTGAAATGAAAAACACTGATAATCTTCCTACAATTAGGGATGTAACAATAGTTCTGGAATGACATATAATTTCAATGATTCATAACTAACAAAGTGAAAACATAACATTATCTTTAACATACGCCTTTATTTTGAAATTCTCACGGCATGTCTTTGTCATTATTTCCAAGCACACCTCCATCCTCAACATTCAAACAGTGCAAGTGGCATGTGCTGAGTTGGTTTGACTTCAGAAGTTTGTGGAGGCTGAACAGGTCTCAGATCAGTTTGAGCCACAGAAGGAGGTGCATCCACCGGGAACTTCGTTTCACAGCAACAGAAGAGAGAATGAGGATATTTCCTGATATTGTCTCATATCGATTGCAGGCTGCTGATTTGAATTGAATTGAAATGGTATTGTTGCAGACTTTGTGATATCAGCAAATATCACATTGGGTATATCAATATTGCTAATGGTTATTTGCCAAATGAGATGATATACATCCTCACATATTGGCAAAAATTTCAATATCATTCATCCCTTCCAGACACCCCAGGGCAACTCAAGAGGCACTGAGTCCAGGACAGGTCATAGCCAAGTCACACAGGGCCTCTAGGGGTACTGAAAACATCCCACGGATGCTCGATCAGATTAGGATCTGGGAACTTTGGAGGCCAGATCAGCACCACGTCAGGGGGAGGGGGTACTTCAGTGTTTATGTTGGTGGTGCGAGTCGAGCGGCTTCCACATGAATGCCAGGACACAAAGTTTCCCAGCAGAACATTGCATTTTGACAAGATGATCAATGTTATTTACTTCACCCGTCAGTGGTTTTTATGTTGTAGCTGATCAGTGTGTGTGCTTTTATTATACAGCTAATACATTCACTGAATGAACCAAATGTTTTCTATGATCACCTGTGCGGTGGTGCCAGGTGTTAGCATCTGCTCTGTTAAGTTAAAAAATGGTTGCACTCTATGGAGTACGTCGAGACAAGGCTGCCGTCTTTTCGACAACCCCCTTGCTTCCTCACTTTCTGCTTTGTTGACTGCTTAACCAAACAGCTGATGTGAAATCAAGTAGTGCATTCTTGTCAAAGCACTGCTGCTAAGTTGCCACACTGAGCCTGGGAAACAGGCATGCTTACATCTAAGGGTTTTTATTTTTAGAAAGGGTTTTAATTTTAAAAAATAATAATATTAACAAAGAATATTACTGATAGAAAGTCATGTGAAAACAGGGTTAGCCTGATAACAAAGTGAATGCAACAATCCGAGTCAAACTCCAGGGAACGAGTCGACTCTTCTCACCCTGCTCTGTATTTTCACAGGCAGGTGAGTTCCTGTCAGAGTGCAGCATATATCTCTTGTGCATTAATATTCAACATCAATAAGTGAACACACAAGTCTTCTAGCTTGTTATCAAAGTCAATTATTAGGTTCAGGGTGTCAGCCTGCTTTCTGTAAACTAAGACGTTCAATGAAACGGAGCACTGTGGGGATTTCATAAAGCCAGAGACAAGGCCAAGCAAGGAGTTCTTGTCTGAATGAAAAATGGGATTGCTTTGTGTTTGTCCCTAGGCTTGTGTACCAATAACTTCAAAACATGAGAGATACGGTAAATATAGCTGCTCCCCAAACTGCCTTTTTGAGTAACCAAAGAGGGAAAACCACAATAAAACACAGGAGCAAACATGCCGTGAGATGTTTTATTCATTCATTTAAGCCATCAGCAGCTTAGCTCTGAGACAACATCAAAGTTGGAGACAAACATACAATATATGAAACAGAATCTAAACAAGTTGTG
Organism: Plectropomus leopardus; assembly: GCF_008729295.1. Lineage (NCBI taxonomy): Eukaryota > Metazoa > Chordata > Actinopteri > Perciformes > Serranidae > Plectropomus > Plectropomus leopardus. Next base: position 11,975,329 of record NC_056463.1, read on the forward strand.
TTTCATGGTGGCCTGGTAGATTTCACAAATGTATCTGCCCATCAAGTTATTTCAGTGGAGTCTGTGCTGTGAATGACATATTTTTCTTTCTATCTTTCCCTTAAAACCGCCCGTCACCCCTGGCAAAACTGCAGGCGTGAGCCTCAGTCGCCGTGAACAGAGCGTTGCTGGAATCACACCCCACTGTGGCTGCAAACATTACACCGGGTTTCACACCCCCGGTTTTGTGGCTGCATGCTGCTCTTGCTTTGATGTTTTCCATTAACAGCGCTTGTTTCCTGAACAAGTAACACTTCATGCTTGCACATGAATAAAAATAAAGTGTTGCGCACACTGTATGGCCTCTCAGTTTAATAATCACTGTGTTGTGTCTGCAGAGGGTGATTAAAATAAAACCTTAATATTTGCTGCCATGGTATTCAATTTAAAACATAAATTCCCTATTCAAAGAAAATTTGACAATGTGTCTACAATTGTTTAACACACACTTTTGTAGACATGGTAAACATGCCTTGGTCTATTTAGATCAGTGATGCTTCATACAACATCCCATATTACTCTCATTTTCAAGTTGAAAATCTTTGGGCGGGTTTGTACTACAACATGTTTACATTCTTCAGTGTTCCAAAATCACTTTTTTTGTACTGTCTCCTTGAATATACCTGTATTCACAATTTGTCGGAAACATTTGTTTTAGCACCTGTCTCTTCAAACCCAGGATGTGGCCCAGTTTGCTCTGATTGGTCAGTGTTTCCCAGTCTTCCACCTTTGCACTCTGAGCATCTCTTCACCATTATTGCAAATGGCACTGTAGTAGCAGTTTTTAACTTTATAATGTATTGTTGGACATCACAACTTTACGGCAGTCCTTCCAGCTTTTTTTAAAGGCACAATTTCTGAATACAGACTCTGTGCATTTCTTGGTGGATTGAGCGTTCTGGTACATAGTATTTTTATATAGCCAATACTTGCTTTATAACAAAGAAAAGACATGGAAATTTGACTCTTTTACAGTATGAGGTCTTTAATACATCACACATTAAGGCAACCTTAACTTTCATGTCGGCATACAGAAAAAAGTCATCCCCTGGGGTACTCTGTTTTCACAGGAGCAGAGGAGGAAGTGAGGTGATGTAGTACGAAAAACGTATTGTGTCCGTGTAATGTAGAATAAAAATAGAAGAAGTCCCTATAGGTTGGTGGGAGGTGGTGGAAGGGTCTCACAAGCACAGAACGTCGACCCAGAACACCATTGTTTGTGACCAGAAGTCAGCATTGACCTCTTTTAATAAGTGTTGCATAATATGCTAGTATGTGAAGCATATTGTGCTAGTGACACATGTGACATCTGTGCGGTGACATACATGATGTACATTACTAACAAAAGTTGTTACTTAAAGCCAAACTAACTGTAGGGATGACTATGTAAATTGTTTTGAAAGTCAGTGGAAATTGACCTATTCTTTCCTATAAGGTCTGACAGAGCATTGGTTTTTATAAAAAAAGAGAATGCATTGGACATGTCATTCAGGCCTCAGGGATACACATAATACACATAATAATGTTTTAGTGAGAAACATTAAACATGAACATAACTTCCTTACCAAGAAAAATTCAAAGGGTTTCTTTAATTGGCTTCATTGCAGTTGACAATTTAATAATTAGCACCACTTTGGTTCTTTACTTTCGGAAGAGCATGCCACTCATACAGTTCTTTAATTAGGAATAAAAACTGCAAAGTATCAAATGGCTTGATGTATGTATATGCAGATGCAAGAGGTAAATTGCATAACAATGTCATTGTGTAGGCTGAGTCTTTTGTAATAACATTAATGAAAGGAAATCAGAGAGGAAAACTGGTGCCGTATTGCTGCACGTCTAGAGCCAAGTGGACTATAATATAACATTAGTTTGATGACATTACTTTTAGAAGTAATTGCTATATAATGTAGATCACATTTATTATGCAAACTGTATGCATACAGTAATATTCTACAGCCTCATGTGAGAGAGCAGTTGGTATGTTTTTTAGTGTGAGTGCCTCTGCTCTCTGCCTGTATCATCAACATTAACATTAGGCTTTATGCACTTTTTGGCTTTTAGTGTGAGGCAGAAGAAGAGAGCTTTAGGGTACGTAGGTTAATTTAGTTTCCTTACAAAATGTGAGCGCCTTAGTCTTTAACATTTAATCCAAAGGGAGGTATTTTTCAAGAAGCCAAAAGGGTGTGTGAAGGGTAATAAATCCCCAGCTCGACTCTCCAGGGCCTCGCAGAGGTTTCAACACATGCTAAAAACCCGGGCCCAGGGCTATATTGTGAGAGAAATAGTGGGTATACTGCTCACCTGAATAATGCACAAGGTTAAAAGGTCATGATGGAATTTCCATTTCTGTAAAATTTAAGAGAGAGGCAAGGTGGGGAAAGGGTCCAATGCAATTACTTTAATTCATAACACTACGGGACCATGCTAATTACTTGATGTATTAATAACCGCCCTTGCTGCAGTAACTCAAGGCCTCCACTGCCTCTCCGTCTTTAAAATTCAACCTATTAAAAAAATGTGATGAATTACTCAGCTTGTTTTTCCACTTTGACGGGCCATCTCAGTGGTAATCATGGTGTCTCGATCTTGAAAGTTGAAGTGATAATTTATGTGTCATGATTTCAGAAACACATTACATCTCTTGCTGTGGTAGTGGTCCTCAGCCTCCAGAAAGGCAACAGTAGTCATGGACAAAGGATTTAAAGGCATAGTCTGGATTCTCTGAAGAGGGCTGTATGAGGTACTTATCCATAGTTGTTGTATTATATACATTAGATGGCAGTGGGCCAATTCCAGTTTGGAGAAGCAGACAGTGCCACCAGGGAAGCTATGCAATATACAGACGTGTGCCAGCACGAGGTATTTTAGCCAAATTAAAAAAGGTTTACCTAAAAAAAAAAAATTGAGACTATTTTAACCACTTTATGTTGCCATTAGACAGCACTTTCCTTTGGCACTACATTCTCTCAACCGTAGAACTTTGGTATTCCTATTCATTAGCGCAGCTGGGCCGCACACTGTTTTATGCCACAAGTTAGCTATTCAGGTGAGAAAGAGCTCTTGCGACTGAAACAAAACTTTTCTTTTCTAAGATTTAAAAGATGTTGCATGCTTATGTTCTCCCAAGCTGTTTAAACAAAAACATGAAAACAGCTGTGCCCAGTTATGCTGAATATTGACATCACACCCAACCTGCAAAACTGATACAAAGTGATGTTTATTTATTTAGTTATTTAAAAGGATCCCCGTTAGCTGATGCCAATGGCACCAGCACCAGCTAATTTCCCTTGGGCCAAATTCAGTAAATCATATTCATCACACACATGTTGTACACAGATGTGTGTGTGTGGTGTGCATCAGACTCATTACAAAAAACATTGTATGCAACATTGCGTTTTCATGAACATTTCTTTCAATAGGACTATAGAAAACCACTGTCAGAGAAAACCTCTGTACCTAACCATCAGGTAAAACTACACTTAATACCTAATAAATGAAACAACTTACCAAGCATCCAGTAAAGTGTAAAGTGCATCATGTTATGGTTCAGAAAGATTCTGAATGTGTTGTAGCCAAGTTGCACTCATGGCAGCAGTAACTCTCTGGGTCTATGAACATGCATTGACAGTATACACAGTTGGCTTCTGCTCTCTCTTGGGCTCCAGTTTCCACAGAATGTTTCCTCTTTCTCTCTCTTTTGGCCCATTCAGTCTCCCTTTGCTCAAGAGCTTCTTCTCCATACTTTGGTTCATTAAAGTTTCCCTTTGTCTCCATAGTCACAGCATGTGAGCGGAGTGGAGTGATGAGGATTCCCGCTCTTTGCGCACAGAGGTGATGCATGGCTCTCCGCTAATTATCGCTCCACCCTTCACTCAGATTTCACCCCGCTCCACTCAAATCGCTCAGAGCTTGCTCCAGAAAAAGAAAAATAAACATCTGTTTTGTATCATTTTTATCTGTTAGTTTTACAGGAATAGTACACCTGTATGTATGACTTCTCAGCTTCCTTTTTTAAGTCAGATATGCTTAGGATGCATGATGTGAGGGGCACCGGAGCGAAATTGGAGTGGGATGGAGCGAGAGTTAAGGTGATGCTCCAGCTTTTTATAAAAGGCGCTCCAGCCAAAATCCTCCTGCTTGCACATCCTGTTTTCTCTCGCTCCGCTCCGCTCACATGCTCTGTCCACAGTACATTGCATTTTTTCAGTGTTGTTGTTTTCATGTATTTGTTTTCTCTTCCGTAAACCGCTGAAGGTCTGATCCAAACATCAGACCTGCAGCGAAATACATTACACAGCACTGTTGCACGTTTTTGTGTAGGAATGCTGAAGTTCTACAGTTCAGAAAATGTAGTGCCAAAGAAAAGGGCTATCTGGCAGCAAGCTGAAAAAAAAACTCCCAATAAAATGTCCACTTAAGAGTGATAGGTAGGCCTTTTTTGTGGCTTAAAACTTTGCAGCCAACCCCCATCCACAGAAGGATGCATAGCTTTCTGTGGTGGTACTTTTGTTGGCTTCTCCAAACAAATGACTGCCATCTACTGTATTTAATACACTGACTATGGATAAGTACCTCGTGCCATCCCAAATAAAAAAATCAGAACTATCCCTTTAACCTGAACATATTCTTGTTTTTTAAGAGCGTTTACATATGCTCACCTAAGAACACATTCTAAATGTGTTTAATTGTGGGCTAAATGTTTAATTAGAAAATGGAAAGGTAACGTTTTACTAGCTGTGGATTAGGAATCACTCAAGACAAAGGGTTCTTGTCAGGTCATGTGCATAGCAATCCATGCAGACCCGATATAAACTGCAGAGAGCTCTAACCTCATAAACACCCATTACACATAGTGTTACACAGTGCTATCAAGATAGTGCTTCAGGTGAGGAATATCCCTTTAGTACAGTAAAACTGTGCTTCAGGTGCATATTAACTTAAATAATTTAAGTGAATACTATTCTCTGCCTCAGTGCCTGAGTCCCTGTTGGTCGTTCAAAGAGTGGGGCAGCCAAGGACACAGAAAACATGGCACAAGGGAGACGTCTCATATGTTCTTTCAAGCTTTGAATGATAGCAGGTTGTGTGACAAGAGCAATATGAATATCTGGTAGAGAGACATTCCCCAAGACTTCAAAATCTCTGGAGAGTCGTTCTTTGTTGTTATTGTGTAAGATGCACTGCCAGGAAAGGTGTTGTATAGGACCAGTAATTTTAATGACACCTTTGCTGTGAAGTCATTGCTTTGACTCTGTGAACATAGGAAAATGCTGCATTTATGTGATACAGAAATGAAAAGTTCTGGAAATGCTGCTGATAAAAGAAATTACTAATTTAAATGATGTTTATTATCCTAACGTGTTTTCTCACTAAGCCTCTGCTGCCTCTTCAAGTGGTTTTCAGCTCACGTAGACGCAAATCAGACATTTTCTGAAGTTTATTATATTATCAGGACACACAGTCTGACCTTGATGTTTCCTTGGAACATTTAACCAACCCCAAGGTGGCTATTATTGTGATGAATATTCTGCACTACTGACAGCACCATGGGTTATTTATTTACGCAGCGAGAGGTAGCTCGCTACCTCTCCATGACCTCACGCTGTGTCTTCCTCCCTCATTTGTCAACTCGCACCTCCTCTGGTGGCCATGCAGCTCCAACAAAGTGAGGGGCGTGAACGCAACATGCAATTGAGCAATGTAGCTGATATTTAAACAAACAAATAAACAAACAAACAAACAAACGAAGACAGAGAGCTGATGCAGCAAATTACTCTAACACATCTTAATTGTTTAATTTTTGCTTGCCTGTGTGCTGTTGAAAGATTTAGGTCATTGCGTGTGGATTTCCCTATATTTAAAACAACTTACAGTAATATTATCCAACTTTTTTTTACCTCATATGAACGACTGCAACACTATTTAGATGGTTCACTGTATAGCTTGGGTGGTATCACAGTGTTGCTGCATACCAGGATATTTAGAAATCCCAAATGTATGTTTTTTAACACTGTCACAAATGCAGGCTCTCCTCTTTATAGTTAACTAATTGTATGTAGTGCACAGCACACACCACCAAGGAAAGACATCTTGTGGAAGAGGGACAGGTTAAACGACTGTAAACAGCCTGCGGCCAGTAGGCAGGGGGTGGGGGGCAGGTGGCTGTGGGCTTACCTCCTCACACTAATACTTTTATATACCATCTACCCTTTGAAATTTCAGGAAGGTGTGAAAATTTAGATGCTGCCCCAGCTGAACACTGACTTGTAAAAGGGAGCATAGCATCACTCCCACTTTGCATCCCAAATGCTTGCTTTTGCAGTAGCTATGGTGAGCAAGTAGAATTTCCAGGAAGAAGCATGTAACACTTTACAGCACCAGCTAGCTGGGCTGTTGGGCACTGAGTTTCATTATTTTCTCACTGCTTGATCTTTGTGTGGGTAATTCTGATATTTTCTTTTGATACTTTGCTACAACTAACAGCTCTGACTGTAGCAACGCCTTGCAGACAGCCTGTCACTCAAGCAGTCCCATCCTAAAATATTCCTAAATTTGAGCCTTAAAAAATGTAAAGAGGTTAATCATATATAGAAAAAAAATTTAGCCCACATACTGTTTTCATGTCGTTGTAAATGAACCACAGTGACCAAAATCGCTTTTTGTACCAGGTTGTAAACATGTTTATTTCTGCAGTAAAGTTTGCCATTCCACTTATCTATGGGGAATGACTCTGTTTTGGAGCCAGACTCAAGTGGCCATTGGATGAATTGCAGTTTTTGGCACCTAAGCATTGGCTTCATGGCTCAGCCTCAAAGGTTGCTGATTGTCTGGCTCACAATAGGTTTCCAGATGAGCTGCTGACCATTTTCAAATTCATATTTTAAAAGATGAAATGATTAACGCTGGGTATTTTTTTGGAGGCACTTCACTGTAAATATGGATCCAAAGTGTATTACAAAAAATTTAAATAGCCCTTTTTTTAAATCAACAACAAGTGCCAGGGGAGGATCCTCTAGACTGCTGATAGAGATCCAGGCTTATTATTTATATATCAGTCACTATTGTTTGTTTAGTAACTGGCCCTTGGCCTCCTGTCATTTTGCAAAAGTTGCCCCCGGGCAAAGAAAATTATCTTCTTATCTTCCACCTTCTTGCAAAATAATATGTGCATATAGCAACTGAAGCTTTATGCAGCTCGTTTTCAGTTGTGTTTAGGCATTCAAAGCACTTGTTGAAGGCTATGAAAAGATCATGGTCCCAGTTAAATATTGAAAAAGTCAACAGTGACTTGAAGTGCAAGGCTGGAAGTGTTTACTTTATAAATATTTAATCAAAATGACAGTTTTCCCCTAAGCTTAACCTATCCACGGGTGGGATTCAGGATGCAAACAAACTCTTGTCCTGCACATTTCAAAGCCTACCACCCACCCAGACAACCTACCGGTATCTATCATTTATGCGTGGCACTTCCTTCACGGAAAGAAATTGCTGCCACTGAACAACAGCAAAACAAATTAGTGGTATGTAAATGTAATTGCGATGAGGTGTGTTGGGAACACTGAATATGATTACAATATGTGATATTGTTGGCTTAAAACTTTGCAGCCTAACTTTATTCCCAAAACTCCTCTTGAGTTGCCTGTATGTGTGTTCAGTCTTACTACTCATTTATAACTTTGATATCAAACTAGAAATACTTACATTCCCTCCACATTACATCAGAATGGGAAATTCTTTGTGCAATTGCACTAAAGAACTAGAAAAGTGCACTCAGTAGAGCACAGATCTCTGCTAGGCAGCCTTACACTCAAGGTGGCGGCAAAGAACAAAATGTTTTGGGTTTTTTTGATTGATTTCATTCATTTTGTTTGTTTTTTGTCATCTTGTATCTGCCTTTAGTAGATACGTGGCATCAACACTTTGAAACCTGGATGGACATCAGTTTTCTCATGCTGTGTTAAGATGCCTTTCAAGAGCTATTTAACTTTTCAAAACCTAAGCAAATTGGTTTGATTTCTTGCAAAAAAAAACATGGGAAAAAAGGCAATGACCAACTTGGCAAGAAATGTCCCTGAAATTGTGAGAAATTAGTAAAAAAAACCCCCAAAAAACTAGGTGACAATTAATGACTCAGAAATGTATTTAAAACAAAACAAAACCTACATTTATATATATTATATAGTTATTATGATTATAATAACTATATATAAAGACATGCATGTCAGGTTAATTGGTGACTCTGAATTGCTGTAGGTGTGCATGTGAGTGTGACTGGTTGTCTGTCTATATGCGCCAGCCCTGCAATAGTCTGGCAACCTGTCCAGGGTGTACCCTGCTTCTTGCCCAATGACTCCAGCCCCCCTACGACCCTTACAAGGACAAGCATTTACGGACAATGAATGAATGAATGATGTTATAATTATATGCTTAAATTTATGCAATAGAAAAAATATACATACTTTTTTGGTGGGTCATTTTCTTGTTTGTTTTTTACTTTACTTTTTTTTTTGTTGCTTATTTTCAGGTGATTTTCATCTAACTTTCTATTAATTTCTTGCTTATTTTTGGACCATGTCTTGTTAAGATGCTCATCACCTTCTCACCATGTTTTTGAAAGAAATCAAATTAATTTGTTTAGGTTTCTAAGGGTTAATCTGCAGTTGCTCATGTTCAAATTAGATCAAACTTTTCTATGAATGTCAAATTTTTGAGCCGGAATGAAGGCTGAAATGTGGCCTTCAACACACAGTGAGGCTTGTTGTTTTTAGCTTAGCTGAAAATGCCTGTTGCTCGATCATTTTGCTACATGATTTTGAGACTTGTGGCTATTATCGACCGGTTAATAGGAGTGACGAGTCAGTATAAAACAGTCAAACAGGTTTTTTGATATCTGATTCCCAGCAACCAAGGGAGATCCTTGAGCATACAGTTAGAAATGTGCACATGAAATATTATGCTATTTGGACTAGTAGTATGCAAGATTAGCTGCGGACAGACGGATACACACAGCCAGACATAAACACACTCACACATGCACAAAAATGACCAAACCTTTGCTGCTCTCAAAGGGCTTTAAAGGTGAAGCACAAATAAATACTGCAATGCAATAACACAAAAAGACCAAACGGCAGATAATAAAGTAGTTAGCCTGTTTAGAAAAGATCAGAAAATGTAGCTGCAAACATTTGTACAACAAATACAATACATCTGAATCGCAGAGGCTGTGTCTTTGACTTTTCTGCGACCTTTTGATTACAGAGAACGCAGTGTCGACCCAGCCTGGGGAACTTCAACATTTCTCTTTTCAAATAAACAAATTGAGGCATGACATCTTGAGACATTTGATCACTTTAGCTTTTAAACTATTTCTGTCTGCTCTACCCTTCAGAGAAAAGAAATGTCACGTCTTTACTCTCTGAGAACATACAGTATAGTGCTGCATCAACTTCTTCACTGTGAGTTCAGACATACAGTACATCTCATCCGAGATACATTCTTTAAACTTATTTCCTCTGCTGCTCTCCGTACAGTTAATTTTGGCCCCCTACCTCTCACATTTGTGGAGCATTTTCACTAAACAAAAAAGAAACCTGAACCCCAGCCTGCATGTCAAAGATGGGCCTAAATCTTAATGCCAGTCGGAAATGTTGAAGTTGGAGTGTGCATTCACATGAAAGAGAGAAAGATCTGAAGGATGCTATAAGCTGGGCTCTAGGGCCCGAACACAGAGACCCTGAAGACATGCTGGGAATATTAGAGAGTGATTGATACTCACAGCTGGGGAATAGAGGAGAAAAAAAAGGGATGTTGAGGAGTTTTTATCTCGCTCACTTCCTTTGAAATATGGTTTACAGTCCTCCACTCATCCCCCTTTCCTTTAAGAACCTATAGATTATAACACAAAACGGCCAAACGTCTCCCCTTATTCTCATGAAAAGACATGATATGCACGCACGCCTGTCTACTCTGAACCCCGCACTCAGGAGACATGCTGTTTCACTCATATACTGTACTTTCCCTTTGCGTGTGTATCTCTCAAAGTAAATCAGTGTCTACATCATGCAGAGCTTCAACTTTAAAATAAAGTGAATTTGGATTTTTAGAAACTGGATTTTTTAAAAACTTTATGGAACCTATATGGAAACTGGAATGAATTAAACTAAAAGGGACAGAGCTGGCAGGCATCATGTGGCATGAATTGTAAAAAGAGTCCAAGTAAATAAGCTCAAACTGTTTTAAGTGAATAGGTCAAACTGAACAGACAAACTGAAGACATAAGGGGATCATTGGCCAAATATTTATACTGCAGTGTCTGATCAGACCATTCCAAAAACAGACGGCATGACAAGAATTTAAAGTTAAACTACATATGAGACTGTAGAGTACATTTTGTCATCTTACAAACAACTTTTATAATTACATAATCAGCCAAAATATCTATACCCATCTTCAAACTTGCCCCGAATTTTGATCTCAACTACACACCGTCAATCCATCTGTCCATTCGTCTGTCCGTCCAGACTGCAATGCTCTTGCACAGATAGACAGACAGACAGACAGACACATTAACAATTAGCAGAATACTCAGTTGCCAGGACCGTGACCACATTTCGACAAGATTTCACACATGCACATGCACATGCACACACACACAAAAGAGGAAAACAATACCAGCCGTCACAATGTTGACTTGTCTGGTTTAAAAAAAAAAAAAAAAAAAGCCTTACAATGAATCAATACCACATCCGTTTCTGATGAACATCGTAACGTATTAATAACAGATTTGTGCCAGGCCTGGCAGACTGTTTGACTGACCTTTGTAACCTTGAGCTGATCGCCTCTCACTGAGGTATTCATTCATGATCAATAAGCAATCAGGGAACTTGTCTCTGCATGCTTTGGCCATCGAAAGTGTTTACGAAGCAAGCAATCACTTTTGCAAATCACTGTTTTATTTGCTGTCATATAACCTTACCTTCACCCATATCAAGCTATTGGCCTGCTGCTGTAATATCCATTCTATAATGCAGTAATTGACCTTACAACGCATGAAGCGTTTTCACTGGAATGAGAGAGGTTCATTGTGTTCATTATTTAGCTTTAACACATGCCGCACCTGTAATTTTACCAGTCAGAGCTGTTGTTTGTAGACAAACAGAAGGTTCAGAGCACTGTTACAGCACGGCACTTAAAACAGGTCTTTTATGAACATATTTCCAGCGTGTCAGCAGCAGAATCTCAGAGGACACGACGCCACAAAGACCTGTCAGGCAATCTTATAATGATGAACCCCATTGTAGGTATTTTAATATTTGGCATTCACAGAAGAATTCAGCAGCAGATGACATTCTGCTCTAATCTTGCTACTGCAGTGCAGGATTCGTGGTTTGCTAAATCAAAAAGTGTCTGAGCTGAAACCCAGCTCAAAACGTCATGTTCCTGCAATGGAGACCTGATAAGGGGATTCGGTGTTTTTCTAGGCTTTAGATAGTTTTATAAGTACCCAAAACTTCTATGTTTTGTGGTATTTCTCTGTTTTCTATGTCAATAAGTGTGTGGTTTGAAACATCGATAGCTAATCAAAAATATGGAGCGTCCAGTGTTAATAGCTAATTTGACTTTGGACCTTTGAGGTTATAGTTTAAGAAATGTCTTTCTCCGCATTTCTGTGTGATTGACAGTAGATATTACAATTTGAGAAACTAAGTTGTTGATAATAAGGAACTAAACTGCTGATGTTAGAAAACATATAAGTATTAAACTTGAAGTCAACAGAGACCAGTTTGTCCTGCTTTGAACCGTTTGACAGCAGGAAATCATTGCTGACCTGCATTATGTTAAACACATTTTTGAATTCTGTCAATTCTTTGGGATCAGGGCACAAAAAAATAATTAAAAGTATAAAAACAACACACAAACAAACAAGCATTACAAAAAACACACACACATGAATAGATATATAAGTGTCTATGTGGATTTTATGTCATGTTTTAGTGTCTAATTCACACTCAAAAAAGTAAGTAAATGGATAACGGTAATAAAGGTAATAAAAGGTGGGTTGAGGTGTGTCCGTGTGTGGCTGACGGGCGTGTCCCAATGCTAGTACCAGTGGTTGGATATCAGAGGTTTGAGGGGGCAGGAAGGACGATAATGGAGATTAATATGAAGACGCGATTTGTAAAGAGTGAGAGAGTCTTTGTAGGGAGGAGGTGAGGGTGGTGAATGGGTCAGACATACAGGACTTTTGCCCAGGAGACTGTTTGTGTCCCTTTTAAATTACACATCAACATTAACTTCATTAAACCCTGCGTAGTTATGTTCTTTATGTAGTTACATAATATAACATGATAAACATACAACACTTTAATAAAACACTTATATCCCCTTAGTACAACAGTTTTAGAATTAACGGAAAAAAATATATATGTAAATGATTCACAACAGTAAGGGCAATGAGATTTCAGGAGTCACGACAAGTGTGTATTCAAATAAATAAATAAAAACTTCTTAAAAAAAAAAACTTCTTAAAATAGTGAGCAAGACACTGAAGATGTGACATTAACAAATGCAGACCTCAATTAAATTTCCTAAATACTTGTTTTTAAGATTCAAAGATCTCGTCTTGTCTCGTCTTGTCTCATCTCGTCTCGTTTGCTGTCTGTATCTAAGACTCTTTGTTTTTCGAGTTTCTAAACATTGTGTTTTTGGTTTTTTTTTTTATTGTTAAGGCATTAAACATAAATTTCAGTTGATGTCATCTTGTTTGTAGAAAATTCAAAAAATGTTTTGAGGATCTCAGCTGAACTTATTCTGTTTAATGTTTTTGAGGTTGAAGTTTCCTCTCATGACCTAAATATTCTGTTTATTCGTTTGTGTACAGAAACACATACTATGGGGTTGGCTCATCCTGCATAACTCCATCCGGTCTAATCTAATATCTGGAATACTTTGTGATTATTTCGTGATCAAATTCCCAATCATAACTTGCATAACTTTCAAACATTAGTGCTGTGTCTCAAATCAAATAGATCCACACTTAATATTTTGAGGTCATAAGTGCATTCACATTGTTAAGTAAAATGCAGTGCACTATGAGCACCATAACAATCAAAATGTTGAGTGTGGACCACTTGCCCTCAGTGACTGGCATCATGGCTACATAATAGAAGAGGAGGGGCATCAAACTTGTAGAAATGATGGCCAAAGAAGCTGCAGCAGTTGTGGTTGCTCCAGTGGGCAACCAAACAAGCCAGCAGAAAATTTAGGAGGCAACAGTTTTGGTCAAATGTTGGTGGTAGTGCTCTATTCAGTTGCAGTTTGTTATTAAAAAGTAAAAGACAAAAAGGTTAAATATTGCTTTTGTCATTTCTGTTAAGTGCACAACAGCAATGTTGAGATAACACTACACTATCAAAACTCATGTATTAAAATAAAAGTAAATAAATGAATAAAAACTGTACTTTTAAATGGCTTTTCAAAACAAAGTTGCAAAATGGTTTGCTTGATCCCTGATTTATAACAATGCTGGATTGAAGCAAATAAATCATGCAATTTCAAGAAATACCATGAAACCCCATCAATAAAATAAATACCATCAATAAGACGGATTAGCAAAGTTGGCAGTTGAGTGCCCAAAAGATTGCATTGAGATATACAAAAACAGACAACTGGAATAATACAAAAATATATAAAAAATCATACAGTGGCATTTCCAGACTTTATTTTTTAATGGGGTGGCCCAAGTGGGGCACTGCCTTATGCTGGCGCAGCATGATGTACAGCTGTTGCCGTGGGCACATGTGTTGGCATAAATTCAATTTACCATTTTTTTCTCTATTACCAATACCCACTTTAATTATTCACATTGCAGTGTCTTAAATTCCTTTTTGTAGTTTAGTTTAAAAGATAAATAGACCTACCAATCACAACACTACAGAGTGACATCACACAAATGTAACATAATGCTTCCCTGCTATTAAAGAAATTGTTACTCACAAGTACAATGTGCCAGCAAAATTAAAGTGCCAAAAAAATAAAATAAATAAGCCTGTGTGAACTAACTGTTGTATTAACTTATTTGTATATAAAATTATTCCAGCTAAACAATACTCAGGCACATTACTGCGGGTTTGAGACTGAACTGCACCTATAAACAAAGATTTAGTTAACTGGTCAAACAGTTTGAACTGACTGGGCAGATAGCCAGTCATAATGGGATGGTGCCACTCCCTAGACACACCCCTGATTAATACAATAGCCGAATAACATGATAACAATAATGATAATAAAATGAGACATGTTAAAAATGAACAGTGTTCTAAAATTAATAAAATTCTTTTTTGAACAGATAAGTTTTAAGAAGTGACTTAAAAGATGTCACTATGCAAGTAAACATGGTAGACTACATAGACGTGTAGCAACGAAAGTATCCAATTGAAACACAACACTGATGAAAAGACAACGCTGTCCCACCTCTTCAAAATCTGTCATCATTAAATAAGGAATTAAGGGATGTGAAGTTCAGGTGCAGTTGGGTGATTGACTGGCGACCTCCCCTGAACATGCCCCACCCCTCACCCAGTGTCAGCTGGGATTGGCTCCAGCCCCCCTCCATGATCCTCAAGGATGAGCAGGTTTAGCAAATGGATGGATAGTTCTGAGTTTTACTATATATTTTCGTAATTGGTATGACCCCCTTCTCTTTTTTTGATAACAGTTCAGTGTGACTTGCTTCATTTATCAGAAACTCTTTACCAAGCTGCCGAAACTCAATAAATTATTCTGTCAGATTGCAGTATTTGAATTGCAGCTCTTTCTTCTCTCCCCCTCAGATATACGCTCTCACTGCGGTGCTTTTACTCTCACCACTTGTTCTCTCACCCCCTCTTACTTACCCTCATATTCACTCATTTTCCTGCTTCTCACAAACTCCTATTTCTCATGGTAGGCAGCAGGTAATATCCAGTGGTGCTTTAACATAGTTTGATAGTTTGTGTGGCCAATAGAGAAGGTAGGAGCGCTCCAAAATAGCGTCAGAAAACCTTAGGAATCGTAGGTAGAGGCAGTCACGATGCCTAATGCCATTTCAAATCGAGTCGGTGTGGCAACTTATTGGCAAACACATTACTTTAAGTTTCTCTTTCTCAATCAATTCACTGGAAAGCTAAAAACCAATCTGGAGCACGGCAGCTCCCAGAAGGCCTGATTGATGAGTCTGAGTGGGAATGTGCATATCCAAGCAAGGTTTGGTTTATGTGTCCTCAAATTCCATTGGGTGGAAAATGTGGATTGAGTGAGGCCGTCATGGATTTGGCATCACTAACTTTGGGGCAGATTGCGGAGAGCGGATTGATGCTCTGTGGAGGGGATGTGACAGTTCATCTGAGGGAAGAATGGGAGTGAGAAGGGAAAACAAACAGGCAGATCCATATAGAGATTGACAGCGCCATGAGGCTGACAGCTTGCAAAAGCACATAGGAAGCTATAGAAATTGAAAATAAAGTAACCCAGACAGAGTTATTGGAAAGCACGCACAGTTGTTAAATTAGTAATTAATTTCACTAATAAACACTTCCTGATGTGCTCAATAGCAGTCAGCTAAAATATATATTTACTGCTGTGCTTGAACTTCCTCTTGTTCTCTGTCATGTTTCACAATTTTGCCGTGGTGCTGCTTGTTTCAGTCGTTTTCCAAACAGTGAGGTCAAAGCTTAGTTACAGTGCTTATTTATCTTTGAATGAGGATATAAAAGATGTTCATAAGAAAGACCACAGAAATGAATGTGCGTGGGAATGTGTTTTTTTTTTGCCGAGGGGTGCACAGTATAAATGTGTAGGCATGACTGTGTGCTTAGGTGAGGCATCTGCCAGCTGCTGCTGTTATTTTAGCATGACATTTGCGGCATTTCCAGCCGTGATAGTGCCACCAAAGTGGATATTCTAAGCCAAAACATGATCTTTTCCTAAACACAGTCTTGGAATGCAACAAACATGTTTTTCAGATCTGGAAAATTCATATAATTAGTAAAAATCATTATGAGTTTTGGAAAAGTCATGGAATTTTGTTGTGTGTAATGAAAACAAAATAGTTACATAACTATGATATACTTTGATGTGAGATGCTTTATTTACCATCATGTAAGTTTCTTAATTTTCTCCCTGCAGTCTGTCTCTTCCACCATGTTGCTGGAATTATTTTTGAATAGAGTTTGAACCTTTTTTATTATGGGTCCTTGAAAAGTAATGGCAAAGTTTATTCATGAAAATGTGAGGGAACCCTGTAAACATAATCAAGTGTTTTTTGTTCCTAAACCTAACCACATACTAACCACAGCACTGTTAAAACATAAAGTTTCGACATAGACTGTACATAATAAGGTAAAAATGTTACATATCCATGGCTTGCAGAAACATAAAATTGGCAATTTTGTTCTTGCGATTATTATTATTATTATTATATTGCGATTATGCGATATATTTAATCTCATGATACTAACACCTATAATAATAATAATCCAAATAATGTGAGCTCTCTGCCTTCAGACACAATTTGTCTCTGGATTACATGTGCCAAATGTTCTACAACTTTGCTTTGAATGGTATCAGACATTCAGTTGTCTGCGTGCTTAAGCGACTTCGGCCTTTTGGGCAAATCATAACATTACATTTTCTCGTCGTTATCATAAGCTGCAATAACTGTGCCCCCGCAGCGGACGTCCCTTGATATTAAGTAGCTCTCTCCAAGTTTAACATTAGCTGCCCCATGAGGTGACCCTGACCCTTACACTTTGATCACATCTTATCAGAGAAATGAATTGAAGTCCCACATTTTAAGATTCTTTTTTTTCATATATTTTCTGACTGACAGATTCCCAGACTGTCAATAGGGGTTGCTGCAGTAACCTCAGCACCCATCGTCCTGCGCCCTTGCTGTGATAAAGTCAATGCTATTCCAATATCAAGCCTGCAATTTAAGCACAGATTGTGAAACATGTTTTTTCTAATCTCTTCAGTTTCCTGTTTGTCAGAGCTCTGAAAGCCTGTACGTAGATACAGTGAAAAAGTATCTATTGCAAGAACTGGGTTACAAATAACATGAATGCATCAGGGAACTCTTTGTGCTTTAAGTTAAACAGTTATTGCACAAAACATTGTGGCTGCACAGGCTTGAATCAGCTCTAACAGCAGTAATGGGAGGCACAGTTTTGTAGTAATTGCCTATTGAGTATATATTGGGTATGTGCAGTATATCTCCTCTCTTGGATATGCGCCATGTTTGTGTTGGAACCTTGCTGCTCTAGAAACCTTGCAGATTACCCGTGTTAACTGGAACCAGTGCCTGTGTTTGTACATCAGTATCTGGGCTTACAGCTGGCCCATCTCTTAGCATTGTGCCGGTGGTGCCAGTGGTGCTGCTACAGCGCTCACTGTAGCCAGTGAAACCCTGCCAAGTACCACGGGTGGCTGGCAGACTGGCAGATGTGGTCACAGAGAAAAAGGAACATGTCTGCTAGTGCTAACTACTGTATCTATCCAAGCGGTGTAGGTATAATAGAGGAGCAGAGTAAGGTTTGCTGAGCCACTTATAGAAGACAAATGGAGCTGGACAGGAACATGATTTTATGTGCTGACAATTTAGAAGCTGCAGAAAAGAGGAAAAAAAGAGTTTCAGGCTCAATGGAACTTGGACAGGTAGCTTAATTAAGATGTTAAATGTTAAACTCACATTGAATTTCTCAATATCTAACTCCTTGGATGTATGCAAGCACACCTGTTAAAGTATATTTATTTAAAGTGAAATTCATATAAATGCCCAAATGAAAATGTGATTTAACAGGGACTTTTGGAGAGCTTATTTATGGAATAAGGTGACAGACTATTAGTGACATTGTTCTTAATGTGGTTTTGTTGTATTGTGGTGTATTGTTTTGTTTTGCACTGACTTGTGTTTTTTATTATCTTGGGACCATGTTGTGAAAAATTGGATTAACTTTTTGTCATCCATTGGATTGGTACAATTTCTAGATCCAAAGAATAAATAAAATTCAAACCAAAATACCTGCTGTGTCTTCTCTAACAAAAGGTATAGTTCTAATTTGTGACAATTGCTACTTTTCATTTGCTATTACTCAAAAATTGGAAATATATTGGCAATTTGAAAGTTGCAATCAATGCTTTAGTAGAGCTTTTTTTGGTCTTTTCTCTCTCATAATGTATTTTTCTGTGTAAGCATGAATAGAACTTTTTTAACAAAGATATTGGAGGTATTTTTCTTATTTTGGGGAAATGTGCTTATTCTTTCTTGTGTTGTCTTTCAAGAAAACACATAATGTAAAAAGGTTTCTTTGCAAAGCACACTAACTTTCCAAAGTGTTTTCACAGTGAGGTTTCCAGGCAGTAGACTCTAGACTCTAGTAAGTTTCTGTGCCATGCAAAGTTTGGCACATAAACCATCATTACACACTGCAGAGTAAACAAACAAGATATACCCTGTTAATTAGAAAGACGTAAGTAGATGTACTTATCTTTGAAAAAAGCAGGGATGCCTGTTTGTCCTTGTTTCCAGTCTTTATGCCAGGACAAGATAACTGGCTGCTGACTGTGGTGTCATATGTAGCACATATATAGTGCATATAAAAATCATATATCGCAAGAACAATGATACTAACATAATATCACAAGCGTATGCACATACTAGCATATTATGCTATGTTGGTATTAAAAGAGATCAGCATTGACTTTGGGCCACAAGCACTGCCCTCCTGGGTGAAAGTCATGTGGTTGTTTGAACCATCCACCACCCTATAGGGACTTCTTCCATCTTCATACAACATTTGGCAGATTTTATTGCTTTTATCACCTCCTCCGCTATAGTGTAATAATTACTATGACCAATAAAGGGCACTGCTTTATGTAAATGTAAGTATGGGTCATATTAAGCTGCTTGCACAGTCGATCTATTTAGCCATTTTTTTGATGAGTGTGAACAGTCTCAATCGTCTCAAATATTTATCATCAAGAAAGTGAATAAGCTTATTTCCCAAAATGTCAAACTTTTCCTTTATATAGAAAACAAAGACTTTTGGAGTGAAAAATAAATATGATCCTATATTAGATGTATTTTGAACAGTGATGTTGCTTATTTCTTTTATTTGTGCTTTTTTTTTGATGTTGCTGTTCTCATCCTTTGGTCTTGTCTTTCTTCTAGGTTTCAAAGGGTGCTATATAAATTAAGATGTACTTGATTACTATATGTGAATTGATGAGTCACTTTGCTTAACTGTACCAGTATGTATTTCAGTATTTCAGAGTATTCCAAACCCATAACTTACTGTCATGTAATTGCATACTAGACCAGGTGCCTATCTTTGTTATTTTCTTTATACAGCAGTGCATACTGTGACAATGACCTTAGTGCAATAAATAATTTAAATAAGTGAGAGAAAAAAAACTGTGGGCAGGTGAGCTGGATGTGGAGAGAGAGAGGGGGGAGGTTGGCTGCACTAATCAGTAGGCTGCCCTAAGGGATCAGTCTGCAGAGGCAAGGACTTCTGAATGAGAGAAAGCAAGAGAAAAAGAGGGCAGACTGAACGGGGTAGGAGAAGAAGAAAGAAATAATTCAATACATAAAAAAGCACAACAAAAAAAAAAGCCTGCATGTAAACCTAAATAATGAAATGATAGTGAGGGACAGGTACAGAGACAGAGGGAGATGGCAAAATGGAAAGGCAAAGACAAAGTGTGGAGGCACAATTCATGTATTGCATCTTAAGTGAGAAGTGAGAGCATGAGGACTGAATAATGAAACAAAGATGAGGTATTAGGTATGCCAGGTAGGTCTTTGTTGGAGAGCTCTTGGAAATATTTAAAAAGGTTAGTGTATGAATAAACATAGCTTATCAAGGTCCTTTTACGCTGGGAAAAGAAAGAGATCCTAATGAATAATAAAGAGCTGATGTGACAGGAAAGGCAGCCCCCCCCCTCTCCGCCTGTAATGCAGTAATGGAATGTTTCCTACAGGACTTTTTACCACAAAGGACAAAGGCATAATCATTAAAATGAGGGAGCAGGGAGGAGTCAATATTGCAAAGAGCTGTTGTTATTCATTGTGCGGGCTACAGATGGACTGTATATTAGGAGCATGGTGTTCCCATTAGAGATTCCTCTGACACATGTTCACACAGCCCTATTCAACTGCTCCCAAGGTCTCTGTTACAGTTCTGTCACACACATGTAGGACACTGGAGTAGCGAGTAGAGGAACACAGATAGGGATATAAAGGAATCTCCGCTGACACTGGGAAGTGGTTCTTGCATAATTTTTTATGAGCCACAGTACGTATAATGAAATAGATTGTGACATACATGTTAATCGTTCACTGTTGCACAGTACAGTAAAACAAAAATCGTTTCCTCAGTGGCAATCAGCCTGGATTCTGTGCATGGCCATTAACATAAGCACTCAAACGTCTCCGTTGTCTATTGTTAATTTATGTATTGCTAAACCTTTTAATAAGTTATACTGAAGGTTTAAATTGAGTGTTTTGAATTTTGGTGGCTGAGAAACACTTTGGCTTACATTTGTGAAGCCTTGGGAATAGACGTTTGAGGTCGCCTCCTTTTGCCAGGATTGCTCCTGTAGTTTTCTCCAATATTTTCTTCTTTGTTTCAGTAAAATAATGGCTGAGAAAAATGAGGTGGCTTTCAAAACTCTGTATTTACTAGTAAATATAGTCCAAATGGATCCAATTAAAAGGCAGAAGTGGAGCATGACTATGGCAAAGACACACTGACAATATAGTCAAAATAAACTGAAAATACAGCAGTGGCACCTCTACAAAACAGTGCTTTTTTCATACAGTGTGTTCTCTGCAATATCTCTGGTCACACTGAAATAAGTGTAGACATTACAAAATTTCTCCCACCACTTTTACAACTACTACTAAACACATTTGGTTAAATTGAATTAGATGAATACATTTAATAAAAATTCTAATCATTGTGTATAAACACAGTTTCCTAACCGATGATTGGACTAATTCTTCTCACAGTATTTGTTCCTTTGAGTTGATACATGTTTATGTATTGAACCTTTCAAGTTTTGATACTTTTTTCAAAATATGGTGCCAATTTCTCTATGACATTCTGCTTAAGTACATGCACATTGTACAGCCAGTGCTGGTTGCTTCACAAAATTTCTCTTAAATGCATTGCACTGCATTACAATCAAAACACTGGCTCCAGATCACGCCATTCATAATTTCTTGTCAGTCACTGTCATTAAAAGCCCCTCTGCCCTGAATAGTGTCGCAAAACCACTGATTTTTAATGTGAAACGGCTTTATCAAGTATTTTTACTGGTTTAGATCACAGGACCAATTGTTTTGGGGACCTGCAGACCTTTATAGATAATTTGGCTCCCGGTGAGAATTTCCTGAACAATGAACACTGACGGAATTCTAGCCAGGAGAAGTTTCTGCTTATTACAATTCTGCAATCCTCACTGATAGCTGCCATCATACTCCCCTAAACCTTACACACTGAACCTTTAATAAAGATAAAATATTTATTTTAATGTATTGATTCAGCATTCAGATTGTATGCAGGTATGGCTTTGCAAGCTCAGACTGATGTTAAAGAAACGTGACCAATGATTTGTCTTTCGTTGAGGGAAAAGTGGCAGACTCCCCAGTTACCTCAGCAGCCTTGGTGGCATTCATATGTTGTCGAAATAATCTGAATGGCTCACCTGATTTTTTTTTCGTTGCTCTTCATTATCAACGTACTGTTTAAATGCTCAGAATAATTTGATACAACACATCTCTTTTTTCCACGTTATGACTTACAGCACATTAACACAACAAAGTCAGAGGAACGATCTTCTGAAAAGCACATGAAGGCACAATTGGCCATGGCTGGCAGAGGTCTCAACTTGAGTTCGACTTGATTGCGTCTCGTTCACTCACTGTAGCAGACAGGGTGAGTAGTACAGTAACAGAGAATGGGAAACGCTGGTGATTTATGAACACTCGGATGTTTGACAAACTGACCATGTACATACTAGATGAAAAAAAGAGCTGTTCAAAAAGACTTGTTCATTTTCACCCATAACTATTTCAAACTGATTTTCAGGCCTTTACTGATCTGTGTCTGCATTCTTAAGCCATCAGCATCTCCAGCTCCCTTTTTTCTGGTAAAAGAAGAGTGAAAAACCTTCATTTCTTGTTGCCTCCAGATCTCTCAGTAACTACACGGCTCTTGAAGCAGGTAAAACTACTCACCCTGCTGTCTGAAATTTGTGCGAACAGCAAGACAAGACTAACAGAGAAAATGTCTACCGGAGTTTCTCTTTCTATGTTTTTTTTCACCTGGCTACATTTGGATGAGAGATTGTACCTTTACCACATTCAGAAGATGTTAAATGTACTGTCAAAGCCAGGCGGCTGACATTATGTGGCCTGCCTCTTAAAAGGCTGCAAAGTGCCACAGCTAAAGCCATCTGAAGCAATCCAGGATGCCAGGTTTAAAGTCATCTGTTGGTTCTGTGCAGCCTGTGAATCACTTGCGGGCTGGAGGCCGATCTTTTCTGTATGTGTGGTTGTTTATCCATCACAGCCCTGAGAGCGCCAGAGGTGCCCTTGACGGTCTTCAATGCTCATACAGTATTTGCTCAGCCTCTCACCTGGTCTGAGTGTTAACCTCGCAACACCGAGAGGGACAGAGGAGGGTGTTGTGGTTAAAACTGTGATCTTTAAAACACAAAAGCAATGACCTCTGAAATGTGGGGGATGGATTTCATCATAGTGGAGAATGTGTGAATGTCATGAATTGTGCTCGGCAAAAACAGTGAGATGTCATTGAAAAACGAATGTAAAATGTGGTTCTAATGAATGAGAAAATGTTCTGTTGACTACTATACATTCAGATTTATATATATATATGTATATATGACTGAGGTGACTGAGCATCTCTCTGAGTCTCTCAGTGTTGTTATATGCCTTTCTGTCAGGAATCTCATTCCCTCCCGCACCCACTTGGATTTCATGCAAATTTTTGTTATTCCACGTCAAGAAAGGTGCGTTCTCTAAGCGACTGGGTCAGGCAGGGGGAATCACATTAACTGACTCAGATCTGCCACAGTAGCTTATATAACTCTCACTGTCACTGTTTATCAATTTGCAATGCTTCAAATTTTATTACATTTGCAATGTTTTTTCAGGCTGTGCCACTGTTTGGTCACACTTTTCTGAAGGCCATCTACTTTTTGCATATTTAAATATTTAAAGGTTCTGTGTGTGACATTCAGAGCATTAATATAGGGTAAGAGCAAACCACTGTTTCCTGTTTAAAGATATAGTCAAGTAATGGTGTCCTGAGAAGAGGATGACGCTACCTCTGCATGTGTTGTACTCGGAGCTTCTCTGTAGTTCGTGGTGGTAAGCCTGTCTGGCTGCATGTGCATGTGAGTGCATGTGTCTATCTCACTGACGAGCTCATCGACGGCGCTTTGCACTGTGTTCATACTGCTGTTACCACTGATATGGGGACTGTTTCATCAAAACATCAAACAATGGAGAATTCACCTTATGGGCAGATAACTGAACCACCTACTGAGCACAGGCCCAGGGGCCCAAAATATCAGGGTCCACCTTAGCCTTTAACTCAAACTAGGAGGAGATTTAAAATGACCAAAGGCAGACACAAAGATACAAAGGAACTGCAGAGACACAAAATAACTGCAAAAATGGGCAAAACAAACATGAGGAGACATAAAATCATAAACTATGCATAAAGACTAAAGAAAGACACAAAGAAACACACCACAAATATAAGCAAAGCCACAACAAAGTCTGTGTGTCTTGCTCCTGTGTAGTGGGTCCCTTTGTATATCTGTGCCCAGGGGCCCATTGTTTTATAATTTGCCTATGTATGCACTGTATGCATAATCTGATAATTGTACAGTAAGCTAATTACAATGCATATTAATTGGCTGCATGTGTTTTTAACATTTAACCCAAACAGCACATGATCATGCTTGCCTTGGTTTTCAACCTGGAGAGAACATCATTACTCATGTGCCATATTTACAGTTTATTGAGAGTTATGGGTAGCTGTAAACGTCTGGCATTGCCATACTGGCTGTGAAGTGATTTTGTTAGGATACAGTCACATGCGAGCTAATGCAGGCAAGTGACCATCACCTGCTGAGCTGTTATTCATGCTGAATGTGAAGAAAACTCCTAGCCAATGTGCACTAGCTGGCAGATAAATACCACAAAAATGATATTATTGGTAGCTACATTTTACATTTTCTTAGGTTCATGCCATGTGTCCCATCTCATGGCCAGCCAGGTGGCATCTCTCATGTGGGGCAGTTTGTATTTGGTTATACAGGGCAATGTCTCCTCCACATTTATTCATATTTTTTTTGGTCAAATTTTACCAAAATTGAACTCCATGCAATGCAAAGATGCAAATTTGCCTTCCACTGAAAGTGAAAGTGTATTTGCCCCATTGCTTGTGTAGAAGATGAATATTAACAGCATATGCATTTCACCAAACCACCCCTCTTTTTGTCTTTTTGGGGTGGGGTGTGTGGGGGGGTATTATCTCCTGCCTGTGTGTACTTTGAGTTATGTGATTGAAGGCGTCCAGTGTAATGACGTAGGCACGTCCGTGCGCGCTCCGGTCAAAGCCTTTCCTGTACGGCGGAGGGTAAGTCATGGATGAGCCGAGCCCTGCAAAAAATCAGTTGATAAAATTTACCATTCATGATGTAAACGCGACCAAACTGTTGTAACGTGTCTTGTGCAACATCCGATTCGTTTTGTGAGAGTCCTGTTGAGTTTTGCGTTCGTTAATTTAAGTTTGTGCAGCGTCGTAGCGTGAAGAGGTAACGCTAGCATACGAAGTTAGCTTCCGTTATCCAGCGGTTCCGCTTTCACTGCTTGATGTTGTCATTTTGTTTCTTATCAGGTGATCTGAGCCTGACCGCCGCCACTGTACACACAGCTCATTCATGTCACGCTGTTTGCACCACAGGTATGGAGATAGTTTTTTTTTTTTTAATATATTGTAGCAAAAGTTAAACTATTTTAGCTCTGAAATATTAAGGGATGTCTGTTAATAATATTAAAGAATAAGTTTCACATGTGTTAAATATGAAATTCTAGTTTTGCTCATGAAAAATCACTAAAATTTGGGTTGTCTGGTAATGAATTGAAATTTACTTGCTTAATTATTCAAGGTTTATATACTTTAAGTCTAGTTTCTTTTGAAATATGTAGTTTTGTAATTTTAAAATGCACTTTAGGCTAAAGATAGAGGAGAGTTCCTGTTTAAAGCAGTAGTGCCTAGTTTTTTGTAATTTAATTTATTTGTGTAAAATTGTTTATTATATTTATATGTAATGATTTATCACTATGAAATGTGAATTGGCAAGAGCAGGAAATTGAAGAAAAAAGAAAAGCCTTTCTTGTATGGCTGGAGGAGATTTGAGCCTGACCGTTGCTACTGTACACACAGCTCATTCATGTCACTCTTTTTGTACCACAGTGGATGAATTTGAGAGTAAAGAGCCAGAGACCCAGTGCTGCTTCCTGTCGCATTATTCCACAAACCCAGAACACAACGCAGAGGGAAAAATCACACGGGTTACACTTGCATCAAATATAAGTGAAGGAGAGGTGAATATTTGCCAGTCTTACTTTCTCTCACGTGTGACCTTAACCTTGTAGTCAATTACAATGAAAAAAAAGACACAGTTCTTATTTTGTGCAAAAACAAATGTGTGGATCCCAAAGTTGCAGTCTTTTTAGCTTATTGTTCCCTCTCTGTGATTCCCCAGACTCTGTAACCCTGTGGTGCTGTGGTGGATGGTGCAGGGATGCAAAGGACAAGTAGAGTCAAGCTAACCTGGTCTCAGGTAAGGGCTGTTTTCTATTTCTGTTGGCGGCAAAAAAAGTATTTCACTTATGGTGTGGCCTATTAGAATAGATAAATAGCCTATTTATAGAATGTAGACCACACTGGTTTAGTGGACGTCATATCAATGAGATGTGCTACCTGTGCTGTGACAGTAGACTGCTGAAACTATAACGCAAACAGGCTTTTGTTTGTGTAATTTAGTATTTCACTCCTCCATGACACTGATATTAGTATAATATCATTTGAGGTGAAAAGGCTGTGGGTATAGTTGTTGAAGAACCTATTGAAAGCAAAACCACATTTAGTCTGGAGCTGATTTAATCACAAACAAGAAGTCAGTTAGATGCATTATTAGAATCAGTTCTATTGTTAGAGTAGATATTTAAGATATCATAGTGCACGCTGATGAGTGTTGTCTTGTATTTCTGACATTTATTGAACAATGTAACCAAGAGTGATTTGTTTAGCATTCTGAGCCCATGCGTCACTGTCAGTGAAGTGTGCTGGAGCTGGGTTTTGGTACAGTAGGGGTGCTGGTAATGGTGTCTTTTTAATTGTGCTCCTGTGTGTGAGCAGGTGAGGGGGAGGCTAGTGTGTGTGTGTGTGTGTGTGAGTGCATAGTACTTTGATGAAGTGTGGGCACATGTTTATGTGTTTTGCGAGCTGTCAATGCAGATTTACAGAAAGTAGTGATGTGATATGTGGAGAGCCCATTTTTATGCTGAGCACAAAATGAAATGTGTTTGATGTCGCATACACTTTATATCCTATGCCAAGATGAGAATGCTCTTCTGTAGGAAGAGGATGAATACCATTTCATGGGTGACCTTGCAGAGGATTTTCAAAAGATGTGACTGTGGTATGATTTTAAGAGATAGTAAACATCTTTAAGTGTGTTCAGGATGTTTTGCTGCCCCAAGTGTTTCCCCACTCTCCTTATTTACAATAAAAACAGACTAAATTAATTCTTGAAGGCTGAGAGCTCAAGTATGCCTGGAGCAGAATTTGTAATGGGACAGAAAATGTATTACACACAAAAACAGACTTGCACTCAGAAACATTTCAATCCCTCATTTAAAAATAAAGTTTGTTACCTGACAGACATATTCATGAGTGTAAATTCTAAATAAAATGAGATCTGCTTTTAAAATGAGTAGGCTCGTGGCTATCCTTCAGTTAAAGGGATACTTTGCTAATTTAAACCAGCTTTGTATCATAACTATATGGGAAGTATGTGTATGAACTATGGTAAACTCCCCTCCGTCTTACCAGTGCCAAGATCTCCTTGTTTATGTCCCAGCAAAAATCCGCTGGATAAAGCAAAACCTGTTTTAAGGTGGATTTTCTCTGGCTTTAGGATTGTTACTCAAAGCTACAAATTATGATTCAACATTTTTTTGTGTTCCTGCCACCACAGACACAAAAAGTATGGTTGCGCATTGAGAAAGAGTCGCCCCTCCCCTCTCTTCTCTCTTCCTCAAACTCTGGTCAAAAGGTTAAGAGAAAGTGGGCACCATGCTGTTTCTTGTATAATGAAACAGTAGATAAAATACTGAGTACAAACAGTAAAACTAGCCAGTGCTGATCAAATTTAAACTGATATTCTGTCACTGAATTGCCTATTTTTTGCCTAAAATGTCTGAAAATGAAAGCCTAAAAATGAGATCAAACTGTAAAACTAAGCTGTGCTTATCAAACATGAAACAAGTTCCTGTAACTGCGTTACCTATTTTTCGCCAGTTTCTAGAGAAGCATATTTTAGTACACTGTTTAGCTGTCATATGCGAATTTGTAAACAGGAAGAAGGTGCCATACTGTTTCCTGTATTGTGAAAAGGGAAGCTGAAAATACTGAGATCAAACAGTAAAACTAAGCAGTGCTGATTAAATATAAACTCAGATTCTGCCACTGTATTGCCTATTTTGCCTCACGAGTCTTTAGGAAGGCATTTTTGTGCACTGTTTGACTGTAATATGAGAATTCATAAACAGAAAGTGGGCAACATACTGTTTTCTGTTTCGTGAAAACAGGCTGAAAAAATATGAGATGAAACAGTAAAACCAAGCAGATCCAATGTGAGCTGAGATTCTCTTACTGCATGCCTGTTTCTCGCCTCAAATATTGTCAGAAACACATTTTAGTGCACTATTTAACTGCAGTCTGAGATTGTTTCTTACCAGTTGGCTGCCATATGGTTTTCTGTATCAAAATGGCCAAGCTTGCACTACCATACTCACCAGCAGGAGCATTACTTTATTATACTGCAGCACAGTGCATTGTGGTAGTTGTAGGTTTTCAACAGCAAAAGTGAATGCCACAACCTTTGCTATGGTCATGGAGTACTAATTTCAAAGTATTTTTGTCTTTATATTGCATAGACAGACCAGTTTTAAGAAAATACCATATTTCATGAATGCTTTGTGAAAGATACTTTGCAGAGTTTTTGACCGCTAGTAGCACTATAGAGCTATGTCTTTCAGACAGGGTCCCTGTTTTGTCTGCTTCTCATCAAGGACACACTTGCACACACACACGAGTATGCGATAATGTGACACATGTTCCTGCTACTTCGTTGATTGACAGCCGGTGATGGCATTGTGCCAGGAAACATAGCAAGGTGTCAGTTTTTGCTAGCAAGCAAATGCTTCAAAGCTCTGAAATATAAAAGCATTTCAAATGTTTGTTACACCTCAGGGATACACACAGCGTGTTTTGGTGAAAAACACTGTATGTAAATACAACTTGGTTGATTAACAAGAAAACGCCACAGGGTACCTTTAGGTTCTCATTTGGGCTAAGATGTATGCATGTACTTTCATTATGTGCAACGGAGGCTCCAATACCTGATTAAACCAGCAGGCATAATATTACATTGTTTTTACTTTGGTGTCTCACACAGAGACACAACAGTAAACCAACAATTTAGTATAAAAATATGCATCTGTCGCCGTCTCTTTTTCCTGTTTGACTGAGCAATAATAATAACTTGTATTGGATATGTATCACCAGGATAGTTTCTGGCAATACTTGCAGATAATGATGTTCCTTAGCTTGTAATTCACATCCTCTCTGAAAGGCAACAACACAGAAAGCCACAGAAGTCGAGGAAAAGCTTTTATGGAACTTCATGTAACGGCCTTTTCAACTTAAACACAGCAAGAGAGCAACAGCAACATCAGGCTCTGTCCGAACTCCCCCCCCCCCCTTTGCTTATTCCTCAACTATAGCAAAAACATGGCTCATATTTGCAAAGAATATATCCCTCACTTGCATTTTTACCATCTTATCAATACATGGACAATGAGAGGTGATCCCAGAAACTCTCCTCGACAATTCGACAATAACCTAAAGGTAATACTTGTGTGCATGTTAAAGCATGTCAGTATGTGTTTTAGCTTGGTAAAACCGGGGGCCTGTTTCAGAAAGAGGGTTTAACAAACTCTTTAATGTCACCCTGAACTGTGAGTTGACTAACCCTGGGATGGAAATCGCAGAGTTTTTAGTTTCAGAACAGTTACAACTCTGAGTATGTTATGTACGCACGCTGAATGAAAAAAGCCATTGTCAATGGAGCTTTGACACTACGACTCATTATAGCAACAGTTATATTAAAGGCACAGCCTCTGTTTTAATCAAGTGGATGTAGAGATAGGCCTATTAATAGCCTAACTGAGATCGCAAGCTCCCCCAGAGCTTGGCAGGATTATGAGACATTTTTCATGTATTTGCAGACTGTGCACATTTGTCTTTAACAAAGAGCCTGAGTCAGAGTGGAGAAATGTGTCAATAAGGTAACACAAGGGTTTTATACAGGCCATCATTACTGCTGCTACATTACATTTTAAATATAGCTTTTTTAATACAACACAGGGGCAGCGACAAAGATGAAAAATTTAAGATTGAAAAAAAGGTTTAGTAAATTAAAACATTTTCACTGACAGTTGTTAAAACACGTGCAGACTAAACATCTTATTTGAAAAAAACCTCACTTTCACGTTCTGCAGCTGCAGCACCATCATGCTCCCTAAGAAATATTAGTATAATCTCAAATATTCTAGGAATTCTGATCATATGGAGTGTATGAACACATCATGTGTTGGGGATAATTAGACACATTTTAGTGGAACTGTATGGACAAACTGACAGCTGTCTGCAGTGCTAAAAAAGACAGAAATACAGAGGTTTGATTTGTGACAATATCCATGCGAGGATGAAAATCACTTTTCAAAGAAATTACTGTCAGCACATAAGAGCACTAATTTTAGATTGTCCTGAGTAACAAACTAATGTCCGACCAGGATTTTCATTTTAACAAACAGTAAACCTCCACTAATTAAAGCGCTTTAATCTTTGTTATGATCCAGACTGAATGAATGAAGAAAATAAAACAGCGTGTATGTCTCGCGCCGGCTTTGTCAGAGGGAGGAGACAGAGACAAACTCAGGGTTTGTAGAACCTGCCAGCAAACAGGTTAGGTTCACAGTCAGTTACCACGTTAACTCACTCAGATTTTAAGTTTCCTCTCTTTCTAAAACAGGCTGAAGTTACCCATCATTCTTGGCATAGGTTTGAGTTACCTCCTTTTCTGAGATGGAAAAGCCAGAGTTTCCCTCATGTCAGGGTTAACAAACTCTGGGTTTTCACTAAACCTGCTTTCTGAAACGTGCCCTAAATAAACAAAAAAGAAAAAAACAAAACAAAACAAAACATGAAGGTGTTTTGAATGGATATCTTTCCAAATATATTTTGTGATGTTTTATGTGCTATTTTAGAAAACAGCTCCAGCTCAAAATTTGCTGTTTATTTTTTCCCCATTGAGCTCAGAAGAGAAGCAGTGAGGATAGCTTGTGTTTCGCAGAGAAAATGCAGAGATAAAAAGGATATGAGGGAGTGAAAGAGCAATACTTGTTCTTTTGCTTCTTGTTTGCTGTGGGAATTCTGCAGTCTTATTATTGTGTTTACTAATTTAACATTAGCAAGGTCAATCCTTTCACTTTGTTCCCATCCCACTTGGTCTGCTCCTCTGCTTGGCTGATACATTGACTTTGCAAAAAGATCATTTGACTTATAGAGATTTCAGAAGATGCATATTATTCTCCCAGCAGACTTGTGTCTTAATTTTCATCCAATTACTGTCAAAACTAGTGAAAATCAAGACATATCTTTCAGAGTTTTTTTCTCACTTATAAATGTAATGCTCTCTAGACAAATCAAAGACAAACAAACTCAAATACAAAAAAGCCCTTTCTGGTTACTTCTAATTTGACACACAACACAGTCAAATAGTTATCTTGAAATGGACAGTTCCAGTCCTTGATTATGACTTAAAACCATTGTAAAACACAGCTTTGATCGCATTACAGTTTAAGTATTACTTTTGGTTCAAAATGTCAGATTTTATTGTGGATTTTGATGTACTAGTTGGGCTACATGCGGATAAATTGTTAAAAGAGATGGACCGGACAGAGAAGTAAGATACAAAAGAAAAGAGACACCCTGAAACTGATGAAAGAAAAATTGAAGAGCTGTAAAAGTTTTCAGTCCACTATTGACATTTTGCAGCGATAAAAATGATTGAAGTGAGATGAACAGACTGTAAACTTTATCTAACTTACAGATGTCAAAGTTTTTTCCTTTATTTGCAGTTGAAACAAGGTTATACATGGCAATATATGGCAATATATTTCTCTATATATATATCACAAAACATCTAAAATCCCAGTAATACTGTATCGTGACTTAAGTATCATGATAATATGGTAATATATGGTGATCTAGTGCAGGGCTTAATTGGTACAGCATTGCTCCAAATGTCAGCCTATCCTTGTGCCTGTCTAGAGATCACAAGTTTATAAAGTTGAAGTAGTAAAAAAACTTTGTAGAAAAGGATGCAACAAATATTTCACTATCAAGTAAACACAGATGCTGACTTTCAGAAAATCAAGCAATCTCAGGCACTTAATCCAGACATTTCTAAAGGGTCTTAAACAAAGTTTGGTTCAATGTGCAGCTCCATATGGGACACAGAGCTCAAGAGGGCAACCGCCAGCTAAAGCCCAGATCATTCATCACCTGCCTGGACAGGAACTCTCAGAAGTATACAACGCTGTCATTTAATGAATGCACAAAAATACACAAAGATGCCGAGAACTAAACAAAAAGAGCCTACAAGGATTTATGTTTGAGCAGCCAGGGAGCCCTCTGTGTCCTGTTGCTTCGTTGCTGTCGTCCGATCCACCAGCCTTCCATCTCCATCTGAAGCAGACAATGTAACTCTAGACATGTTACATGTTACATGTTTTTGTATTGCAGCCTCTCTCACTTTTCTCCAGCTATGTTGTCAATAATAGCATTATAATTATTGTTACGGTGTAACTTTGTAACTCAGCAGGTAACTGGGAATGTTAATGACAGGCATAAATGTAAAATTCTGAAATCTTACTAGCTACTTAACCAAAGTAAGAGCTTAGAAGAGTGCTAATGTGATTGAACACTCCTTCAGCAATTGCATATTTAATGGTGATATCCAGATAACTGTTAATAATCACCGAAATCTCTGAGCATGCTTGACTAGCCTGATTGCATGCTTTCCACTGCGTCTGTGTGTTGCCTGGCAACCATTCTGCCAAATGTTGCCGAATAGATACATTGCTTGGTGGAAAAATGATTCGTCATTTAGTTGTTTGATCATTTGCGCAGACATAGTACTTATGTAACAATGGCCTTAAATACTTCAATATATACACATGACAGCTTCTTGACAGCCTGTTGTTTTACTTTTTGTAATGGATCATGGCATAAGTGATAATAAGGGATAATACCAGACGAGCTTCGCTTTGGAGATAGATAGATTACAATCACGATGCAAACAAATTGCGGGTCATTATACTACCCAGCCTATGGACACTTACCAACAAAATACCATTTATGAAAACAACTCAGTTCATTTACTTGTATAACTAATTTTGTTCTCGCATTTCTTTTTTAAATATCAGGCAGAGTTCTTGGGCTTCAAAACCCCTGCCATTTGCATTAATAGAAGCCATTTAAATGGACTTTTGCAATGGGTAAAGAAAAAGAAATTTGCTGATTACTCTCAATATCATGCTTCACAATATTATTAAACTCTTCTCAGAAGAGATCTGTAGCAGTCTCTCTCCCTCACACATTCGGCCCCCCCTTCTGTCACACACATACACAGTCTAATCGATGTCTCTCTTTACATCTTATCCATCACATCTCACTTCTCTGCATTTGTTTTTGTGTTCAGGTTTAGTTGTATGTTGTCTCTTTCCCTCCCCTTGCAGTTATCTCTCAGGCCCACAGGCAGTTTTTCCTCTTATTTCAGATGTCCTCTATTTCACTCACAAATGTTTAGTTGATTCACGTGTCCATCATCCAACACATTTGAAATTAATTTTGTATGGTTCTTACCTGTTCTCGCTCCCAACTCGTCAAAAACCGTTGCTTTGTCAGTGATGTTGGTGTCACACATTTACACAGGTAGGCACCTTTCACGTCAGTATGATATGCACTTTACAAGTGAATTTTAGAGGCAGTGGGAAATCATATACTCCCGCATTGCAATGTAATGAGCAGAAACCATTCCTTACCATACCTTCTGAGAAACAGATGTGTACTTTTAAAAAGACACAATGCATACAACAAGCTTAAAATTGATGCGCTGTCCTGGAAAGCCCAAATCAGACACATGAGGATACATAGCGTGTCAAATTTAGATGTGAAGGTCCACTGACCAAACGGCAGTATTTGGTGTGTTGGGATGACAATGTGTTGAGTTCTGACTGAACAGCTAATTCACTCATTTTTATTCTCTTAACTCAAAGCTAAAGCATAACAAAAACTTTGCTTGCCTGAAGTTAAAATCTGGCAAATTCATCTAGAATTGTACAAAACCCTGCACAAGGGTTATATTCTTCCAGCCAGAATTGAGAATTGGCAGTGCTCATAGCCATTATCACCCACATAACATTCAGGACTCACTTTATGCAAGAGGCAGTGCTCCCAAACAATCAAACAACATAACCTGAGTTTAATAAGTCATGCCTGGTAACACCTCTTACAGCGCAGCTCACTGATCACATCTGTTCACTTTGCTGGTTGAGTACCTGTAGTTGTAGTTTAGTGCTAATTGGAAGAATTTCTAAATGTAGCCAAATCTCAGGCCATAACCTTTTTCTATTGCGTGGATCTTTCTCCCGTTTGATGTTTTTCTGCTGTGACAAAATAAGTGATAATTAGTGTGGATAAAAACTAAGATGAGTTAGTGAGGAGAAGGTAGCTCTTTTTGAGGAAAGTGAATGTGAAGAAGAGGGGGTGTGTGTTTACAGAGATATGCATAAATAAATTGTGAGGAAATGAGAGGAAGACAGTACAAACAACAGATTATATGTTGAAAAGGGCAGTTTAGTAAAACTATTGATTTTTAGGGTTATTTTTTAGAACTTAATGTCATTTAACCTCCGAGTGTGCTTGAATATATTACTGATCTGGTATAACTGGTACCTTTTCCTAAGTTGGAAGAAAAGACAGTTATCTGGGTGGTTGGTATCTTTATTGATTCTCTTGGCCTTATTTTTGCAGTGCCTGTTGTAAACATCCTTTATGCAGGGTAGAGCGGCGCCTATAGCATGTTCAGCTAAACGAACAACTTTTTGCAGGGTTTTCTTTCCGTACCAGGCTGTGGTCTTTCCTGTCAGGATGCTCTCAATGATGCAGGAGTAGAAATTCTGCAGTATTTGAGGGGATTCCCAAAATTTTCTCAAGTGTCTGAGAAGATACAGTCTCTCTTGCCCTTCTCACCACTGAGTCAGTATACAGCGTCCAGGTCAGGCCCTCAGTGTACTGAAATATCTCAATATAAACATTGTGCAGACTGGAATCTCCAGCCACTGCAGGTCACAGCTTGACATGCAGGCCAGAGATGAACAAAACGCTCCTTTCTTTTACATACTATAGCTCTCTTCATATGTTGCATCCCTCATATACAGCACACAATTCAGCTTACACCCTTACAGCTGTGTCATATACATAAAAGCATCAGTGTGATCTCAACACCCTTTTTCCTTTTCTCTTCCTTTGCCACTTTACTTCTCTGGCAGTTTTATTTAATATTCACTCAATGTATAACTTCCCTTCATACCTCCTATTTTGACTACTTTCTTACTCCCTTTCATCTTCTGTGCCTTTTACTGTGAAAACAACTCTTTCCATCAATTCTCATCTAATGAAGAAAACCTGAAAACATCTTAAGTTGCCAAGATGCACGCTCAGGCTCAGTGTGCTACAAGTAAGAGCTCATTTATGCTCAATGTTGGATGTGCATGTTTCCTAAAAGATTAAGGATACTGACAAAACTGAGCAGTATCATTGGAATTTGTAGGGGCAGTGTACAGGGTTTCTGCAACCATGGACACCCCAGAAAAGTCATGGAATTTATTGATCTAATTTTCCAGTCCTGGAAAAGTCATAGTATCAGTTAAAAGTTTTGGAAAATTCATGTGTTGTTGTTTTGAAATTAATTAATCAATAATGAAATTAATTATAACAATAATCTTCCGTCAATAACTTTCCACATAATGTTGTTGAATTTATTTTTCTTTAAGTTATAAGTATACAAAGGTTAACTGGCATGCTTTTTCATTTTAAAGACTAATACCGGCCAAGCGTCCCCCTTTGAGACTAGTTTGTTGTGTATGTAGCAGAGTGTGGCACAGTTCGTTATGAGAAGTCAGACTCTCTTGTGTTTGTGTGTTATAGAATAGTGTGTGTGTTAGAAAAGTACTTCAACTGGGCTGGCGAGTGCTGCAGACACATGCTTTTCTGAAATGGAAATTTTATTATAGGTCCTTGAATGGTTATAGAAAAGTTGTGAAATTTGTCCATGAAAATGTATGGGAATCCTGAGTGTAGCGTAGTTCAAATCAGATATGACCGTAGGAAATGACAAAGACTTTTCATAAATGGCGGAATGGAGCAGAATCAGTGATATGGTGAAAATAAAAATCTGTTAACGTGTCGTGATGCACTTAATGCGTCTTAGCCCACTGTCATCTACAACGCTGCCTCCGGTAAAAGGTACATTATTACAACCAAGTCCCCAGGAACCGCACCGCAATCTTACATTGTGGCCATAAGTGGAATTACACCGTCCGGGTCCATGACGTGATTCCAGGGGTTCCAGAAAGACTTTTTTGCCATTGACTTACACTGGGAAAGAGTCTGTAAATCAGTGGCTAAAGTTTTTTGTGACTCAAACCCCCCACGAAATGACTTATTTAACAATCAGGGTTGATCCATTTAGTCAGATAATGTTTGAAAAGTCTAGTAGAGCTGCAAAATGAAATCATTTTACCCCCATTCAAGCTAGCAGAGTGTGCAGTCAGCTACGCTCAGCCGCATTAAGTCTCCAGTGCACATGCCTTATGGGCCCCAAAATTAAGAAGATGCCATGGAAATAGAGCATTTTTTGCTTCATGCACTGCTCTCATAGAATGAACAGGCCTCCAAAGCTGTATCCAGGTCTTTAATACGTCTACGAAAGAAAGCGGGTATAAATGATCCTTAACTGTGTAAAGTCATCAGATTTAAAACCATGGTAAAAAATATCTTCCAAATTTGACTCAGATTTAAGTTGTTCATCAAATACATGAAAAGGAAACATGAGAACATGTAAAAAAAAAATACTCAAACAACAACAAAACAATAAAAAAAACGTTGGTCTTTAACAATAATGGCCATCCTTTCTTTCACAACACTGTGTAAAATCACATTTAAAGGGAAAACAATTGTTAATGAGAGTTCAGACAATATGCATTACAATGAAGCCTTAATATAGCACCAACACAGGTTAAATGAATCTTTTAGCGCCAGCAGGTCCATCAGTAGTGAGCTGTGGGAACTGTGACCATATGGCGATGATAGGTCACACTAGACAGAGGTCCACAGAGAGCGCCTGAACAAACCCATGCTGGCAGGTAAAATTAAAAACACCCTGTCAAAACGCAAACAAAATTAACTGCCTGCTTTAATCCCAAGGGATGCTACCTTGCAGGTGCAGATCTGTCTGCGTCTTGGCCTCTGGCCCTGGTCTGGCAGAGGAGCAAAGCATAAGGTAAATGAAGTGGAGAACATGGTCAGGCCTGGTGGGTGGCAGGCGCAGGGCAGAAGGGTGCCAGCCAGCCAGTCCCCTCCTTGGACAGAGGGGGTTAGGGGGCAATGGAGACAGTGTCTAAGCTGGATGAAACAGTCCCAGACATCAAACAGCGTGAGGTCTTACAAGGCTCATTAGGAAAGAGGCTGCAAGTTCTTTAGACCACTCTTTGTTGTGTTAAATAGACACAGTTTTGCTCCCATGGTGAACTATAATGCTTGTCTACAGGATGCAAGATGTTAGAAACGTAAGAAAAAAGACACATTCTAATTTTTTTTTTTTTGCTGTCGTTTAACAGGGTCAAATGATCATCATTAAATGTCCCAGAGTTAGCTTGAAAGCAAGATTTCAGCAGTCCCTGGGCAGGCGAATCACCAAAAGAAATGTGTGGGGCTGTACCCGACTCATAATTGTGTCAGTCATGAATATTTGACTGTTCCTTCCTTTTCTTCCTTGTAGAGTTTGAAATGATCTCAGCAGGATGTTCATGTCGACAGTGACGTTCAACCAGCTGAGTTAGGCCGCCAAGCTAATACGGGCTAAATATGACTGATCAGAAACATGCAACAACATTTTTTAATGACACTAAATAGCAAACAAAAGCCAGAGACTGTATTGTACACAAACAGGAAGAAGATAATGTTATCTTCGAGCCTAAATTGGCAAAGCCTCTTTCTGGGCAGCTGCCTCCATCTGACTCACCCCTAATTTCCACCAGATCCGTGTGCAGTCCGGCTCCGATCCGTCACGGCAGACGAAGCAAATAGATTACACTCTAGTCTATGTGTTAATTTTCACCGGCTCCGCTGCATTGCAGATCGACTCCGTCCCAGCTCTGGCAGTCCGGACGCTTGTGGATCAGATACGCAAGGCACTTCTCATAAATTCAGCCACATATAACACAGAGCAGACAGGAAGTCAGACAGCGACACAACATTAAAACATCCAGTTAAAACATCCAATGAGTGGATCCAGGCCTGGAGTTAACAGGCCAGAGGTTTTCGGAGGTCACTACCAACAACATGGATGAAGAGAGGCTAATTATGGAGGTGGAAAACCACAGAACGATTTATGACACCACCATAGAAAGTAAATGGCGTGGAACAACTTATTGGGAGTTATGGGAGTGAATGGACTTAATATTTCTTCATCTGTACTGATATAATGCGCTTGATTCTGTAATTTCTATGGGAATTCCTCTGTCTCGCCACTCCAGCTGATCCGGCAGTGCTGCACTGTGCCGAAGTCAAACTGCAACCGGTAGGAATTGACGGATGAGGGAGAACAGAGCAAAACTGTAGCGGAGCCGTAATGCAGTGCACATGCAATCGGTGGAAGTCCTGGGTCAGACTCACCCTGAGTCTGGAGCTGCCTGTACCAAAGAGCAGCGTAAAGCAAGGAGTTCTCACTCTGCAGCTAAACATCGGGACCAAAGCATCTCCCTAGAGGTACACTGCACACTAGCTTACAAAAAAAGCCCCTTTAAAACAAAAAAAAAAACCACTGCTCAACTTGGACATTCTTAGTCAACTGAGAGGTCTCTGACTGATGATTCGAGTCTTTGACTTTCAGGGGACAGCCCTAGAATTGTGGCATCAAATGTTATAATTCGGTCGGGGTTACTGAGAATAAACATTGCATCGCACAAAATTAAAAGCACTTCCAATTTAAAAAACAATACAATACAATCAACATATCATAAACGCAACCTATGTTAAAAGTGTTGGGAAACTTACTCTTGGAGTACAACTGGTTAACAAATATTAATTATTGTGTTAAAAAGTCATGTAACTATTTGAATTACTTCATCAAAGTAAGGTTACTTATTACATCTGATAACATCTTGATTACTTTAAACTGGGCCGTAGAGCAGAGAAGACCTCTGCTGTGTTAATGCATTTACACCTACATAGAAGCTCGTTATTGAAAATGCTGTATTTGGTTGTAACCCTTATAATCACCAACATTTTGATCAGTAACTGTAATTGAATTACTTACCCTTTTTCACAATAACTGTAATGGGTTAACATTTATTTTAGTATTTAATAATGTAATGGTGTTACATTTAACGATTTACTGTGTTTGTGAAGCTCAAAACTTGTGTTTGGACTATCCAAAAGCAGTAATAATTCACCTCTGGGGTATTTTATTTATGACCACTATGTGTTTGTATTGTATATTGTTGCTCTTATAACTCTTTGTGTACTCTCGGACATGTATTAACAAACAAAAAGGGCTTTTGAATTACTGTCTGACATAGAAATTGTACATCTAGCAGATGTCTGCAGTAGTGTGAACATTCTTGTGCAGGGGTAGCCTAAAAATAACAAAAATACCTTTCCTACAGAGGTGTGTCATATTAGGTTTGAAGCCAATTAGAAGCATTTGTCAGGTATGAAAGAACAGTGGTATCAGATCATCTGTGCCACCAAAACAGGAGAAACTGTCAAAAAAGCTTGCAAAATCATTTAACGTATCACAGGGAAGTCAACATTCTGCCACTAAATTTCAGACGAGCTGCACTTAGAAGAAGCTGGAGGTAGCTAACATGGATATGATGGACACATTAAAGGAGTTGACAAATTCTGCTAACTGGCATCCAGCTTAATGTGACCCACATTTGTAGCTGTGGTGATGTAAGTACCTCAAAGTTTTATTCCTTTTCATGAATAGTTTATAATATTTTGTTGTTTTTCTGTCTTCTCTGAAAGTCAAAGTGTCTGTGATTCTTTAGACAAGAGGCATATGGGAATTATGGCACATTTACAACGAGCAGGGAACTCTCCTCTTTTTTACTTTCTATTTTGAAAAATCTTGACAGTTTAGTTTGACTTGATTTGGCAAACGAGAACGATGGCAGCTGGTATCCGTCGTATAATCACACAACACTGTCTTTTTTATGTTTTTGTACCGAAAACATATTTCATATTTTTGTACCTGGGATGAAAAAAAAACAGAGATGGTAAATTATAGCAAATGCACTAACTTGATTTACTCACCATCAATTTTTTACTCTCTTAAAGAATAACAGACTGTAAACTAATCCATGTGAAATTTTATTTACAAGCCTTGGTTTGCTCAGAAATGCGCATTTCAGTCTAAATAGAGGAGGAAAATGTGCCAAAAGGAAAATTTTCCACTAAGTCTGTGAAAATATCAGGATGCAGATAATGTCTAAGTGTCAGTTTGAAGAGTGGGTTAAAGGCAAAGTGAATTGCTTTTTCTTTCTTACATGACTTTTGCATAACTATTACAGTAAAAAGGCTCCCTGCCCAAACTTCCATTAGCACCATCTTCCCTGTGGAGTGTGTCGTCAGTATGAGTAAATGGCTTCTAATTTTTAGACATATTGGCATTTTCAAACTGCTGATTGCTGATTGGTGTCACACAAGGAGTTTGTTTAATAATAATATTCCTTTTATATTGCACTTCTGTAGACTCGACATTTAAAGTGGAAATTGCACATACATACATCATGCAGTGGCTGTGGCAAAATGAAGATGAATAAGACCAATTCCTTAAAAAAAAACAACAACCAAAAAGCCCTTATAGTTAAAATAATAATGATATTAAGAAATTTAAAAGCACTCTGAAGATTGTAGGTGAAAGCAGGCTGGTGCAGTTAATAACAGACAGGGTAGTCACAAAGACGTCATCGGTTGAGGGCTCAGCTGAATGTGCTGCTACCAGTCAAAGTATCAGAGATCCACCACTTGCAAAGTGCTGTGGTCAATATCTGGAAAAATACCCCAACAAAAGTCAATAAATTAGCATTTAGCAGACTGTCAGCAAGGGACACTTGCTACAGTTTTAGTCGTGCTAGCGACATGGCTCTGTGGCAGTGCTGGTCTTTTGGTCAGACTGACGGGTGGTCCAACGATTTGGTCCAAAAATATGAAATATCTCAACAGCTATTGAATGGATTTCCATGATTTTTGCATTGTAGGCACAGGATAAATCCTAATGTTATAGGCATGGTATTTATGGTTAGTTTTAATTATCATATGCTAGTATATCCACAAGCTAAACTAAGATAGTAAAGATGGCACGACTGTAAACTCTATTCAGCTGGCCCGGATGTCAGTAAGACCTCAGAAGGACTTTGGTATCTAATGTCGGACAGTCGTAAAATTTTGGTCTGAATAGAAATCAGATTGACGATATTTTAGATGTCTAACGGCATTAGAATTTCATGTTGTGTGGACGTTAACATTATGATGTTTTGCTGATGTTGAGTTTTGTTCATACCTCACAACTAAATGTTGTTATTCTACATCAAGATGATGTTGGGTCAGGTGTTGGGGTTGGACAACTTGATGAATTGTTCTTTCATCCTTGCTTTAGCTTTAGGTCTTCTCATTTACTAATAATGAAGAGAAGATGTGTGCTTTCTTTCCTACAAAGGTGTTGATTTATCTGTAATGATATGCTTGCATGCATTTTATTTTCATGCTGTTTTTTCCACTCTACCCCTGCAGAAAGAGGTAGATTACATAGATAGATGGATGGATATATAGAGAGAGAGACAGACAGACGGAGACAGATATATGTGTTAATTTGTTGTTGAATGGCACAAGGACCTAATGTGTTTTCCACACTTAATTATTTTACCAGCGGAGTATAATCATTTGGAGTAATGCCCTGGGGACATTATAAATTTGGCCCTGGTATACTGGGAAAGAACTAATGCTAGTTAAATTATCAACATTTTGTGGCGTATGAAATTAATTTGCTACTTAATAGAAAATCAAAATACTGGCTGCTTCCTCTTGGGTGTAATTTCCCATTTGTGAAAATTAAATAGAAATCTCAAACAAAGATATGGGGGATCACTAAAGGTCAAGTGTCTGATAACAAGCCCTCTCTGCCATGTAAATAAATACATTGCATCTTCTAAAGAG
This sequence comes from Plectropomus leopardus, assembly GCF_008729295.1. Classification (NCBI taxonomy): domain Eukaryota; kingdom Metazoa; phylum Chordata; class Actinopteri; order Perciformes; family Serranidae; genus Plectropomus; species Plectropomus leopardus. The sequence continues at coordinate 12,017,370 of NC_056463.1, forward strand.
CCTCTTTTTATACTGCTAAATGAACTGGAGAAAAATTGCTTAAACTATTCCTCATCTTATCGTGTAGCATGTGGCGGCTGCCTCATAAAGTATACACAAATAAGGATGCCTTTTGCATTTCCAATGTTTTAGAGCCTAAATGGACATGTTGTTTACAATCGTTTGGGCTTCCTTTAACTGATCATTAACTACCAGTCTCTTCTGGCAAATAAGGAGTGTACTGACATGAGTGTCTAAATATACAAAACAATATTAGTTTACTTCAGTGTGTGTGGATACACAGCCATCCCCTGCTGGTGTGCCTCCTGATGGGTGTGCCGTCATGGAAATAAAGTGTCATTTCTCCTTTTGCAATGAGTTATTGGCCATTAATTTCCATTTGAAATCTACAGTCTAATTAACAGGTTTGAAACTACATCAACAGTGGTGATAACCACTGTTTTATTAATAGAACATGCCTTTCGCAGAGTCTGCACACAAAGCCAAGGCAAAGATGGATGTCTCGGCTTTAATTAACCAGAATTATTTACTGACTAGGGCTGGCTTATGGGAGCATCACTCATGTAATGGATATATTAGCAAAAGACTGAAAGGATTAGCTTCTGTGGAATTAACAGACTGTGGGCAGTCTATCATGTGGAGTGAAGGTACTATACAATATTTATACTATATTTATAAACCACAGTGGATGCTGTACTGTATGTGCATATATGCGTGTGCTTTTAGGCGCACATGTGCTTATTTTTTACCAGCAAAAAATACCTTCCTGACAAGATGCATAACAGAATGATACCATCTGTCATTCATTATGAAGCCCACGCTAAGTGTGATTCCCTAAATCCTAAATCAATTTTATATACTATGTTGTTCTCTGGAGTTGCACATCCAATGGGACTTAGCTGCTGTTGCATTAATGTGGCTTTCAAAACTTTCTCACAATTCAGTCTTCTTTTCATTATTCTCACGTCACAAGGTTTATGATCATGGAGCAGGAATCTGAAGCACAGTTAAGGCCTTGCCCTTTCAGCTGGCAAGCAGCCAAGTCAACAGCTATATAATAAGTTCCAGTGATGTCCTCTGATCTGCAGCGGCTCCAGGGCCTCTCCTCCTCTGAGTGCGCTTCTCACTATTTCAGCTGTTTGGCCTTCAATCCCAGCACTAGATCAGGAAATACACTTCATACAGTAAAGGCTGTTTCATATTGTATGCGTTTCCCAGCATGGCAATACTGAGTACAGTATGGATTTGACTAACTCTGAATAGTTTCAGTGCTTTGTTCTTCATATGGAATGTACATTGACAGCCTAACAGTTACCATCTGAAAATACTTTTTATTTTTCCCCTTCATGATCAAGATTCTTTTTCATTACAGGATCAAATCTTTTGAAAGTCCTTTCATAAAAGCTGGCACTTTTTTTGTATTATTATGTGCTGAGGCACCGATGATTGATTATTCTGGCTCAGTGTTTTTTTTTTTCGTTTTTTTTTTCTGAATGCTGTTTAGCATGTCAAAGACAACTGATTTGCCTAGCACCTACAAACGTATGCTCACCTGTTTTCTCTGATAACTGAATGTGTGCTCACTTAAGTTCTGAGCCACACGTTAAGGAGGTTTTTACCGTAGCTGAATTATCCACAAAGGTCTCAAAAACAAATAGACCTAGTAATCTAAATCAGTAAAAACATTGAATAATGCAGTTTCATGCTACATATCAATGTTTCTCCGACACTCTTTAGCATGTCAGTAACGCCCCATTAGTCTAGCATCCAAAGCCCACCTATTTTATTTCATGAGATGAAAGAAAATCCAGATGTTCAGGAGGTTTTTACCTGCACCTAAAATATCCACAGAGTTCTCCTCCTTTCAAAAAACATCTAGATCTGGTGATTTATACTGATGACAACACTGAATAAAGCAGTTTTTGACACCCTCATCGTAGAGTGGGTGCTAACTACAGAGGCAGATGTAAAAACGCACACAAGGTTCATGTGATGTCTTACGAGTTAGCGCCCCACAAATGGTGTTATGCCTTTAATGTAAAGTCACGCAATTAACGCACGCAATATTAAAGTTACTGTGATTAGCTTTAGTTAGAGAAACATGGTGAGGACTTACCTTAAAATTACTCAAAGTTAACTCAAAATTCACATGGTTCCAAACACCGGTCTCCTAAAGAAAGTCCCAGGGGAAAGTATGTGTTTTTTGACTCATCCACTACCAAAACCTGCCGCCTAGCTAGACTGGGACCACGTCTTTACTCCCGTCAGTGCATTGGTCATTTCATTCGTAGGAAAACATACAAATAGTGCATGAGACTGACCTATGTAGATCTAAAAATCTCATTCACTTAATGATCATACATTTATGAAAACATACTCATATCATGTCCCATTTCAGCCAATATATCCCCCTAAACCCTAGACATTGGACCTTTAAACCCCCGATGCAATGTCTATCTCAATAACCTGCATTCTTGAATGTCATGAAAAATAGAGTCACATGTGGATACAGGTTTAAATTCCAATATATATATTTTTTCATCTGAAACTAAAGCAATCCATAATGTCTTTAATACGTGTGAATGCAGTCAATGGTCTGGCATTCAGCACTGAAAGCTGTGGAGCAGTCGTCCTCAATTTATGCTTACTTAGATCAGCCTCTGCCTCCAGTGCTGCTGGCCCTCAGTTATGTGGTCTGGTGTGGTCATATTTTAACTTGTGGTAAATGTCAGATGTTGTTGCAATGATTCATGTGAAATGCGAACGGCTAGGAATGGTAAACAGAAAATGGCAAAATCAGCAGGAGATTCGTCTGTGTTTGCAGTTGTGCCGCTGGTCACCACTGGATCCTGCTTGGCGTTTATTTAACATGACACATTTCAACAGCACCTGGGGAGCAAGGTCACGGCCACACACTAACACAAACACACACACATACACACATGCATTCACGCAGACACACACACAAACCTAAATTCTCCGAATCATTCATTTCATATTGGACATCCCTGCTGCTTTCTGAAAGAAAGCCAATTCTTTTCAAATCCTGAAGGGCGACAGGTTTTTAATTATTGACATTCAGGTGAGGATTAGCATTTTATGCTGTCTGACCCTGAAGACATGAGTGGCAGTGGGCTGGGTAGGGGGGAGGACAGGAGGCTGGGGGCTGGCGATTTTCAGGGACAAAGAGCCTACTGAGGAGGCAGAGGAACGGGCTGGGGAGGTGGAGGTACAGTGATTCACATGCAGTGCAGGAGGCCTCTCAGTATCACCCCCTCCCACCCCTCCCCTAAATCTCAGGAGGGCAGGGGGGGAATTGATGAAACGAGCAGGAAGGCCTAATTAAAGGCTCTCAGCTCAAACGCATTGATGTATTACATCTATTATGCCACAGTTCGATAGGTCTGCCAGGCCGGGGCTGCCGCGGCTACTGAGTCCCGCCAAACAAACTGAATAAATAATAGCAGCTGAGAGGAAAAGAGGGAGGGACGGAGAGAAAAAGAGAGAGAGAAAGGGAGATGGGTTCAACAAGCGTAGTTGTTATGAAGCCTGCCTCAGCCATAGGCATGTCAAACAGGCTAGGAGATTTATATTAAGTATGTAAAGCTCCATTTACAATCTATACAGCCGGAGTTGCAAGCAAGGAATGATAGGGATAAAAAAAAAGTATTTGGAGCCAAAGTCAATGAGTGTTGATTTATGGATTTTTTTTTCATTGATATAAAACTTCAGCATGTCTTTTTAAAATTAAGAATAGCTGTTGAACAAGAAGTGTTGAAAAAAAAAAATAATTCACGTGGAAAAAAATGAACAAAACATTCAGCAGAAGTATCTAGAATATAGTATAATATGATAGAAATTATGAAGAAAGTTATGACCCTAACCTCTGTTTGGAAATAATGTCAGTTCATACTACTCTTGAGTTTGTAGTGTTGATATAAACTACATACTACATTAATCTTGTTGATTAATGTGTGGCCTTGGCTGTTTTGCTGGCTTCTATCAATCCTCAAACACATGGTTGACTTTGAGATCAAGGGTCAAATCCACCAACAACTCAACTGCTTATAGATATTAGTTGGTTTGTCACTCATGGGGAGTGAAGGAGGTAATGGGATTGAATTATGCGTTTGTTTTCACTGGGGAGGTTTGAATGCGCTTTTTAAAAATTTTCTCTACTCTGCTCTGGTGCATTCACAGACAGTGGTATCACCTGCTCACTCGCTCAACTACTCATACCATATGCTCACACGCACGGACACTGCCCTGTCTCTTATAGGAGCCATGCCGCTTGTATAACATCATTTTACATCATATTTCCTTTTATAAACCAACAGTAACTTTAAAAGGGAGAAGGTAGATTTATTAGTCATTTTTAGACGAAGTTTAAGAAATGAAATTACAATTTGTCCTTGATCCTGCTACATCTTTGGAGTTGAAAGATGAGTTGATTAAAATCACCAGTTACTATGAAAATTCTATCTGGTTGATAGAGCATGTTACTGCTGGTGGCACCATACAATTCCTGCAGTGATTTTTTTGAATTTGCATCAGTCTTGTGGCCTGTCGGCTCCAAGCAGGGTCCGCCCATCCAGTGCAATAGTTTGATTTAGGATGTTAGGGGTTAACCATGTCTCTGTGAAGATGTGCGAAGAGCAGTCTCTGATGGCCTCAATGGCATATCATCCACTTTATTCTCCTGTGACCGGATATTAGGCATGGAAAGGCTTGAGAGAGGAACAGCTCTCGGTCCAAGTCGGGTCAGCCTCACCCTGATGCCGGCTTTCCTCCCTGTCTTCGTTCAGCACTTTCGGTTTTGTTTCTTTCCTCAGAACTGACTGGCCGCTTGCCATATGCTTTTGGTGGGGATCTTCTTGTGGTCTGCTGCATTCAGTACAAAACCGACACAATGTTTCCAGATGTTGACAAGTGATTCTCTGTTGTAGAAAAGTCGTGCTTCAGCAGAAGAGGGCAGTCAAAAAACTAGAAAAATATAGAAGTCTCTATTCCAATTACTCCAACACAACATGAATGTGTTAGACTCTGGCTCCAAATAACCTCACCAGCGTAAGATGGGAGCAGCGGTACCTGTGATATGTTGGCTTCATTTTTGAACTATGGGAAGAAGTAAAGATATGTCCATCTTTATAAACAGTTGGTGGGTACTTCAAAAGATTAAAAAGGGAGCTCTAAAAATACTCCATTATAAACAGTAGCCTCATGCTTTTACATTCTGCCAAACTCAGTGTTGTTTTTGGCTAATTTACTAAGACTAATTAATTAAGTTTTTGATGCAGTCAATCTCATAAAAGGCATTTTTTCTACCAAGCTATTGTAAAAAATTGTAAGATATTGTTAAACTGTCCGCAATGTAAAATCTTGTCACACATGAAACACACACATTTACATATTTCTAACTCAGCTTTATCTTTAGTGGCCCCAAAGGGGAGATTGTCTTGCAGCCAAGTGAAACAAAAACCGCCCACAGACTTGACCATAAGACACATTAAAACATATTAAAAAAACATATATGCTTAAATCTTTCATATAAGCTCACATAAAATATAACATACATAAAAGTGACGCCATTAACATAAAAAACTGGCAAACATCCTGCCATCACCATTAAACCAAATCACCAAGACTCTTTACTGTGTTCACACCATCAATGATGTCCTCACTACAGAGACAAAAATGTCATTGCATATTTGTAATTGTCCAGAAACACAAGCACAATACAATACAATACAATAATGAACAGCATGAGATCTCTCTGTGTGTGAAATGTGTATTCAAAGCTGAAAATTGGAAACATTTATGTTGAAAAAAACACAAAAAGAAACAATTAATTGGGGGCTTTATATTATTATTAGACCCAAATCTCCCAAATGGTCATGGACAAGTTTCCATCAAGTAGAGTAGATGAGAATATGTGGCATGGTGAGCCCTTAATGCTCAGATGAAGACAGTAAGCCCAGGAAACATGGTGGACATGAGGTGGATTCTGTCAGTTTAAATCCAGCAGCCAACTACACAGAGAGAGGGATATAAAAAGCAGGACAGCGACAAATTCAGCAGGAGTGCTTTTTGGTTCTGGCAAAGTGACGAAAGAATTCAGCGTGCGTTTGCTCGTCTGTGTGTGTGAGTGTGTGTGTGTGTGTGTTGTTGTGACGGTGGGTAAATATATGTCTTTGCTTGCAGAGCACACGGAGAAGCAGATTTGTGAGACAAGCTCGAGCAGTTGCCTTCACAGCAGTAGTGAGATTGGAAGCGAGTGGTTTTTGAGCCAGTGTGACTGATGGCGTCTGTTAGCAGCGACGACCGCAGAGAGGACGTCTTGTACTGGCGGCAGGGGAAGCTGAGGCTTCCGGAAACAATGCTGTCCTTGGAGAGTCGGCTGAAATGACAGGACAAGCAGGGCCAGTGTTTCCATTCACAGGCCTCTCACCCTTCTGACACTTGTCTTGCTTCCACCTCTCACTTATTATGATGCCCCTTAACACTCGTCGCCTTCCATGTCTCCCTTCTTCTATCACCTCCTTAACATACTGTAGCCCTACCACCAGCTGAGCCGCCGTGTCCCAAAAAGGCGGCTGTCATCACAGTCCAGTCCTGCCTGCATGTTGCTGTTTTTCTGTCTACATGTTGCTTTTTTCCTTGTAGATAAGGAAATACCTTTTCTCGGTTCACATGGATACTCTGAAAATAGCCTCCTTCTTTCAGCTGCCAACTAAGAAACAGCATAAGTCACATTTTTGCAATTTCTTTCTTTGTTCCTTCTTGATAAGATATAGGACAGGCAGCGACCAATAATTTTTAAGTAATTGCTTATGACACATTAAACTACAAGTAACTGTTGTAGCAATAGTACTGTAAATATACATATACATAACCTCTTCTCGGTCTCTACAGTATTTAGTTCAGTTTAGTTTAGCAATTTATATTAGCTGATACAGTTTAAATCAGAGGGATCCTGAATCCTGCCTTCTGATGGAATGCAGATAATCCTGATTTTTTATGTTTTAAAGGTATCCCAATCCTAGAATAAAGTTTTTAACATCACGTACTGACGGTTTGATCCAGACCAAAACCAAGACCAGATTACATTATGTTACAGATTTCAGAATCCCCTTTTTTCCTTTGAACTAGTATTTTTTAGGATTTGATTTTATATGATAGCCGAAATCTGATCGGATTATGTCTGTAAAACCGGGCCCTGAAGCCATGGAAGCACTGTTAACCTGTGCTCTTTCTAATGGCCAGCAGGATGCAATTCCACTGGTTGCAAATAGGAGTCAGATTTTTTTCAGAGTTTATGTGAAATAATTGACTCCCCTTCTTTTTCTTCTTCAATTGCCACTTGAAATAATGAAGGTACTTGCAAATGACAAGGTGGTGTAAAATGTAAACCATACTTTCTTGTTTAATTTTTACATCTGTACTTAAACCTTAAATCATACTTTCTAAACTAAAAAAGAAATTAGGTTTGCAGTGAAATCAAACACCATTACTGACCTTATTTTCTATATTAAGTCAATGCTGATCTAGTGCATCTCTGAATAGATGTGACTAACAACACTGAACGGAAATGCTATTGACTCTTAAGCCCATAAAGAATTCATGAACAGTTAATGACTGCTTTGGGTCACACTTGAACAAATTGCTCCCAAATTTAAACTGTCGACTAGACTCAAAAGAAATAAAAAACACAAAGCAAAAATAATAGACTTCATATTTCATGCCAACACACAAACACACACACACACACACACACACACACACACACACATATATTAGGGATGTAACTGTTATCACGATAACTGCTGTGAAATTCCCTGACTGTTAGTAGGCCTAATATGATTCAAATTTTAATTATCATGATAACCGTGGGTGATAACCATGCTTTGAAATCACAGTAATAACTGTCGCAGAGGTCCCAAATTAACACCTGCTGAGCGCCACATGTGATAAAATCTCTGGAGGTTATTCGCCACTCTGGCGGGTAAATATTTGTGCCAAAATAGTCATGTATTTAACTCTGCTGTAACTCTGTGTAGCTGCTCCTGTGCTGTTTCTGTGTCCCTTGCACTCACACACATCTGCACGGTGCGGCAAAGCCGTCTCAAGCGCTGCTCTTTCTGCGCCACTGTTTACAGCACGAGACATCAGCTGATCACTAAATTATCACCAGCTGCTGGTCTGCTGGTAGCTAATGCTAAGTGCATACTGATGAAGGTCATGAGATATTAAGACAGAGGCCCCGTAGATTGAACTAACATGGCAAACTCTTTTTGGGTCTCACATTGACAGCGTCAGTGCAGTAGCTGCACTTCTTCCGTTCCTACCTTTCACAATAAAAGCCCTAGACGGATACACTGCATCACAGCTTGCCAGAGGGAACTCATTTACACACAGAGGCTGTGGTGATGAGCTGTTCAGTTTATTCAATACTTTTACTTCAGATTTTGCTCTGGCCTGTTCTCTTAAGTTTTCATATCATATTAATCAATGCACTGAAATAAATGTATATGTGAGATAAAAAAGGCAATTTATTATTTTGGCTGGTAAAAAATATGCTTGGCTGGTAGATTATACATATATGTATATATATATATATGTGTATGTGTGTGTGTGTGTGTGTGTGTGTGTGTGTGTGTGTATGGGATGTTAACGATGCATTGCGAGACAGTTAGAAATTGATAGCAGAGGGCATAATCTCCTTTTGACTTTGCTTGCTTGACATGCTATGTCACTACATGTCCTACATCATGTCCGAGACTAGAGACAGCTGGCCAGCGTAAACAAGATGAAGCAAAGCCTCCGTGACAGACCTTATTGAAATAAAGGATGCACCCTCCAGTTTCAAATCAAAGTGTGGCGGCATTTGAGCTTTCTCAAGTCAGAAAGTAATAAAGGCGAAAAAATAACAGAAAAGACAAAAACAGCCTGCAAATATTGCAAGAGGGTATTGACTTATACAAATAGTACAACTAACATGATGCAGCATGTGAGCCGGCATCAAAGTGAGGAGCTCCGGTTAGCCAGCCCCGCCTACGCACGTTCCTCCTTAATGATGACTACAGGGCCAAACCACACTATATTCAACCTTGCTCACCCAAACAAGTACAAGAGCCAAAGAGAGTGCCCAACTTATCACTTACGAGTGGGAAATGGCCAACTTAGTTCTTCAAACTCTCCCTCTCTGCTTTCCCTTCTAGCAAAAGCAAACCTTTCCACAGCAGCCACCTCTGTCCAAAGGGTTGAAAGGGTTTTTTTTTTAACAGCAGAGGACATTCTGAATCTCCAGATATGCATTCATTGCATAGTTTGTGTTTTGCATTCATACCCTTCCTCAGAAATAATGAGGGACTCTCTAATTTGATATAGAAAAGAAGAGAAATGCAGTATTTTGTATATTTTTTTAGTCCTAATTTTTCTGTAATCTCATTTTATGTATAAATAAAATCACGAGAAAATCGTATCCTGAACCCAGTGTTGAGTAAGTGAAGCGTTACATCTCTAATATATATACATATATATTCTACAATGCCATCCGAATGAAGCCTCTTGCTTTCATATGAACTCAAAAAACCTAAGTTTCTGTATGTTGTGGGCAGTTACTGTTTGATCTGTTTTTCTTTCTATATTTATCTAGTACAGTGCATTTCCTCTCCATCTAGAGAGCTAAAAATAATAGAGCAAAGCAAACCTGGAGCGCTCAGTGCTCACAATGCACAGTAAAGTATAGGTAAAGTTAACACCAACGCAGACTTCAAGAAAAGTGTACTCAGGCCACTTCCCAATGAGGTCTGTGCACAGTTTGATTCAGAGGGGCCTGAGTTTGTTTTGAGTGTTCATATATGCACAAAAAGGTGCCTAGTTGCTCGTTTGGAGTTTGTTTGGAGGGCTGAAAGGGACCAAGTGTGAAGACACCCTTAAATGCTTGTTGAAGCTTCTCAAAAGACTGAAAAAGTGTTTTTTCTCTGAAAGAAGTGAGTTGAACCCCTGAAAAAAAGGATTGTGCTAAATGTAGCAAGTTTAAAAACTTTGAAGACACGGATTTAAAAACATAACATTGCAGACATTGTGAAAGAGAAGCAATTATTTCAATTTTTCAAAATTTTAAATCCTATTTTTCAGTTTTAAAACCATCAACCTTTTAATATTCTGTGTTAATGTTTTGATGGTAATATAGCTTAATAATTTCTCACCAGAGGAAGGGGCCTGTGTCCCGATTGTGGCGCAGTTTACACAACAAATGATTAAGGTTAGGGGAAGAGTGTGATTTTGGTGAAATATCAGTCAAGTAAATAGATTATGCCTTGTGCTTCGAGTCACTTTTGATTTGTTGACATTTCCCTCACCTTAACCAAGCTCTTTGAGTGCCTGAACCATAAATAATCTTCATCATGCTTCAGAAGCTGCAAGTGGGAGATGATATTGTGGGGAAACAAAGGAATTATGTTGTTCAGCAATCTTTTACAGATCAGTTCAGTGTCAACATTTTACAGTTTGAGCATATAATTGTGTTGACTTAAAATGTAATTGAGGTGGCATTGAGTTTCTCTAAAACAGGTTTGGTGTTGGAAATCAGCAGTATTCAGAATTGGAGCCGGGTTGTGGCTTCTGGGCTCCAGCCACAACCTTTCTCAAAAGCCTTTTAGGTTTCTGTCACTTCCTCTCACTCTCTCTGACTGGATCGGCAAAAGTTCTGTAACTTATCTATAACTATAATGCTGTTTTTGCCAAATTCCTACAATACATATGTTATTTAAATTTTGGCTTCTTTTAGGGAGCAGGAGTGTAAATGAGTCATCCTCAGCATTTGTTGTGTTGTGTTTTCAGAAAGGTTTATGATTTTATGATTTTACAGCTGACTGCACTGCTGATTTTATCTATTTGTTTATTTATTTATTTCATGACGTATTGCCAACTCATTTGTTATTTGTTATAGTGTTTATTATTTATTGATCACCAAGATCTGAGTACTACATTTAGCATCTTCTCATGTATTTGCATTACTGGATTGACAATAAACAATCGTTGATCCTTGATGAAGACAATTAGAGAACAATTTGATGCGAAATAGGATGTAAGCGCAACTATGTTTCTCCCAAATTATATACACGTTTTAGACCAAGGCATCCCTGGCAGTTGCCGAAGTATTTCTAAAGGTCCAGACACACCAAACCAACATCAAAGCAATAGCAGCAATGAGAGCTGACTGTTTCAACTGTTTTTGTCTTGACCCAAAAGTTGAACATGGACATATCACAAAGACTAACTGACAGCTCACAAGCACATTCATTCTGCGCCTGTGTGAGAGGAAATAACTTTTTATACCAGCAGGCGGCAGTAGTGTGTAATTATTATTTATATTAGAAACTGAAGGATCGTCATGATGCTAGTTAGCCAGTTAGCACATTAACGACACAATTCAATGAAAAATATTCATACTTTATAAGCTTGACTTTTTCCCTCTGTTTACTTTCCTCGCTTCCATTTCGCATCTTGTGTGCTAATCAAACTGCCAATCAGCGCGATTTTGTGCACAGACGGGTTCTGCCGTCTCTGACACCGATTCCGCATGCTGAATTGGAAGAAAAAAGTCAGTGTTAAGTCAGTGCATAGCAGCTATGGGCCAGTGTGTGTATGTGCGTGTTGTGGAAGAGGGCGTAATGGAAGATACAGCTGTAGTACTACTGTATAAGCTGTTTCTCGATTTCTCCTGTGTGTATCACTTCTATGTTTGTGTAGTTTGTAGAGTGCAAGACAAACTAAAAGTGACACTAAACTTGTACATGCAAAAGAAAGTGTAGTCAGCTCCTACCAGTGCAACACTGTTGAACCACAGATGAATTACAGTACTATAATGTAAATTTCCCTCTTTTTTTCCTCTCATTGCCGTGAGCAATACAGACAACTCTGTCAGACTTTCCTCAACTTGTGTAATGTCCCCTCACTTGAGGTGTGCATCACCACATGTTTACCTGTCAAAACATTTGTGAGGGATCCTGATGAAGCGGAAGAGTGGCAGTTATGGAAAACATCAAAACTATTTCCCATTGGGAAGCCGGTGCAGCTGGTGTCATAATACAACACATGGCACATCTCCGCCTGCTAAAGATTTGCTTCAGTGGAGTATCTGACATCTCGGCAACTATTTCCTTAATTGACGTAGTTAAGTATGCACCCTCCGTCTCTGAATTGTAAATACCTGCCGTAATGTAGTGTAAAATTATTATTCTGGCATCGAGAAACAGCCATAATTTGCAGCTGTCAGTTGTGCTGCATATTAATTTCTCAAATGTACTGTTGTTTAGGGGCACTTAAATGGAAAGTATTGCACTGTTTGCCACCATAAACTCTTTATTATCTCACATGTTAGTTGTGTGAAGTCAAGTAACAGTTCCTAACTTTTAATTGTTGAATTACCCGTCAGTGTTATTTATTATAATTCTGTTTAAACTGCCATATAAATCTATTCACAAGGGCTTTTGCACTTCTTCAACACAAGCGCCCAGATATACTCACTGCACATTCAAAGTGCTTTAGTGTCAAGTCTTAAAATACTGTGTGGACTTTATTCAATGTCAGTTTATTGATGGTATGTTAACCTTCAAAACAGCAGCCTTCTGTTACAGAGGACAGGTCTGGGAAGGGAATGATGGAGAGGGAGGGACTATTAAAAATAGGTTAAGCTTGTCTCTGCACTATTTCTAACAGGCTCAGTTTGTTCCCTCCGGGGTCTCAGTGATTTGGAGTGTGACCCTGACCCCTCTACACAAAGACGGACACACACATACATACACACACACACGCATGCACACACTGTTCCTCACCCGGAAGATTGCTGTGCACGTCACTGGAACTAAATCACAGTGAATGTACTTGTCGGCTCCACTGGCCCTTAACAAGATCTGTGTAGCTGCTCTCGTTGCGCTGCAAAGCGCCGGGCTGAACATGATTTAGTCTCACCAAAGCATTAAAGAAAGGAAGGACAAGTGTCACCTCTCTGATCATGATGTGACTTTGCTCTGCAGGCCACACACACACACACACACGTGATCAAAAGTCACACTGAAGTGCATGTAAAATAATTGTTTGCAATATAAACATCTAATTAAGGAGTATTATCTACTGTACCGTTACAAGGTGTGTTAATGCATGAATAAAGAACAAATGGAAATGCTAAAGCAGATAAGCTTCAACTCACCAGCAACTAAATGATGTTTTCTCTCCTTCAGCTGGGCCATAATAAAACACAAACGTTTCTTTTCTACATCTGTGACATTTATTTGACCCCTTTGACAGCTACCTCTGTAAGACATAATAAGGGTAACATATTAGGTATTAATCCAACCATAGTCTCATCAGTTAGGTCAACAAGGAGGGCTTTAAGGATGAAAAGTAGTGTACTACTCTGAAGAACACAGACACGGACCATTACCAATTACATCTAAGTGAATCTTGGCAGAGGAAACTCTTACTGCCATCAGACTCAATTCACCATAAGCAATGTATCATTTTCATTTAATGGAAAAAAAAGGAAAATTTTGAGAAAATGATCCTTGTTAAAGATGGTCGACTGCACTTTCAGTTGTAACATCTAAAAGCGCTGGACATCTGTGTTCGGAAGGAACCTCCTCCTTCATACATCTAATTTAGGTAGAGGTAATGGCTCTAATCTTACATGCTTTTCGAAAAGAACATTTTGAGGGGCTCTAACCTTGAATAAGGGCTTTTGAGAAAAAGGCCTACTTTCTATTAAATGTATAATGTTGGAAATGGTTGCTTGACAATTCTATCATAATGCTTTACCCGCTCGTAGTCAGAGTCAACATCGGGAGAACTGTACTCTCAGAGCTGCCTCCCTCATCTCTTTCTCTCTCTGCTGTATCTCTAGCATGTAGCCCGCCTGTGTGTAAGCAAGATAGCTCAGATTGGCTCATATGATAGGATAATGAATATTGCCCTTCATGATGCAAATGGCACTTGACAAGATTTGCATTGTTTGGAAGCATATGTGGATATTTGTATTCACAGGGCATCCCATTGTTATACTATTTGTTGTTATTTAAAAATACTAACCACACTGGAGCCCTTGTTAGTGGGAAACAACAGTGTCATATGACAGTGGTCATGGGGCATCGATTTGTGTCACATTCATAATTTTGATTTGTTTGAATGCCTGTGCGCAGGTGATAGCCATGACTGCATTAAGTCTATAGGTTATCTGTCTGTTCGTCAATCCCTACATCTGTCTTTCCCATTCTTACAATACAAGATATCTCAGGAACACCTTGAGGGAGTTTCCTAAAATTTGGCACAAACATTCACTTGGACCAAACAATGAACTGACAGATCAGCATCAGTCTCATTCTCTTAAATGTGATATCTCACGAACACCTTCAAGTAATTTTCTTGAATTTGGCACAAATATTCACTTGGACTCGAGATTTAACTGATTAGAATCTGGTGGTCAAAGGTCACTGTGACCTCACAAAACATGTTTTTGACCATAATGATAAAGTTATGACATTTTTTTTCAAAAGTCCAAGGTCAGCTTCACTGTGACATCGTAATGTTTTGCAAAAAGAATTTTTTGGCCATTATTCAGCGTCATAACTCAGAAACAGAAGGGGAGACATTTGGTCATATGCTGAAATGGTGACATTGGTTTTGGGTGTCCACCTGGAAACTGATGATTATATGATATGTGTGAAGCATGTTTTTACAGACATGAATGTAAACTGTAACTGCAGTTTGACTGATGCCGAGATGCATACAACTGTAAAACACTAATTATAATTTGTCTTTTTAACAATTTGGTCGAATTTTAATCATTATGGGATTCTTGTATATCTCTTAACAGTAGTCGGCTGGTGCTTGGGCAACATTACCACATACTTGTACACATCCCTGCTTAACAACAACACAAGACAGCAAAATAAAACTCTTGTTCAATGAAGGGAGAAAAAGAAAACATTGCGGCAGTTTTACCCCATCTGACACAATACTGTGCTTGATGACGTGTAGACTTTTTTGTCTCATGAGACAGAGCTAACACCTTTGTATTTTATTATTCTTTGGTTCCAGTAGAGGAACTAATTTGCTGAGATTGTAGTTATCTAAACACCGTGTACTTTTCCTCCTCGTTCTTCCAGGGAACAAGAGGCTATTCATTATCTAACACCAATGTTAAAAGTGGAAAATAACAGTTTGGGAGACTATAATTTAAACTGTTTTGCTCTTTTTCTGGAGTAGGTCAGTTGTATTTTTCACACTTATGATTACCTTGGGAGTTAAAAGACTCTTAAAGTCACACTAATATTCAACTAAATGTCAGAACAAGGCTAACAGTAAAATTAGCAGTTACTTTAACAACACAGTTTGTGTGTGATTTGCCAGACATCAGGCACATTTTTTTAAATTGCATGTTTATTTTTATTTTAAGAGATTTTAACAGTGTTAGTGTCCTTATTTCTACAGGTTAAGACATGCAACTTGTTCCTCGGCTTTTATTGTGTAACTCGTTCCACTACATCTACAGTGTTTGATGAAGTAGATTGCATGGTAGGGAAAAGTGCAACAGTATGCAACATCTCACTGAATGTGAAAAGAATTAGCCTTTGACATAATGAAATTTGACTGTTAATACTGTATGATTTTTTTTCAACAGTACTATACGTCACTATGTGCTTAATACCAATGAAAAACCCTATTGGAGGCTATTGATGCCATGAAACACAAAACAAATCTTAAACAACAAAAAAAAAGTTTTTCTGTGAGAATCACAGACAAATTCACGTCAATATAAATAATTTCAATGCATTGACACTATGGTGTTAGTCATCCCTATGCACCCAAAAAGATGTTTTGGTAACACAGTTTTGATAAAAATGAAAAATTAAGAGCTTTGGACCAGAGAGTAATTTAACTCAATCCAATATGCAGTCTGCTTGAACAGTCCCAAACCAGCTTAATAATATTGGTGTGTTTTCAGGTCTGAGACAGAAAATTCACCCAGATACTCAGAGCATTCTTCTGGGTTCTCTTCTTTGTGGAGCAGCTCCAGACTTTACGCTCTGACATCACAAATTTAAGGTTTAGCAAAACAGCTTTTGAATTAGGATGACAGTTGTTCACATATATTAATATTTTTGGACTGGCTTAGACCGTAGAAATAACATGTATGAATTTTGAAAAATGGCATAATTCACCTTTAAGTGTTTTTGTTGCCTAAACCTAAGAAATTAGTTTGGACAAGATCTCAAAGTGTCAATGTTGTGCACTTTGTACCCCTGCCATCCTCCACCACCATGCTCATTCCAAAGCCTACGGGATACATGTATGTGATGTTTTGTTACCTGAAAGAAACATTGTCTCAGAACATAATCCAGGCAGTGATTATATTGCCACAAACAAATTTGAGAAAGCAGTTTAGAAACATACAAACTTAATTTCGAGGAGACAGGATTGGATGAGACACCACATGATAAAAAGCTGATCATGAGTCTCCTCTGATCTATTCAAGCGTCAGACATATTGACAATACCTGGCCCAGACACACTCTGGGGTCCCAGGTTGGTTCTTAATTACAAGGAATTGAATGTACCCTCAAAGACCGCTAATCTATATTGCACAACTGTTTGCAATATTGTGTCCACATCTGGTAGTTGTTTATAGTGCCAGTCTTTCAGCAGTCAGTAAAATCACCAAGCAGTCATCTTTGTCTGCCTTGTTTTAAAGTGATATATAAACCACATCATCTACAGCACTGACATAGACATGCATAAATCTCACATTGAAATTCATAGTGAACATAAAAAAATGCAAAGTCTGAATTATGTTCTTAATAGTCCTTCACAGACAACCCTTTGATTTGCTGAGCATATTAGTGCTGCTATAACGTTATCAGTGAGGTGGGAGTATTTATTTCATCGATTAACCCACGATGAACATCTGATGACTAAAAATTAGTACTGTAAATTAGTTACACGCCAGTAAATTAGCTGCATACTGACCTTTTCAAGGGCTAGAGCACAAAACCCCCCAGATGCAGCTGAAATTCATCCTCCCTCAGACAGCAGTCTATAACATGTGCATGTGGAGGATTTCCAGGATCAGCTGTAATTGGCTTCAACTGGGGAAACAGCCTGCACGGTGACTAAAGCTGCTTTACAGAACACAACAGAATCCAGAGGTTGCTGAAATCCCCGTCACTGTTCATCAAAAACAGGGAAACAAGAGGGAAAGATAGAAAGATGCTGTTTCGCATGTTTGTCACGTCTCTCCCTCAAATGCTAAACAGAAGATGGAAATTACATTTGTGAGCTGAACAATGAACATCATCAGTCATGATCAATAACAATCAATTCAAGCAATAGAAGCATGGCCTAAAAGGGAAAGCTTGACATTTTAAATTTAAATGTTATTCTCAGATACAAGGGATTTGTAACTCTGGAAAAAATGTGTTTCTACTCTTATTCCTCAGCTAACGACATGGCTTGAATTGTTAATATGTGCCACACTGCTAGCACGCAAGCAGACAAGGTAGCTTGTGGCATTTGGTTACCATTTTTTGAATGAGAAATGATCATGGTAACTGAATAACTCAAGAATCCCAGTTAAATAAGGTATCTTTTACAGAAAAAAAATGGTATGGCTACAATGAACAGAAGCATATGTGAGCCTGAAATCAACAACAAATTCAAAGAAGACAGATTATTCCCCCTCATGTTTATTCAAAATACTATTAACTCTGATACCAACATCTTAGTAAAACATGGTGCAGTCAGATTCAAAGATTTTGGGCTATTTATAAGAGCTTCCAACTCTTTGAATACAGACTCCAAAAAATACAAGGAAAAAAGTTGTGTTGAATCAACACATAGTTGTGTTTGTGTGCCAGGGTGATCAAAATGGCAAAGGCACAGTTACAAATCAATTAAGACTGAGTGAAATTCCACCAGCAGAAAAGACAGAGAACAGCTCAGTAGACTGAAAGGAAGAGACAGATGGGAAACAAACAGGCTCTCCGTCAGTGTTGCTCTGGAGAGTGTAACATACTCTGTGTGTGTGTGTTTGCTTCGGTATGTGTGTCCAGCGCATGGGCACAATCCCTGCATCATAATGTAATTTGCTGCCAAATTGTCTACACCCACCGATAAGGTGCTGAATTTATGGAGGAAAGTGATTGCCAATAACAGATATATGGACTACTAGTTTGGTGGTTTGGATTTAGTTTTGTGAGTATCCCATCTATGTGTATGTCATCATCATATTCTGATTTAAAAAGCCCACGAAAGGTCTTATCCTGGGTTTGGGAAACTGAATATGCAAGTTGGGTTTAGGCAGTTGTTTTTCACTGTTTGTATACCTACAAAAGTAATGGTGCAAAGCCATTGTTCCAACAGTTTAATTAGTCTGAAAAATGTCCTATTGGATCAAAAGCCCATTTCTCTGACACTGTTATCCCCAAGAACAATCGCCCATTGCTCTGATGTCCTGTTTGTCCAAAATCACACATTTTCTGCAGCTAGTTTCTGCTTCCCAGTGGCATTTTAGCCAGGGTGTTTTTTGTCTTTTTACTAATGTGCCCTTGCTTTTTCAGTGACTTTTGTGCCACCAAATGTGGGTGTTCTCAGCCAAAACATGACCTTTCATAACCAAGTGGTTTTTGTGCCTTGACCTTACCACAGTAAGGGCAGGATGGTGGATGGGTCAAACAAATACAGGCCTTTGACACAGGAGACAGGGGATTGTGTCCTGTATGTGAAACCAAACATCAGTGTTGAGTTATTCTAAAATAAGTAATTATGTAATGTCACAATGTAACATATAGTATGCCAAACCATGAAACTTTCCTAAAAATAACATATAGGAGCACTAATCTGTTAGATATCGTGGTGGTAGTTTGTAAGATGTCATACGAACAGTTAGCGCTGTGGGATGTTAATGCCTGATTAATACCTGTAATCTACAAAGGCACATATTCCACTTTATGCATGTCATTGCCTTCAATTTCAATTTTATTTATAAAGCCTTATATCACAAATCTTAATTTGCCTCAGAGGGTGTTACAACATATGATATCCCTCTGCCCTTGGATTCACGCAGCAAATAAGAAAAAAATCCTCTTACAACAACCAATATGATGACAGATGGATGATAGAGGATGGATGATTAGGATGATAGAAAAGTTGAATTCAGAAGACGAACACTTGTATTTCTCTGTTTCATAAGGAAACTGGGTGTAACAATATTACCTCTTGAAACTTTGTGAATTTTTTATTTATTTGTCAGAATGAAAAAGCTAAGAGAAAGAAAGAGCTAATTCACCAAGTTAGATGTAAAAAACATGTTATTCTTCCTTATCAATTTAATAGAAAGAAAAGCATCTGTATATATGACAGTATTGAAAAACATACCTTCTAAACTCCCTGGATATACTGGAATACCGTGATACTGCCCAAGCCTACTTGCATGTCTGGATATCATATATAGCGTGTATAAGGGTGAAATTAAGATGCATTGAAGGTATAAAAAAATGATATTGCCAAAGCTTAGTTTAAGGTTTCTTTGTTGGCATTGTGTTGAGGTCTGTTCCCCTGTTGATATGTGTTTCCCACATCAGACAGCAATTGGCCTTTGCATTAGAGGCACATGTTTAAATATCAGGATTTAGGGAAGTGCACAGACATGCCCCCCTTCAGTAGAGGAATGCCAAAACACCTCTCTAGTGACAAACTTTGCACAGATACAAGTCAAGGTCAGACAATTAAGGGGACAAAAATATAAGAAAAACACTTTTCGGAGTGGAGGGAGACTTTTAAGTAATGTATGGTCAAATGATAACCGAGATATTATTTGTTACAAAAGGCAGACTGGCTTTTCACACTTCCTGTCATCATATGTAAATTTTCATTTGTGGATAAAACTTTTTACTTCTCCTGGTGCACACAACAAATCAAAATGGACAAATAAAAATGGCACAAGGCACAATGCCATAAAAAGCCTCATTGTTCACGGTTGCATTCACAGCATGATTTGTTTCTTTTGAATGCAATATTTACTTGCTTAAATATGAACTAAACTGTTTTAAGCAATTCAGTGTGTTATGGGGAAGAACAGAAAGGAAATGGAAGGCAAATGGTTTGGCATGCATTTCCTGAGCTTAACAAGCTTCCTTGAAACAACCTTCATGCAAAAGTTATGCTCACTCAACTTCAGTTATGGATGGCTGGTTGCTGACTTTCATGAAACACATTTGTATATTTGATCCAGGATATATTGTCATGTTCCTGGCTGACAGTATTTATAGCTGGCATTCTCTGTTGTCAGGGAAAGGTTGCTGAGATAGACATTGCGTTGGAGGGTTCAGACAAGCCTTACGTAGGGAAAGAGTCAAGATATTGACCCCCATTATAAGACTCTAGTGGAGTACTGCATGTGCAGTACACACACACACACACACACACACACACACACACACACACACACACACACACACACACACTAACATGCATAGTCTGTCGTATATCTGCTCCTTAATCCAAATTTAGGTGTTCTATTTAGTCTTTGCTGAGGCTTGTCTATCGACGGACACTCTTACGTTTATCCTTAATCGTAAATTTTCTTAGCAAGTATCCAAGTCCTCATTAAACTGTTTTAACTGTCTCCTCAATACGACATCCTCACAACCTCTTTCCAATAATGGCTGTTCTGGGATGTACATTACAGCTACAGTCTGCCTATCTGTTGTGTAAGGGCTCTCTGAGGTATTGAAATGTGCGTCTGAGCCTTGTCCAGGGGCCGCTGATGAAAATGCATGAGGGTGGTTTTGCCCTTCACTTATCAAACTTAGTACATTAGACTGTGCGCTGAATCACAGGGGTGCTAACTCAAGTGTTTATCAACTTTGGATTTAGTGCACCCACAGGAAGTGATAGTTTGACTTTGTCCTCACTGAAATCACCTACTCTAGTTAAGAGACTGCCATGACAACTTGAATTTAGTTAGTGAGGCTCTATTGTCATGCAGATCATTTTAAACCAACAACTGAGACTGAATTTGCAGCAGTAAATGTGTGCCCTCAATAACTGAGAGTAGGTTTACATGCACAAAATAGTACGTTTTCTGCTCTTATTCCTGAAAAAGACAATATTCCTACAAACCTGTTAATGAGAATAAATATTCCACTAACACTCCCGTGTACATGCAGCCCTGCAAACTCAGATTAACATGATCTAAAACTTTGTTTATCACGTCAAAATATGGAAATAGAATAGCTGGAGATATGTAATTTTTCTGCTTTTTTTGTCAACATAGGACTTTTTTCAGTGTCCTACTGCTTGCAGAGTTGTTAGACTTGGTCTTTCTTTCTTCAGCTTCTTGAAAAGTGTCATAACATTTGCACATATCCAAAAACCTGTTGATATACAAGTCTTTTATACAGTTTAAAAGCATTTGTGTTTCACCTTGCAACCAGAAATGTAGGATTTTTTTTTGGGCATGCATCTCTACCCCATCCTTACAAACTGTTGGTGCATTGGTTTGTGTACAACGTAATCATGACAACATACAGAGCCGGCTATAAACACGTGAGAGGCCATGTATTGTTAACTGCTGTAAAACCCCCATTTGAGATGCATATTCCAAATTGGCTGTATACATGCTCAGATAATGCTCCTTAAACCAGAATCATGTCAGCATATACCATGTGTCTTAATTGGAAAAGGCTAAATTTGTAAATCCACCTAATTCTGAACATTTAAACGGAATATGCATTTCAAATGACCTGCATCAAACTCAGAATCTTGTCATATTTTGAATAATAGGGAAATACTGTCATGGATGTTGTAGCCATTGTGTAATCTTCAGAACTGTGGCAGAAGTAAAGTTAAAAAATATTTTATTTATATGTCTGCGGTTCTTCAGAATTTTCCCCCCTTTTTCCCTAATGCCTCTATAGGTCTTTAAGAGGGACGACTTCATTCTAATACATCATACCATCATGATAATGATCTCCAATTAGCTCGAATCCATTCAGGGAATTAAATAGTGAAAGGGGACAAAGATCAGCCTGTCCTTACGAGCGTGAGGCTGTCAAACCACAGTGCTAAGCACTCTGATGTCTTTGAAGAGAGTTCAAAAGGCAAGGACTGTGATTCAAAACTCTTTCCAGTCGCCTCCTAATGACTCCTAAAATGATGGCGCCCCCTCTTCTGTGAGTTTGACCTTTTGAGGCAAAAATGTCTTTTCATTTTGTACGTCCAATAATGATACCAGTTGGGACAAGTCGTTTTTCTCATATAATCAAAAGATTCTTTCATTTTTTTTTTTTTTTTTTGTCTGGAATCTGAGTTTTTTGTTGATGGCTGCCCAACAAATGCTCACGAAAGTCTACACTTGCTGAATGTGAACATTTTATCATTAAAACACTCAATAATTGAATTAAACCCTATTTAATCAAAACATTTTTTCAGGTTTATGATCATATAAGTCTTACTAATTGTAAGATAATGATGTACAGCTAGCCTTTTCTTGCATCAACTTATGTGGACAAACTGGGAATAGAAACAATTCAGTTTATTTTCAGACGAGATAAACCTGGTGTTTACTGTAGCAATGTACTGTACTGGAGCTGAGTAGGTTGTTATTCACGGAGTCTCTCTGGGAAATAGAAACAGAAGCACAAGAAAACAAAGTGATGGAGGGCTTTACAGAAATGTCAGTTGACTGGAATTAATTTCCCCAGCTGCAGGAATTCAAAGAGCAGGCTTACAAACAAATTGATAATCATCAACAATTTAAATGGACATATTTAAACATAACAATGATAAAGACAAGTGGTTATTACTTTAGGGGAGCTAATATGGCTTTTAAGATAGAAAACAAATCACCCACTTTTTGATTGCTATTTGGATAACCTATCGTCAGGATCTTTATGCTGACACTAACTAACAGCAAGACTTGTTCTGCTATTGAAAATAGCTGTAAGAAATATACAATGGATCATATGACTATTTATAATCTAAAAAAGGTCGCTCAATGTCAAAATCAGAGAAATCTAATTCTACTGTTCATGTTTTAAACTCATGGTTTTAGTTTTCCAGCCCATTACATAACGCTTTGTTTCAGTGTGACTGCTGTTATGTAGGAGATATTGAACTAAAAAAAACACTGTATGCCATCTGCCCAGCACCAAACAGCAGACAGACAGTTGATGATCAGTTGGGGAACACAAAGGACAATCTGGTGGCTAAAGAGAAAGCTAGTTCCATCAGGAGATGGTGGAGACCAAAGACAGAGCTGTGTTTTTAGAAGCACATTTTAGTGCCATTTTTAGCTGTAATAGAGAGTTTGTGAACAGGAAGTGGATGCCATACTGCTTCCTGCACAGTGAAAACAGAGGCCCAAAAAACTGAGAGTAAAAATGTGACACTAAGCATTGCTGATTAAAAAAAAAAAAAAAAAAATTAAAAGCGGCCTTTTCCTCTGGTCATGTAGCACCAATTTCAAAAGTATTTGCATCTTTGTACCGCATTAATATCCTCACTTTATTTTTAAAGGCCATATTTCTAGCAGTGAAATACTTCTTTACTTAAGAGAGATGAGATCAGATTTCACACACATGCCTAGTGTTACTATGGAGCTCACACATGATCCTCATAATAAAGTAACTATATTTGTGGTACAGTATGCCTTACTTACAAACTCTCATAAAAACAAAGCACTGCTGTTATTAGTTTATAAGGAAGGATATTCACTAATAACAATAACAACTTTCCTTGTGCCCCCTACACACTCACACACAAAGGCGTTCCTCCAGCGTGACTGAATGAAAAGAAGCTATAAAAATGCATTAATCTAATCAGTGTTGTGCTGCATCTAACTAGAATAGATGAGAAGGGACAAAGGGATTGCTAAAGACTGGGAAAACCCATCCAGAACATCACAACCACTTAATGAAGTCCTTGGCTGCTAAACAATTAATACGAGCCTACACTTTATTAAATATGCAATAAAGACTATTATGGCTAAGTGTGGAAATAACAGCCATTCTAGCAAGCATTAAAATGTCTAGCTCCATTTGAGGCTCATTTATGGAACCTCTCCCATTAAGGATACATTAATACTGCAGGCACAGTTGAAGGGCATTGGAAAGTACTCTTCTAAATATTAAAGATGGCTGTCACTGGAAAAATATGTTGTCAGCAAGCTGAAGAATTAGGGCTATGTAAATTTCATCACATCCCCTCACTTAATGACAAAGCAGAGATCAAAATGTCATGAAGGACAAAAAAGCTCTCCATATCTGATTTAAACAAAGTCAGACACAAGATGATTATTTAATGACCGCCTGCGTACACACACAGAGGACTAACCACACAGGCTTCAGATGTCTTTGGCTTTTAACATCAAGTTAGGAGCTTAAATGTGTAAGTTTAACAATTGGTAACACAATAGGGAACACAAAAATGTGAGACATATAGTTACTAAGTATTTAATCATTATTTCAGAATTATCCGGCCGTTACTTACTCTTTTTTTTGCTTCCAAAATAAAGTAAAGCATTATCATAAAAAAACCATAGAGTCGATCATGAGTTTTTACCAAAGAATTCACAACAAGTACAAATAAGAGATGGCTGGGTTCTCATATTCAGAGCACATCAACATATCTCTATGCAATGGTTCATATGATAAATTATGGAAATACACATACAATGATTTGTATATCTAATGAATTAATGCCCCACGAATTACATTACTCACTTAATCTAATAGTGACGTACTTAACATGGTGACGATGTACCTTAAAACAACTCAAAACAACATCCTAAACAAATACATGTTTACATTCAGCCTGTTCTCACTCCCAGGACATCAAATACTGACACTTTGTCCTGGTCCTAGTTACTTGAAATCAATTTACGTAGTGTTCAAATTTGTTTTTATTATAAAACCGCTTGAGATGTACCATCTTGTCTTTGAGTGGGTTCCAACATTTATCATAATCACTACAAAACAACAGAAGAATGACAGAATAAATTTTAAGTAATAGAAATGCAATTATAGATATGGAGTTGTACAGACAGACAGCAGACAAACTGACTCACAAATGAAAGACAAAAAAACAAAAACAAAGGCGAACCACAAACACTGATTAAGGAAAAACTGCAAATGTTATCAAAATAGGGGTGCCAAATGTAGATAAGCTGTCTGAGTGCATCATGAGCTACAATCAGGCCTAGAAACATAAGATACAGGACAAGAGTGTCCTTGTAAAGATCAATGTTGTAATTTAACGTTGTGTAATTTACCAACTATGTCCCGGGTGAAACCAAAAGTCTGTTTTATTTAATGTAACGTTGCACAATTTATGCTTAAGTCATCAAGCACTAACATCACTCATATGACCTATATGAATTGAGGGATATTGTTGTAAGTTAACAAATGTTCTTATTTGAACCCCAAACATTATATTTTTTAATAAACATCTTCAAGTAGTTTTGTTTCATAAACGTAACCGCTACCATTTGACACCATTAACCTTGTCCTATAGTATTGTTGAGCTGTGCATCATATAGAGATGCTAAAGTGTGCCCTGTGCATCGCTATGAGACACAGAGGAGTCTGACAAAGCATCAGAATTTAAGGAAAGAGAGTGTCGTGTAACATCTACATATCATACGCTATACAGTGGGACGAAATGCTAAGCTAAACTTTGGTGGTTTATTGTACATGATTTATTTATGCCCAGTGTTAGAACAATCACCAAAGCGTATTCTCCTTCAGTGACGCGTAGGGGAGCCTTTTATCAGTCCTCTCACCTTTATTTCACCTACTTCATTTCTGAAGCTGTATCAGTCTTCAGCACTGTAGCAACAGTGATGGCTCACAACAGTATTCAGCTTACAACCATTTGGAAATACTTGAACCTAAAACAGGATCAAGAAAACAGGAGAAACATGTGACATCAAAGCCATCTTTATATGCTACCAGCACCCCCATCCTACCCAGGCGACGTAAACAAGCAGTACAGTCACTGATGCTGTAATATTCAAACAAGTTATAGAAAGCACAGTGCCAGTTACAAGCTTGCCACGTGGGAGTGCAAAGCATGAATAATACAGCATTGTTGTCACTAGGTTACGGTCAGGTCAGATTAAAAAAATATCAAAAGTAAAATATTTTTGCTTCTCTCTTCGAAATCAAATCACCATGTTGCCACATAAGTATGTGAGTGTTTCTATGCTAAAACACCAAATTAACATTCTTCTTCACCCACCCACACTACCTCCTGCCTTAATACTAAACATAAATATACTGTGGGTTGTTTAAAGCTGTTTCACAAACACCAAATTCTGTCTCGAGGTTTTCCTCAAGAGCACAGTCTGTGTAAGTGATGAGTGGCGTTAAAGCACCATCAAAATGATTTTACACATATTACTTTCCTTTAGAGAAACAGTATGATGATTTGCTCTGGATGTGAAGTATGATATGTCTATGAATGAATGGAAAACATTCTTTTCGGAATATATGGTGATAAACTTATCGTAATGAATCACACATTTGACAGTTGTGCGCTACTATCTAATGCCAGTTTATAATTGTGAATGTAAAATCTAAACTCTCGCTGCTCTCATGCTGCATCTTACATAATCAAGCAATGTCCATGCCCACATTTTCCCTCTGTATATACTAATACATTATGAATAAAATTAGGAATGTTGATTTTTTTGAGTGTCCTATAAATTAAAAAGTTACGTTTCAATTAAGGTTAGTTTTGCTGTGGATGTAGACATCAAAAGGATGCAAACATCAAAAGTTTTTCACTTTGTGAGTGCCAACTCTTTTCAAGTTCACCAATGCTCTTTTCGTTTGGTCTGACATAATCGTTAAAATGTATCATGGACAGTAATCATCATTATCAGAACTTCATGTTCACCACAGCCCTACTCGTGGAAATATATCACAGGGTCTGCCTTAAGTAATGACTGCAAAGTGTAATTGAATTTGATCATATTCATCTTCATCACATCAGACTTCGCCCAGAGAAAAGAAAAAATGTGGAGCCCATCTTTCAATGTCCAACTGAAATTTCTTCAAAAGAGGGTGTGCAATTTCACCTTACTGACATTTGACGAGTTTAGATGGACCTAAGGCCGTAGCTGGGAATCCGCTGCCTGGAATTAAAGGCCATCACACTTTAAGCTATTTAATTTTGTAACCTGAAAATCAGTAGATTAAACTCATAATGGATAACAGTGATGTGATTACACTGGTTTAAAACAAAGGTCAAAACACTCAAAGCATTAGCTATGGTTTGTTGGGGTGTCTTCTTAGATTAGCGCATATGATTTAAGGTTAATCTCTTTAACAGTGTGTAAAATGCAGCCGCAATGTACTGCATTTGAATCATGGTTTGACTCTCTGTGGCTTGCCCTTATCTCAGTGCTATCCACTTCTCACTTTGTAAGAAGGTAATGTGAATTGAGGAATGACTTAAAGCAAAACTATACAACTTTTAGTTGATTGTTAAGTTTTATTCCCAAGACGTCAAATTCAGACTTGTTTGCTTGATGGTCAGATTAAAGCACAAACACAAATGGTTGGAATTTGACAACTTGGGAATGAGACTCAACAATTAACTAAAAGTAGCTTTAAATACACTTATGAAACATGGGTTTGTGGATCCTTATGGTCCATCAAGACAAGTCAAGCTTGATTTATATAGCACATTTCATAGACAGTAAGATAAAACACCATGTGCTTTACATAGAAATTACATATTTTAGAATAAGTATTTTATGTAATTTCTGTGTAAAGCATGTTGTGTTATATTTTATAGTGTATGAAATATGCTATATAAATAAGCTCTTTATTCATGTTGCATTTTTTTATTTTTTTAGAAATAAACTATATGTCTTTATTTATGTCTATCCAGTTTTATCACTATTTCAATTAGTAATTTTTACATTAAATTATTGATTTAGCTTTTTTTTGGGGGGGGGGGGTGTTTACAATATATGTTGTGCCCTCCCTTTTAAGGAATGCATTCTGTAGCCATTTTATTCCTATTGGTACCAATATAATGTCTCATTTGATTTGTTAACCTGTACCCATTCAAGTCAATAAAAAATGAATTATATGAAAAAAAGACATAAATAGTGAAAGAATCAGTGCCAAAATATACAAGACACAGGTTCACAAACATGCACACCCTTACACCTCACACACATACTCTCTCTCGCTCTCTCTCTCTCTCTCTCTCACACACACACACACACACACACACAAATTAGCCGTAGACTGTTTGGAAGAGAAATGTTTTAACCTGCATTTTAAAGTGTTCATTGTGGGGGGCCTCTGTCAGGGTGTTTCATCTATTTGGGGCAAATACAAAAGGCAAGCTCTCCTGCTTCAGTGATAGTACGATGTTAAAAAGACCTCTGCCTGTGGACCTGAGGGTTCTTGCTGGTTTGTATCTAATTAGCATGTTTTTTATATTCTTAGGTGCAGGACCATTTCGAGCTCTGTGTAAATGTTGAGCAATTTTAAAATCAATTCTAATTTTGACTGGGAGCCAATGCAGAGATTAAGGAACAGGTGTAATGCAGTTATACTTTTTCTGGTAAGAACACATGCAGCCCCGTTTTGAATGTAGTTGCTGCACATCTGATTTAAGGGAGGCGTGATGAATGGGCATTGCAGTAGTCTCGTCTGCTTGTAAAAATGCATGAATAAATTTCTCAGAGTCTTATTTTGACAGAGCAACTGTTGGTTTTGAAATGTGTTTTAAATGGTAGCAGGTTGATTTTGTGAGATGATTAACATGGCTCTTGAAATTAAGATTGCTGTTTATGAGTACACTCAAATTTTTTGCTTCACTTTTGTTCTCTAGAGACAGAAATCTGAGATTATCTGCAATTTTCTCACTCTGAACCTTTGCACCAAAGATGAAAATTTCTCATTTTTCTTTGTTCAGTTGCAAATGGTTCATAGACATCGATAGATAACCATAAATTCTCGAAAAGTAGGTAGGGCCTCAATTTACTTTAATTGTAGAGGGTACCAGGCTTTAATAGATAGAGGCCGTTATTACTAGTTCACTCTTATAATGTAAGTTTATGATTTATTTATTGTGGTGGCCCACCACAAATAAATGAATGTGTGGGAAACTCTGGTATTTAAAAAACAAAGTTAAATGCATCTGATTTAAAAAACTACTGTGGATCTTTCTGTAGTACATGCAACAGACTTGGACCTGAAAAGGCATCCCACATAAAGATCCAACTGAGATCTGATATGATAAAGAGATACACACTATGGATGCATATGCAGTACTTATATATTATGGTTACCTAAAATGCAAAACATTATATTGCATAAGCCTACACATCAACAGCATATCCTCCCAACAGACAGGTGCTAAAAAAAAAAATAATTTTACACCTTTAATGGACAGACTGTGCTAAACTATAGCATATGTTACATGCACAATCACATGTAAACTGCAAGTGTTATGGATGTTACCAAACCATATGGTGAAAGACAATAATTAAGCATGCTTTTTAAAGTGTACTAAAACCTGATTTTCAGTCATAGTGAGGAAGGGAGAGGTAGCAGAAATTAACCCCTGAGAGCCTGAAAAAAATCCTAGTCAAGAAAGAACAAAGAAAGTGGGTTAAACACTAAATGGCTGTAAGGGTCTGTAAATTTAAGGTAATCAGCAGGAGATGAAGTGGATTATCCTCTTAGTAGCATGCACCTCTCAGATCATAAAACATATCCTGGGAGATTTGCAATGTTAGCTCAGAATCCAAGAGGCTTCAATCATTCCTGCATGTGCCAAAACAGATAATTTGTGTTGATAGCTATGCAATAGCAAGATATTTCTTGAGGTCATTAAATTCACGATCAGTATTTTAACAAGTAAGATCGACAACCAGCAAGATAAACAAGTGAAGTCCAATTGATGCTCATGAAGTTTCCTCTTGTATTCCCTGAAATAAATAAAAGCACTGCTTTTCTCTAACACCACAAGATCCTGAAAGAAGATGAATTTTGCATTGATCACTCTCTGCTCAGCTTTGTCATAATAGTGAAGCAGCAGTGGGTAACGTAGCATTTTCATTACATATCTGAGTGAGTGCTGGAAAGCTTGAGGGGGTCTCTGAAGGACTTATAAATCACCCCCCTAGAAAGGCCTTAAATTGAAAGGTTAGGGAGTTCTCCTCTTTGTCCAAGGCAAGGCAAGGCTTTGTGATGTTGATGAATTTAGAAAAAACAGAAAATTGTTCTCAGTGTCTCAGATGAACCCTTTTGAATTCTGATAAATGCTTCAGTAGTCAATATCAGTTTATTTCAGGGAGCGGTGGTGCATGTGTTTGACGTCAAAACTACTGCTGCCATACTTTGCATGGTCAAGACTTTTCACCTCATTGAGCTGACTTCACTGAGGGTGAGTTGACTCCATCAAATGTATGTTAATGTAGCAAGAACTTATTCCAGTACTAGCTGCTTAATTCAAATAAGATGGTAAAATACGCATTGGCACCACACTCCCACTTTACAGTAAGAAGCCATTCACCAGCTGGCCTCTTATAACCCTCAGAAAATACATTTAACTAAATGAGTGCAGCATCTACTTGTCTTGCTTAAACCTGTGGGTTTTAAGAGTCATGCAGTGCCAAAAAAAATATAAACAACACGGTATGTGGCATGTTAACTGATAATATAAAGACACAAAGAATAAAATTCAGTCACACTGGCACTCTTGTATGCCTGGTTAGCAATCAAACATGAAGAATGTGATTGCAGTGTTTGGAGTGTTAAAATCATGTTTCCAAATCTAACAATAACTACATGAAAATGTACATTTATATGTAAAATTAATAAATAAAAGTGCTTTATAAACAGCTTTCTCCACCAGACCGTTGAAGGAGTGCTCAGTCCAGTGGGTTTCAGACAAGTATGAATTAACCAAACTCATATCCCCCAGCCATATTGCGGCCAGGCAATGTTAATCAGACAAACTGTTACATGTGTGCGTTTGTGCTTTTGTGGGTGTGTCTCTTGTGTGTCTCTCTGTATGTCTGTGTGTGTGTATGTTTGCGTGTGCATGCTTAAGTTGCACTTGTAGGCAGTGCACAGAGAAAGATATGTAAGATGTTTAAGTAGGGGCTGGACCTCGCAGATTCAGTGCCCTGGGCAAGCTTCCCCCTGACCCCCACAAATATGAACATTAACTTACATATACATATGCATGCAAGCAGAAATTTCCATCTCTCTTTCTCTCTCTCTCTCTCTCACACACACATACACACACACACACACACACACACACACACACACACACACACACACACACACACACATATGCACACATGCATTTTGTCTTAATTTCAGTCACTGTGTGTGCAGAAATGGTTGTGAATTTGGTTCATTCATGCATTGTGTGCTCCGAGGAAGGTGACATTATTAAAATAATTGAGTTTCCATCCTAAGCTCTATTTACTTCAAATTAGAAAAAAGACCTTTTTATGTGCCTGTCATGCACTTTGTCAAAGTATGCAGTCAAACAAATTTCTCCTTAATATTTCACAAACAAAATTAACCTAGCAGCATCTACTTAAGAGTCTCAAACATTTAAATCCACCCTGTTGTACTGTTTTAGACTCTGTACTTTTAGTGTGCTGCAAGGTTTAATTTTAGGTCCATCATTCTTTTGACTAGATAAATACTTTGTGGCATATTGTTTACAATGTATTTGTTATCATTCAGATGCTACTCACCAGTGTGTGCTAGTAACACTTGCTGGCACTACCAATTAAGTTGCTCTCAAAAATTACCTGCACATCAGATATAGATTTTTGTACTAGTTTGGCAAGCCAGCAAATTACTGAAGTATATGTATATGTATAAGTGAACTTGATGGAAATGCAATTTATATCAACTATGCCTCATTTTTTAAAATTTAGAAATACTGAGCCGAATCACAATAAATCTCAGACGGACTGTCTCAAGTGGTAGTGAGTGTGATTACATCCACATTCAAAATGTTGGTACAAACTTTTTTTTTTCATAATTCTCTTATGAATAAAATCTCTCATTCAGCTGACTTTTTTTTATACTTATAGTGGAAAAAGAGCAGATTTTGACGAGATAAAACATTTCTAAAGCATGTCAACTTGAAGAAAATATATCCAATCTCTCTTTCCCACCTGAAAAGCCAGCCAGTGGAAGTATAACAAGGATAGATGAGGTGGGGAGAAGAGTGCAATGCCAAATGATCAGCTCCTTTCTCCAGGGATGAGAGTTTGAGATCGAAAGAGAAATGACATCCCTGAGAAGGATGCTAAATACCTGCCTCACTAGGATGTGAAAAACTCTGGAGTTGCCAGCCAAACGCTCCTGGTGGCTGCTGCATTGCAGCAACGAGTGTGCAATGTGGAGCATAGGAGGCAGAGACAGTTTAAAGATGTATTAAAGGAATTTTGTATTATAAAAAAATGTTCCCTTAACCAAAGTTTTTTTTTCTTTTTAATTGTAGATGTTGCAGTTATCGTTTGATGTTTACCATCTTAACCTGTAGACCATGGGGGCGCCCTAAACCTACTTAATCTTTAATCTTAGGAGGATACCTTTATGCTTTAGACAGAAAGAATGTTCTTTGTGCATCATGGCACACATCTGATTGTCAAATACAATAATTTTAACTATTGTCACAAGTAAGTTTGAATACAAACTGCTGTTTATGTTGTTATACAAGCTACTGTTTACATTGGAAGATGCAGTGGTGGCACTTGCAGCTTTTACCTGTGCACTGCTTTTGGTTGCTCAGCTGTTTACTATGTGCACTGCCTTGATATTCTGCCATATGCACCCAAAGTCGAGCTGAACAGATCTTAACTGCCAAAAACATCTTCAAAAATAACCAATGCAATAGGCAAATTCAGTATATGGCTGGCAATGACAGGTAAAATATCAAGGATATGTAGAAATTGTGTGTTTGCACACAATTTCTACATATCCTTGAGCACACATCAGCACAGTTCTAGGAGCCTGCAGGGACAATATACAAATGGCAATTTTATGTAACTATTACTACATGACTATCTGGATATGTTATGTAAGCTTTCTGTTACAGCTTACTCAGCAAAGATGAAGCTAAAAGTCTTAGCTTGTTCAGTTCCCAAGTGTGTCCTACATTGGCTACAGCAGCTGCTCTGCACCTCCATGATTACTCCCCAGCTGCTACTCATTGTCCCTGAGTATTTAAGGCAGTGACTTCAGCCACCTCAGATTTCGAATTTGTCTTGTTGCTCTGACAAGGGAGAGATAGGTTGAAATTCTAACCTGGCCCGCAAGTTATTTTTGCTGCTTGTCTCCGTGCGGTACACCTCATTTAAAGGTAAGGTAAAGACTTCTATCAAAGTCGACCAGTCTCCCGCTTGCTCTCCTTACTCACCCACCAGCCTTCTCCTGTGGCTTACCACCAGCTGGTGATCACTAGACTCAAGCTAACACTCTTCACTTGCCTACAGTCTTTCTCAGCAGTGTGCCCACTCCTTGTAGTCTACAGCCTGCGCCCCCCTGCTGCCTGCCGGCCTCCTGTTTAGCTCTAGTTACTCATTTCCTCCAAAGTGACTCTGTGCCTGCTCTGGGTCCAGAGAGAAGAACTTAAAAGCTGTATAAAAACACATTTCAGCTTACTGGAAAATAGAGAATACAATTTAAAACGTACTGACTGCTGAAGATATGTCACATCACAAACATAATATACAGCATATCTTGCCCAAACAATGCAAACTTTGGTGTAGGTGAAAATCTTAAAGGACTTCCCCCATGGACTTTGTAACGCCCTTCCATCTGGAGGGAGGTTTCAGAGAATCAAGCCTTTTCTCAATCTGAAGTTGCCGCCGCTTTGTCAGTGTTTTCAGTGTAAGATCGCGACGCCAAGAGGCATCTTTTGTGTCGACATGATGCGCTGCTGGACAGTGTTAGCTGAGTTTGCAGCCAGACAGATCCAGTTGTGGTGATATTATATGCCAGCGGACTGCTGGACCTGCAGTGGGACAGCATCAGGTTGAAACATGATATAAAGAGTGTGATGGGGCCTATAGGGTGGGTGGGAGTGGCAGTGTATGGGTCCAACAAACCCTGGACTTTCATGCAGTTTTCCATCCAGGTTTGAGCTATTGAACCCGGGGGTTTTTAGTGTCACTTTGCGGCATTACCCAGTGGCTTTTGTGCCACTGAACATGGGGTTATTTAAGCCAAAACATGATCTTTTCCTGACCACAGCCAAGTGATTGTGCTTATATCTAACCACTTCACTACTGTGTTGTTGAGAAACATAGCCACCACAAAATGATGCACAAAAGTAACATAAATATGCATGCTTGCAAAAACATACATTGTGATTTTTTTTATTTGTTTTTTATTTTTGGTGATTGGGTTTAATGGGGAATACAGATGATTAGAAACACCTCAGTACAAAGCATAAAATTCTTCTTCACTCTCCTCAAAAAAAAAACACCATCATTAAGGATACAATGTTTGATTTTGGTTGAACAAAAACTGAACATCATAACCTTCATGAAGGTGTTTATTGCAGCTGCTGTATGAGATTCCATTAATTCTAGCACGGTGTTCTTAATAAGGCTGATACTGTAGTGATAACACATAACAATACCACATTCCATGAGATTATTAACAATTTAAAAGAGTGTTAAAAAAATAAGTCTTGCAGCACTTTTCAGACCTTTCATAAATATACCTTTTGTAAACCGAAGTTTTTCAGGAACCCAGGTTGAGTCATTTATTCTCTCTCCATTTGTGTGCTTACAGCTTTCAACATGAAAAACCAGCCAAGTTACAAGATGAATTGATGCCTCTAGTTGAATCATTTGTGATTTGTTCAATAGTTTTTGTTCGGAGTGCTGTTAGAAACCAGTTTACCGACGTAGGGAACATACCATCACCACAGTTTCACCTTTGCAACTGTCACATAATAGTGTAATCTGTCCGGAGGTGGAGAAAGTAATATGGCCACATATCTCCCGAGGTTTCAAAATACTGTTCCTCTGAAATCCCAGAATTGGACTGATTTCATGGCGCGTCACCCCAGATATGCCAATGGAGCGTGAAATTGAGTCACTCAATGTGAAAAACGAAGAAAAAAAAAATCTTTTCTCTTCCCATTTCTCTGCAGAGAAGAGCACAGGGTTTTTTTGCCAGTATGCTGGCACTGCTTTGGTCTTTAATTTCCAAAGCAACCAAGTGAAACAAACCTGTACATTCTAGACAAAAACAGCCATTTCACACACAAGAAGGTGGATGACATTTTGGAGCTAATCAGCAACTGCATGGGAGTGAGTAATGTCGTTATTCATGAAGCAAGGGGAAAACATGTCTCAGTTGATGGATAAATTTGATATTGTAAGTAAGATTGCTGCAACAGGTGTGATCAAAACTGCATTCTGGTACTGAAGGATATGTTCTAATGTGGCGGATGTCAAAACACAACTCGGGTGCTGGATAATATGTTGTAATTAAATACCAGACGTCATAATTTCCCTGCAAAACTATCATGGCCAGGTGTAGCAGAGAATAGTGAATTTTACTTTCTGTGCTGTTGTGGTACATCCCACTCTTACACCCCCTTCCACTTATTGTGCCCAGTACATGTCGAAGTGTGTCCTGTGTGTGTGTATGCCTGTGCGTGCCTGCGTGTGTGTGTGTGTGTGTGTGTGTGTGTGTGTGTCAGTCAGTCAGTCAGTCTTAGTGGTAGATAATAGAAGCTTTGCAGCACCATCACAGCTTTGATATCCACCTAATTTTCACATCAAACAGGGCCACAGTGATTATGTTTACATGTACATAATATTCAATGTTTTTCCCTTACTCCAAAAAAGGCAACGTGTTTTATTGGCTAATGACAACAAATATTCCACTATTATTCCTGTATATGCCGGGTCCACACTAGACACAGAAGCACTACAAAGTGCGCAGATTTTCTGTGGAGCACTGCTCGCTGCCTTTTGGCGCCCATGTTGAAGGCTTCTTACACTGAATGCGCCATAGCCCTGAGCTCTGCAGTGTCTGGTCTGTTTTTCCCTGAGCCGCAAGCAAATCTGGCAGGAAAATACACTGAAGATAAACGTATTATGAACCATATATTAGCTATATTAGACATGATATAAATTATCTGATTATGATTAATGATAAAATATGCATTCCATGCTTCCACATATTTATTTGTTGTGTCTAAACAGAAAGTGAGAGAGACAAACAGACACAGACATTAACCCACAGACACACAGGCAGACAGAAACCGATCTCAACATGTGATTAGAAAAGAGCAGAGGAGCAGAATTGCTTGCTGACTTCCAAAGAAATGCGCTTCTGGTGTGAACAGCCAGTTGACTGCTAACAGGTGGCTGCACGAAAAACTGACCTATCAGGGAGTTTCCGCTTACAGTCTGAACATGGCTTTACATGCAGCTGTGCATATGTGAGTAACGTGCAACGTGTCATTATGTCAAAATATGGAAAAAGGGAACTGCTGGAACTGCTTGTGCACTTGATTCTTTGCATTAAAATGGGAATCTTTCAAAGTTTTTTATTGGTGGTGGACTAGTTGGGCTTTGTGAATATAGCCCTCTCCTTTCATTCCTTCAACCATTTTCTTAAAAAGGTTGCCTTTGCGATATTTGGGTATATCCAAAAACAAGCTAATGTCAGTGTCCCTCATTATATTTAAAAGTAGGTTTGTTTCACCTTCTGACAAAAAAATGTGGGCTTTCTTTTGAGAAGGCATCTCTACCGAGTGGCGAAGTGAAGGGTATACACAGAGAAACGGGTACCCCCCTTCCTGAACCTGAACAATACCAGTATTTCCCACGTCTTTATTAGAAAATAATATATTCTGGTAAAAAGGTTTTATTCAGAATATCCAAAGTGAATATACTGTTAGATAACCCATATCAAATTCAGAATATTGTCATATTTGGAATAATAATGGAGATGGGCCTGTCACTGTTTCTAGAGTTATATTTTGAGTGTCACATGCTCCAGTGATACAATTTCCAAGACCAAGTAACATTTATGGCATTTTATTTGAATATATAGCACATGAAAAGTCTAATTGGAAAAAAAAAAAAGTCTGTTATTCATCTGGCGTCTTTGCTCCTCCATAGGTGAACTGTCATTAACACATTTGGGTGGGCTTAAAGCTGGTAATCAAGACCTCTGACAGCCTTTAACGCTTCCCTTACCCTCATCTGCCAAGCTGTCAACGCTTGTCCAAAGTTCAAGACGATGTGATGTAGCCAATTAAAATCACTGTAATCCAGTTTGCTTGCAACTTTCTATCAAAATAATAGTTATATAATTATGTACTGCACAATATAAAGTAAATGTGGCACTGTCTAATAAAATCTACATTAATTACATGCATGTTAATTGTTTACATTTAAAGTTACTTGTATGTAATTTAAATTGAGTAAGGCCAGAGTTTCTATATAGAGAACAGTTCACGCAGACTATGGAGGGGGAAGAAAAGCTGGCTCTAAGGACCATCTCATCTGACCGTCCATTGTCCCTCAGCCTCAGAGAAAACAGATGGCGTTGGCTCTTTTGAAGCCGATAAAAAAAGATGGCAAAAGCAGAGGGAGAAATGCATTAGTGAACGTATAAAGCAGCAGAGCACTAATAATTGTTTTTGTGAGCATCTTTTGGTACACTTAAAAGGAAGATGTGACAAAGTCTGATCTTTTATCTTTCAGGGCATGAGACAGTGACTTAATTAACAAAATAAACAAGGCTGCAAGTTACAGATCAGGCAGACAGTAAATGACTCAACAAAGACAAAGAGGCAAAAGAAAATAAGGAATGCTTTCACTGGTGTAGTGCTAGTTTGGGGAGAACAATGTCCTGGGTTAAACCCTGGCCCTAAACTGTGTGATTAATTTGTTATCTACTGCAGACTTTTTTTTAAGTGGGTACCACATTTTACCAAATGAAGATGCACCTGAAGTTAGGCGCAAACTAAAGTCTCTTGTGTAAAAAGAGGACATGCTGCATGTCCAACCCCCATAATTGTAATGTAATGTCATTACAACCTTATTTTTCACTTTGATACATAAAGGTCATGCTACATGCCAATATGAATGTGATATTGGGCTAAAATGGTGGGGTACATCCCATGTGGACAAGCGCTTTTTTTGGGTTTGCCTCATCTACACTTCCTGTTGTAACTACAGCATTTTGGTGTCCATTATTCCCACCAGAAACCACTACCTGTAATAAGTACAGCTGTACAAGATGAAGAACAGGGCTGTACAATTACAACTAAAGTTGGGCTGGATTTCAACACCAGGGAGCTTTTTGTAATGACTTAAAAAAAAAAGAAATCATAGAGTAAAAAATAGCAATGCTTATTGTTTCAGCTTTGAAATTAAAAAATACTTTTGGTCTGAACAAGGCACATCAAAGTTTAGACACAGAATAACACGGAGCTATCAATGCTTTTAATGCAATAACACATTCCACACTGTAAAATTAAATTATCATATTTAACTTTAAAAAGTTAGTGTCTTGGCTGCCTTCAAATTTTAATTTGACTGGATTTGATGAGACAAGTTGAGGTACGTTTTTGATGATTTAACTTGTCTTCTCAAACTCAGTCAACTTAGAATTATAAGGCATCCCATTAACTAACTTTTTAAAGTTAAAACAAAAAAATGTTTTCCTTACAGTGTGTCTATCTCTACTTGTATCTCCCTCCCTCTCCTGTTTCTTTCACCCCCATACATACATCACCTCATGATGTTTTCCATCAAGGTCAAGGAAAAGTTTTTAGAAAAAGACAAAGGACATACTTTTTTTGACTGTACCCCAGGTGTTTATGCTACTAAATGTGGTTAGATCTAGGTCACATGACAAAATGTTGATTTGTGAAAGAAATGATGGGAGGTGTTGCTTTAATGATCTGCACATCCTGCCAGATTGGTACTGGACATGTGTAACTAAACAAAGAAAAGATGAAGGCTCACTTGTTAGCTACCTCCACACGCTATTTGTAGTTTATATATTTTATCATACCGGTATTTCAAATTTATGTCTGCTCAGCCATTTGGAGGTTCTTTTCTGGGCCGGATGTGGCCTGCTAATGGAATAAGCCTGATGTTGACTAACATTTGTGCGAGTAACAGCCTGTAAACTTCTACAGTCTTAGTCCAGGACTGTCCTGTAGATATCAGTGCCATTTCTCAATTTATCATCCAGACTGCCACGATCAATTCTGTCAAGGGCTACACTTGGGTCGAGCAGCAGTGATGCAGAGCACCCAGAACAATCTGCATTCATCAGGCACAACCTTGACCTGGCCATTTCTGTTTTCTCACTGTTGAGATAATTACAGTGATTTTTTTTCTCTCCCCATCTTCGTCTCTTTCTTCCACTTTATGGAGATGACACATTCACTACAATATTAGAAATTTTACATTAGTTCTGAAATAGGCATAGACTGAACAATTCATCAGGGTTATGTTTAAAAAATGTGTAAGGAGAGATTAGGTCATCATGAAATAGTCAATCTTACACTTGCTGGAGAGAACGGTATTCAGTATGGTAATCCAAGGGCAAGGGTCTACAGCCTCAACAACCACTTTTTTGCTGAGTAATTAAGTACCTAAAACAGACTGAGGCAAAGTTTAATAGCAAAGAGTAGGACTTGGTCCCTTTTAAAGAACACCTGCAGTGGTGTTTGCATTCTGATCAGCACCACTTAACAACCTTAAAAACTTGCTTAATAGCAATATAGTATGGTCTTAATCTCTTGCATATTGGGTTGTATGCAGTTTACCATTAATATATCTTACATGATAGTAATGAACAAAATGTTTACTGAAAATTCCCAGTTCTCTATTCTCACTCCTTCCTTTTTGTGTAAAAGTTATAGCATGGGAAACTAGAATTATCACCTCATGCTTGAATGCCTTCATGTTGCAGTTACAGTTTACATCCATGTTTGTCCAGACTCATGTAGCCATGACAGTTTACAGTGCGACAAATATGGATCTTGCTTCAAAAAAGCTACATATTCCAAAAACTGAATACTTCGCACACAGAAGTAAAGAAGATCTATACAATCTCTACAGTTTTAATGTGGAAACCCAAGATTAGTGTCACCAATTCAATGTCCAACCCAATGTATCCAGTACAGCTATGGCATGAGTAATAGACAGAAAACTGTTTTTGCATAACATGATGATTTCACAATTACGTAGACCTTCAAACTTTTGGATATAAAATGTCATCACTTTGAACTGTGTGAAATTATGTCATAATTAGTGCATAATTAGTGCATGAATTCTTGACCTTAAATCACCAAATTGTAATCACTTTATCCTTAAGACCAAGTGGGTGTTTTGCCAGATTTGAAGAAATTCCCTCATGGCCTTCCTGAGATGTGTTCGCAAGTCTGAGACTGATGCACGGTTACAGTATCCTCGACTTCTGACGTTTGACCACCAAAATCTAAGCAGTTCATTCTTAAGTCCAAGTGGATGTTTGCGCCAAATTTAAAGAATTTCACACAAGTCATTCATGTGGTATTGTTTTCACAAGAATGAGATGGAAGAGATCACAATAAATTTTGACCACCAAAATATAAGCGGTTTAATCCTGAGTCCAAGTGGGCGTTTGTGCCACATTTGAGGATATTCCGTCAAAGAGTTCTTGAGGTATGGCATAAACAAGACTGGGACAGAGGACGGACAGACAACCTGAGAACATAAGCCTTTGGCTGCAGCTGTAGCCGGCGGGCAGGCATAAAAATGAACATTTCTCATTTGATCATAATTAGAAACATATTGCTGTTCTACTTGTTGATTACACATTTAGTGATAGCATTGAAAACAAAAATGGATATTTAGTTGTTGACCTATCAATCAGCTTGAAAGTGCCAGCAGAGTCAATGTGCTTTGCTTTGAATTCTTATGGTGTTTCTGCCCCCCTTTTTTTATACACTTGGATCACAGATTATGTCTTGAGGACTCTTGATGTAAGATGCTGCAGCACAAAGCGCTGATCCTCCCCTCTGTGACTGCAACAAAAAGTCGGGTCTCACTGATGTGAGGGGCAGAATAGTGAAAGCACTGCTTCTGGAGAAGGACAACAGGGTGTCATTTGGTTCTTTTGAGCAGCATCGAGTCATCTTTGTCATCAGGAAGCACCCCTGAAAGTGCATTCATCGCAGCTGCCATCTCTCACCTGACAAAGCACAGCAGTCTGCACAAATTGTGTGCAATCCCAGCAGTGGTGTTCTCGGCACATAGAGAAGAGCCAGCGAGGATTAACTGTGATGACCAAGACGGGGCAGAACAGGCAGCACTTGATCAGTGTACCAACAGATAAAAGTGATCCTTCACTGTCATTTCACCAGCTGAAGAAGAGTATATGAGGAGGATGGTTGCTTCTGCCCTTTTATACTGATAGCCTCCATCAGGTTGAATATGCTCATCTTGGTTGCCTGAGCACATACAAGCAGATTTGAGTCTGTAGAGACACTGACATAAGTGCTCTTGTGCTCTTAAAGCTCTGAATTACAGAACAGAAAATGAAAAGAACTTAAGGTTGGGCATTTTGTTGGGCAGTTGTTGTCATAGTGACATTTTTCAAGTTGAGCAGTCATTTTCTTATGTTTTTGGCTAGTCAGTGTGCTGTGCAGTGTAGTTGAACAGACTTTGTTGTGTGGGTGAGTGCTCTAGATTGTTATGCTACTCTTTGGTAGAGGCTGCGGTGGATGCGATGCAGCGGCATACAGGAAGAGAGACTCTGCACTGTAAGACTCCAAGATAACATTATCCCCTCTCTTCTGTTGAGAAGTAGTGAATTTAAAGCTCACCGCAACTTAATATGACACACTCTCTTGCTTTTGTTTGATATCAAGTGACTACAAAAAACATTGTTGCGCATTTGCGATCTGTTGTTAGTGCTGTTAACTTGTTTACTATATTACGTGAATGCTGATGTCACACTGGACATCCTGCTGTGCACGTTCAGACTGTAAAACTTGGAAAACCCCAAATGGTTGAATATTCACTTTTAACGGACAAATCTGATTCAACTGGCAAAATTCTGATTTGGGTAGAGCCCTAATCATATCAGTGTTTTTAAAATGATGTAGTTCAGATTACATGTATGAGCTGAGTGAGCCAAGCAGCAAACAGCTGCAGACCACTGCTCGAGACCAACAAACAACAAAAGCAGACATTTCTATGAGAGGTCAGGACATTTTCAGGCATGTTTGCTGAGACAAAACTGGGTATTTTACAGGAGCAGTGTGTAAGGTTTAGGGGGATAAAAGGCATCTAGCGGTGAGGATTGCAGATTGTAACCAGATGAAACTTCTATTGGTCACACATTCCTTTCTTCACACATTACCCCTCACCTCAAACAAATACTCGGCTCGGTCTCATACACACACAGCGAGAGAGATAGTTGGTATTGGAGCAGAGGGCAGAGGCTGAGTGAGCAGGCAGGATCGACATGCTCCAGACTGGGTTGCCAGGTAGCGATACAAATTAATGGCTAACTGGTGAAACTAGAGGTGTGTTACTACAAACGGTTATTAATGGGTTTAATGACAGAGTGGAGCTTTCTCTGTGAGAGTTTTTTGGGGTCATTTAAAGGCTCGGTGTTGCATGTGAGCCACTGCCACTGTGTTAGCTTGTGCTAACACCCTGGAGACGGTCCTTCAGTGCTGTGCCTAAGCTGCTTTATGATAGCAGATAGTTGATAATCTGGTGGGGAGCCGGCTGGTTGGGTATCTGACCCTTGACCCAATCATGTCCTCTTTCTCTAAAACTACGAAAGATGTCCACACTTGCAACTAATGTTTGGCTCTGTAGTCAGCATACTGCACTTGTTCTACTTATTTTTCTTCTTCGTGTTTATTTGTGGTTAAGAAACCAACCTTAAAGGAGTACCACCAAATATTGAATCAGGGTGTGTAGATGCTTCCCTTGTTGTCAATGAAATGAAATGAAAGTCTGGCTTCGTGTTATGGGTGCTATTTATCGGCTATGATATTATTATCAGAATAATCCATACATAATGTGATGACTTGGGATGAGAGTCTTATTCTCAGGTGATTAGACACTAAAGAAAACATACTTTTTATGTTATGCTTTATTTCTACCAATATTCTACCTAATTCCTACACAGCGGACATTTAAGCCAAAACCTGATCTTTTCCTTTTCCTGATTTCTGTGCTTAAACCTTACCACGTTTCCACAGTGTTATCACAACAGCAAATTAAAACGTAAAGAGCTGTATAGTTTCAGCGTATCTGCTGTATAACAGTCATACAAATTTAACACATGAAACGTACAAATGTAACACATACTTGGCTTTCAGAAACCCCCAGTGCCAACGTTTATTCTGTCGATTGGCCTGTTAGAGGTTTTCATCAGCATCCAGTCAACATCAACATGCTTGGGTGCTAGAGTGTGGTCAGAATGCCAAAATCACAAATGAATCTCGCCTTTTCATCATCATTGCCTGTGAGCAGCAAAGCTCTCAACATCGTAGGAGTGTGGTAACGCCACATTATGTGTGCCACT
The DNA here is from genome assembly GCF_008729295.1 of Plectropomus leopardus. NCBI lineage: Eukaryota > Metazoa > Chordata > Actinopteri > Perciformes > Serranidae > Plectropomus > Plectropomus leopardus. The sequence goes on from NC_056463.1 coordinate 12,061,018, forward strand.
GAAACCTTTCTGTCACACATCCCATCTCTCTGCTCAACGTGGTGACCCTCAGAAAGGATACACACAGATGGTCACAGAGACAACTTGGCGCACCTTCTGGCGGAGAAGGAAAAAATAAAAATGCAAAAATATGAACATTTCATTACTGTGTCATTTGGCAAAGGGATGATGATTAAAAAGATAAATCTCCCTGTGACGGGTTTATGTTTTATGGAGCATGGATAGTTTAGTTCAGGGGTGTTGGTTATTGGCAAAACAACATACACATTTCTTTATTAGCATCTGCTAGGGCTAAGACAGTTACCTATGACTCATTTAACAATGGCAAGCACGGTTCATTGATAAAGGCAATACTTCAATAAGATACACTTGATGGTGCCCATACGTCTCTTGGCGTAAACGGTTAATGCCACCACTGTGTGTTTGATGAGAGGGATCCAGATTGTGAAATGTGCCCTTAACAGGAACACAAATGTCATTACTGTGCTGCCAAGAACAAATATTTCGTTTACTTAACATGTATACATTGTCTTGTACCTAAACAACACTCACAGTTTGGTTTCTCTGACAGACAGATGGTGTAAATGGAACATTTAGTCTTACGTATGGAGATGAAAAGCGCTTGACCATGAAACCTTCATCTTTTGCCAGTGTATTAACTTGACTTTAAACATTATACACAGTCTGTCACTGTTTCATAATAACTATACTGTATATAGAAGCTGAGATTCAGTGACAAGGTTGAACATAATGAGATTCGCCTTCTGGATTTATTATAGCTGACATGAGTTTCTTCTCAGGGTGGACACAGTTTGGTGACCTCCGGTTATAAATCCACTTTATACCAATTTAAACCTCTGAAAGTACTGCACGTACATTTTCAGCAGGACCTTTCTGCCTTATTCTCAGACATTCACAAATAATTGGGTACCAAAAAACCTATTGCACAATAAACAATTTGTTGTCTGTGCTCATCTTCCTTTTGCATCCTCTTGACCTGAGACCTTGATGAATGGTTGCCACATGTTTGCGGTTGAGACTTCTTTTAACCCCAGTGGGAACATATATTTGTTATGCATTGATTACTGGAATTTGTAGTAATGAAGTAATTTCTCTGCATCCCTTTTTAAAAGAGTGTATTGATTTTTATGAGAATGAATGAGAGCCCTGTTTAAGTTATGAAGGCATGTCTTCTTGTATGGTGTGTTTATTGATTTATGTGGCTTGCAATGGTGCAGCTATTCAAACGACACATATTTGTTAAGGACAATGGAGGACTAAATGAAGGCTACCGAGAATAACGAAAGTAGTGTTCCATCACTGTTGTCCCATGGGAAAAGGCTTATAATGAAGTCAGGTCGAAATATCTACCGGACTGTATAAGTAGTAGACAGAGAGACTTTTCGACATCATATCAAAAGTTCTTCATCAGTTCTGTAGGCTTAAAGGGATTCACAGGCACATCATATAAGTAAACAACTGATTCGCAAGACACAAATTAGTTGACACGAAATTGAAAGTAACTTGTTAAAAAAGGGCCTAAAAAAGGGCCTGATGATAGCAGCTCAGGTTGTGATTCACTCTCTTGTACCCATGTGGAATAATTTTGTATTGATTTGCAACATAATTCCACAAGGGGACGAGGAAGCCTTCATTACAAAAGCTGTGTAGACGCATCTTTATACAGGGTCCACATGAAGTGTCAGCATTCGCAATTTCCAAATATAGAAAGATAAAGTGTCTTAAAATGGCTCAATCTATGTTTCAGTCAAATAATTAACAGATAAGGGTTTTGTAAGATCTTTTTTGTTGTAATTTTGGCAAACTGACCCTTTAATCACTGGTTCAAATACTGCGTTTCACTAAGAAAAGCATGATTCTAACTGAATCATTTGAGACAGCTGTCCCAAAAATAACTTCTATGATTGATAAGTAGATGATCTGCATGACATTTTCCTATTTGGTTGTTCTTGTCTGTCTTAAATTTATTTTATTTCATGTTATTTTATTGTTTTACTTTTTTGTAGAAGTTAGAATATCTGCCTGATATTTTTATGATTGTGCATTTTAACACAGTGGGTGAAATAGGATGGACCTACCAAGCCCAAATGACAGGGGTACTCTGGCCATCACCTGCAAAATGTCAGTCAAATTAACACATGCCGACCAGAAGTACACAAAATGACCATAAAGAAACAAAAAACGACTACCAAGAGATGCAAAACAGATGCAAAGAGATTCACCGTAACCACAAAAAGGGGCAAATCAACAACAACGAGACACTGAATGACTACAGAGGCACAAAGAAACTCTCAAAATGATTATAAAGAGGTTCAAAATGAATGCAAAGAATTTTAAAATAACTACAAAGAGATGCTAAGTAACTACAAAAAGATTTAAAGTAACGACAAAAAGATTTAAAGTAACTACATAGAGATGCAAAGAACTACAAACTTATGCAGAATGACTACAAAGAAATGCAAAACTACAAAGACAACAACAACAAGAGACATTAAACATCTACAAAGATTCACAAAATTGGACAAAACAACCGCAGACACACAAAAAAGCCCTCGACAGACAAAATTACCACAGAGACTCAAAATCAGAGAGATGTGCAATGACTGCAATGAGAAGTAAAACAACAATTAAAAGAGGCTAAACATAGTCTGTGCATCTTGCTGCTATGTAGGAGAAATGGTGGGGGCCTTCTGCATGTCTGTCCCCAGGAGCCCATTGTGTCAAAAACCATGAGATGAGGGGTAGATGTGCTATCCTAGATATGAATTGCAGAATAAAATAGTCTTTTCTTTTCAGCTGTCAGTGGGTTCTAGTTATAATCTTGCCCTGATGACGATTCAAGATAAATGATTGATTGCAGATTACAACAATTCGAAGGACAGCACATTTTATAATGCCTCCTACACCTTATTACTTAATTACAGCTTCCCTGTTGAGGAAAAAGAAACATCAATGCTTACACAATACTAGAAAAGCACAAGCAAAGAATGGCATGGCAACCCCATATTATCTCCAATTTATCTAAAATTCCATTGTGAGTAGCTCTAATCACTGATTAGCCTTCAAGTAAAAAGCCCTGATTTTTCAAGAGCCTTATCAGATGAGGAGAGCTCTTATCAGCGTGACTCTATTGATCGCGCTGTGCTCTAACAGAGGAGTATATGGAATGGCACTCAGGAGCAGGAAGGAGGTGCTTGTATCTACAGTGCCCATACCAATGTGTCATCCGTGAAGCACTGATGGTTATCAGTTTTCTATCTCATACTTTCTTTATGTAATTCCTACAGGGAGGGATACCCACTGGCTTAAAAGAAGAAAATACCTTGAATACGTAAAATACGGTAAAGATTAAAACATTCGGCAATAAGTTTGTGCATTTGAGAGCGCTTTTCAGAATAACTCCAACTTTCTGACTTTCTTCTATCGTCATGCTTAATAAAGAAAATGTCCATCTCTTTCTGAATTGCGGATGACACATTCATTCTGCAAGTCTTAATCTTATAAGCGTATTACAGAGTATATGCCCGAAGCAATTATGTGTGATGAGAAAAGGATGTCTGTGTTGTGTCTTGTTACATTACAAATCTAATTCTTCACACAAATCATTTACATGCGACCTTAACACGACCTATATATCTCTTTAGTGTTGCTATCCAAGATTTGCTGTCACCTCATGCCACAACAGCGCGACATTAAACTTATTACATCTTCCACTTTACAGGCAGAAGTTTGGAAAAGTTAATTTGTAGGTCAGGTGTTTGCTAGGAGACACAGAGTAAAGCATTAGGAATGAGTTTGGTAATGATAACTTTGCCGCTGGAGGCATATACAGAAAGAAATCCAGAATTGTAATAGAAACTCCTGGGACTGACATTTCTGGCAATCACACTCTGTATTTTCAAAATACAGTACATCACACGGTGGATCAGGCATCCTCAGAGGGAATAGGGTGGGGTTTTTTTTTGGTGGGGGGTTTCTTTTTCTTTTATTCCAGTTTATTAAGTTATTTTGTGCGCATAAGATTTATGCACCTTGATAACTTTTTCATCAAGTAAATGTAGAAGTGGTTTTAATGATCAGTGACAAAGAACGAACAAACCAAACACTGGCTATAGATAGAGCTATTCACTTACTACTGCAGCCACAATAGTTACTATTTCCTACGCGACACGAGCATCAGAAAAGCAAGATTTTTGTAAACATGGAACTGCTTTAATTTGTTTTGTTTTTTTTGTTTATTTGTTTTTAATGGTTTAAATCACCTGTTAAAGGAAGGAGAGGAGAGGAAGAGACCTGATTGTCTGGTAGTTATCAGAGGAAAAAGGTGAACACACATGTAGGAGAAATTTCAGCTGGTGCAAGCTGCAATCCGCACTGCAAGATGCCACTAAATCTCCCTAAAATCTTACACACTGTTCCTTTAATCAATATGAATTTATTCAGATATGTGAATAGTTTTTCTATTCTTAGAATGAACCCACTTTACAAGAATAAGTCAACTATGGTTGCTTAGTAAATCCTGCTTATGACCTACTTCCACTTCATCCATTTAATCAATGAAGTAAATTCATTACACTTGAAGAGGGAACAATCACATTGTTCACAAGGATACCTGATATTGACCAAGAGCTATCCTCCAGATCCCACAATCCAGCAGAGGTTCACTCAGCCTCTTCAGGGATTCAGTGTGGATCAGCCCTTGTCACAGTTGTGTAATATAGGCCAGGATTAGGGAGTTAAAATAATGAGCCGAACAAGCAGATGGGAGTGGGAAGGAAACTTTTCCGCTCAATTTAAGAGAGACACTTTTGAAGGAAAACTTTAAGAAGACAATTATAGCATGACGTTTCTGAATTGTTCATCGGGATGACTTGAGATTTCGAACGCAGCGGAGCAGATCAAAACAATTATTTCCTCAGTCATGCCACACTTGACATGACAATGCAGAAAGCCATAATCATTTCGGTCCTTAGCCACCATAATTAATAATAGTCCTTCCAAAACACACGCTTTGGAGTACTCTGCCCCACAGGGGACAGGCATATGTAATTATTCTTCTTAATTAGCGGTCTGAAAGTGTATCTGATTAAGTTGTAAGACGGATCTTTGTCTAATTCAATTTGGACTGCAGTCTGCAGCAGTTTGAGCACATCACACCACTGACTGAACATAACCGTTCCTGCAGTGCAACAACAGATTAAACACTCAGGCCATTAGGTCTCACCTGTGAGATAGCTAAAAAAATTGTGGCCGTGTTTGTCACGCTGTAGTTGGTCAGCTAAATTGCATTTTACTCAGATACAGCATCAGGTATTTACTTGTTTGGTGAGTGTCACTACCCTGAGCTTGATTCAGCCCTCCAAAGGCCACATACAGTGACACAATATGTTTGAGTTTGATTACGATTTAACTGAGATTCCTTTCAATTTGAATTAAACCAAGGGGCACTTTTTCAATATGAAAGTTTGGCATTACTTTGTTAAGGCTATGGAATCAAAATTGTTACAATAATAACTGAAAGGACAGTAGGCGAGTGCAGACCTCCTCCAAGGCCAAGTGCCATATCTTGCATTGTTAACAAAAGTGAAAAAATGATTTGTGTATCTGCAAAGTTATTCAGATCTGCTCCAAAATATAATGGGTTCTTCCTTGGCCTATGCTACACTCCTCCACCAAGTTTCATGACACTTGACCAGTAGTTTCTCTACTGACAGACAGACAAACCAATAGAAAATAAACTGAACCGAAAACATAACCTCCTTGGCGGAGGTAAAAATATGATTATGGGTGAAGGAATACTAGTGGTCATGGTGTGAATAATTTAATGTTGTATAATTATTGAAATTGAGAAATGAATAAGGGTCTCACACAGCCGATGGTCACTGGTCATTGTCGGGCCATCAATGAGTGTCTGTTGCTGTGTGTCCTGCAACCTTGCATTTGGCAGCCCTTGTTCAATGGTGTGTCCAGACTTTCTATTTTTATTTGGGTGGCCCAAGGCCTGTCAACCTATTAGAACAGAGTATGGCTTCCAAGTAGCCTCAGTGTACCTGAGTCGAACACTGAACCTAATAGGTAATTTTGTAATAATCTCCTCTTTCCTATGCTGCACTTTTTACACTTTTCATAATGTCTGTGATGATTTATAGCATTTATTTATTTATTTTTTTGTTTGGTAAAGTGTTGTTTGTATTTTTGTTTTAATGTGTATTTATGTGAAACAGTTGACATCCTGGGACACAAGACAAATTTTAGAATTATTTCCGACTATAAAGTGAAATCTCATTGAGGCACTGACTTATGCAGGAGTGGCATGAAGTACAAGCACTGCTGTGGGCTCACACATCTGCGTAGCTTTCATTTACCATTATTTGTCTCCATTACCCATACGTACTTTAATTACTAACATTGCAGTGTCTTACATTCATGTTTATAGTTTAGTTTAAAAGACAAATAGACCTGTCAAACACAACACAGCATAGTGACACCGCACAAATGTAAAATAAAAATGCTCTGCAAAAAATAAAACAGATCTTTTTCTTCCTCTGTGGTGTTTTGGCAGGCCAGGCACTATTCTGGCACATAACGTCCTCTCATGGTTTAAGACTGAATGGCAGCTATAAACATTAATTCAGTTTCATCTGATTTAAAGACATAATAATATAACAAGATTTTTTTTCCAAAAAAAAGAACTATTCAGATCCTTCACTTAAGTAAAAGTACTTACTGTAAAAATACAAAAAAATAAAACAAAAAATAAACAACAAAATAAAACAACCCAGAAAACACCCGTAAAACTAAAAAATATTTTTTAGAAACCCCCCTCAACATTATTTTAACAAAAAAAGAAAAAGACTTAAATGTTTATCAAAACAGTTGGCAACTCATTTTCTGTCAATTGACTGATTAGATTAGTCAACTTATCATTGCAGCTGTACTTGTATAAACTGTTAAAACAACAAAATATCCTATTTTACAAACTCTTCTTATGTTTTTTTTTTATGCAAAATCTTAATCTGTATAGTAACTAAAGCATTCAGATAAATGTATTGAATAAAACAAGCTCAATAAAAAATGTAGTGGAGTAAAAAGTATAAAGATACATAAAAAGAACATTCTCAAGTACAAGTTCCTAAAATTTCTACTTAAGTACAGTACTCAAGTAAATGTACCTAATCACAATCCAGCACTGCTTTCCCCTCATCTTCACATACTTTGATGGACATTGTTGATTATCATGTCACTAATCATAAGAACCAAACTATGCAAACCAAGCTTTGCGTTGGGTCAAAATAATAATAATCCTGTTGGGTCATGAAGGCAGGGACAGAGTGAGGACTAGGCTTTCCTCCCTGTTGTTTTGGCAGTTCTGTCCAGTTCCATCAAGCAAAGAGCTCCACTGCGCCGATCCAGGAGTGGTGATTGCATTGACAAAAGTTTTTTGCTAAAATAGCGGGCATATTGTACATGCAGCATGACTCAAGAATTTCTACACAATCCCTTTTATTTGTATGGAATGATTCATTAATGTGTGTCATCATAATAAACTTTTTCATCCTTTCAAATGCCACAAGAGTGAGTCAGGATGACAGCTCACCCTGTCAGAACTGTCCAATTGATCAGACACCTGTCAATTCATGTGACTTATCTTTGCCTGTCATGGAAAGGGCAGTGTGAACTTAAAATGGAGTGTATGCAAAATTTAAACAAAAGCCAATTAAAACTAGAAGTGACATGAACCATGAATCCACCAAAAAGGCACAGGTCCAGTGACAATCCCCAATGAGGCTGCACTCTGTCGCCTGGATCCACGTTCACAGGCAGGGCAGCATCATAAAACAGCAGAGCTCAGCAGCTCCTCCGAGACCACAAAAAGCAACAGACACTGGTGGTGGTGGTGGGAAGCAGGGGTCAAGCATCAACCAAAGTGCAATGACGGCTACAACATGTCAGGCAAGGTGTTAAATACACGAGACAGTGAGGAGAAATGTCCAGCCCAGAGAGAGTTGTAATCAAAGCGTGGGGATAAGTCACCATTACAGAGCTGTGTATGCAAAAGGCAGATGCTATAGAGCACGTTTTCCTCTAATCTTCTCACTGTGTACACAACATTGCACGATTCCTAATGTAAACCGTAGTCATCATGAAATCACACACACACGAAAGAGCTGAATGTCTACATCCTGAAGCCCCCACAGTTAGCCGTAGACTGAAATATACAGCCCCATAAATAAACCACAGAGGGCAAATGATGTTGAATTAGAGTGGGATAAGATTGCACATCAGGTCAGCATTTTGTGGTTGTTTTAGGAGGCTCTCTGTCTAATGTGAGACCCAAGTTAAATGATATCAGGTGAAAGGTTAAACACAACGCATGTAGAGACAATTGAGGTGCTTTCGTTCCTCCAGCTAGTCCCTCACATACACAATGCAGAGGAAGTGACCATCTCCACTCCAAGCATCACGATGCAACAGATACTCATGCCACTGTTTTGGTTGGTTAAATTGCATACAGGGCTTCCCATGGAATTGCTTTGGTTTATTTTGGGTTTTTTTGGTTGAGGGATTTACTGTATGCCACAGTCATATTTACCAAGATTTTAGAGGAGGTTTATTGCAGACTGTATGCAGCATTGCCATCAAATTGCCAGAATAAAATTAGCATTGTACGTTTCTGCAAACATTTGCAATAGCATTTGTAAGTTTCATGTAGTAGAGTTTTCTGCCTATTAATTGTCATGTCAATGACATACTGGTGTCCTGTGGCACCACTGGGCAACATATCTGACAGAGTGTTTGCTGCTCGCGTGTGTATTTCCTAAACATGCTTCTGAGCTAGTGATGTGGTCTAGGCTTGGGCAGTGGTTGTTATGGTTATTACAGTATACCTGTGTATTTAGAAACTCCAAAGGTATGTTTTTCAATACCATCATGCATACAGTTGCTTCTCTTTATATCAAACTGGTTGTATGTAGTGCATAGTATGCAACACCAGAGCATAGTCTACAGTCTCTACTGCTTGAACAGGCAGGTGAGCTGAAAGACGACGTAACACCCAGAGGTGGATTGATAAGTTACAGGACTGTAAACAGCTGGCAGAGATAGACTGATTTATTTCAACCAAACCGGAGCTGGTGGTTGTCAGAACAGTGGACTTACTGGCTAGATTACTATCAAGTACCAAGACAGTTTGAGTGACTTTATTTTTTTTCTTCGCTTTGGGTTTCCAAATGTTATTGTAAGGTATGCGTTCTAGCGCTTCTACTGTGTTTCATGTTCTGAATGTGATTCATTATTGTTATATTGGCTGGCTCATCTTCTGGTGGACAGATGAGAGTGATGATGTCTGCTTCAAGCCTTTGCTTAACACATATTTGCTGTTTGTGAGGGAAGGCTGTTGTATTTCATGTTGCTAACGTCAGGTAGCTTTAGTTTGGCCTTCAGCAAAGCAAAACTCTTCTCTTGGTATCTGCTCTGCTGTTAAGAGTGAGTGAGCTGTCGTCTGGTGGCTGTTTAAAGTTTTGTCTCAGTTTGTAGTATTTATATGTAAATCTGCATTAGCTTACTTTTAATGCAATCGTAACTACCATGTGGTAATTTCAGTGTTTCTATGCAATTTTCAAGCACTTATATGCCTGGCTGTTCATCACAGTGGGTGGCCTTTTTTCAGAGTCCCAGCTTCCACTCCTGCTAAAACTGCTGCTTTGTCTTTGTGAGGGCTGCCTCTACATGTTTCCTCACCTGCGGTCCTACATGACCGGTTTGACTTATTGTTTCTTTTCTTTGTTTTTGGCTAATATAATTGGTTTGGCCCTGCAGCCACAGCTTGCACTCGCCACAGTTTGGGGAGACTTTCTGTTTAGGATATGGGGAATGCTATCATTTCCAGATGAGGATACAGAACAGTGTGTAGTTTGGTTCTTTATCTTCTTACTTGGGTTTTTATTTGCTCGTATTGTATTTTGCATTTTCTCTTTCTTTGTTGTGTAAACTTTGTGTGGCTGTGTTTGACAGAGTGTTTGTGATGAGCTGTTTTAATTGGAATTACCATATTTTAAAATTATAATTTTAAAAGACAAATGTTAAAAAAAATTAATGTTTATATTTTTGGAACCACATCTCTAAGTAATTTCAAACCTAAGAAAGTCTGGACACACCACTGCTCGATTAGTGGTCTGCTGTTGTCTGCCTCTTGGCAGCCGTTCAGAATACAAATTCAGCTCATATACATCAGTGTGAAATGTACCATATCATTAACATATTATTCATTTTACTCTGTGGACTGGATTGAACCCAGATGAGGAGATCCATAGCAATTGCATTATTTTAGTTTGCAGCATACAGCATGTTTTTGACCTGGTCTGAGTAAAACCTCTCTGTGGCAAATGAAAATTTCACTTCTCTAACTGTAAAGTGTGACGTACTCTTACCAAAAGGGACCACCATACTTTATGTCAAACACGGCTGCTATTTAGGTTTAACAGAAATGTACCATACAAAATGCATTAGATTAATGGTATATAGCTATATGTTCAAAGTGTGTGCATGTATCTGTGTGTGTGTGGCTGTGTGTGTTGAGGTGTTATGGAACAAACCAAGCCTCTTTGAGTCCAATTCAATTTCACAACTCAAAGTAAGATACCTGCCAATACTTTATCTGTCCAGGCGTGAAAAATGCAGCTTCATTCAAGCAGATACAATAGCTTAAGGGGCTTTCACTTGACGTTATATCAATACTCTCATAATATCATCCTGTTACTGTTCCTTTCCAGCAGTGTGTATTTGATGAGTGAGACTCTCCGGTAATCAGCATAAATCACCGACTTCTCTTATCATCCTCATATTTCCTAAAGCATTGTTAATTTCAGCTCACACAATCAGCAGTAACAGATAACGCATATTATGCATATTATTTGGATGCTGTCCTAACGTGGAGGCCCTTTTTGTGCTTTTTATTTACCTTTGAGAATATCTGTGACCACTGGAGTGTTAGGGCCTCTATTAACAATGAATAAACAAAAATGAAAAGAGACAATGAGGGAAGGCTCTTTCATGAAAGGTGATATCAACTGCGGCAGGGTTCATGAGAGTGCTTGACTGTAATAGAGATAGACTGCTGATAGCTTCAGGGGGGTGCGATTTTATTGAAGCCATTGTGACACTCCAATATCACCTCTTCTTAGATATGAATTATTGCTCCTTTGAGAAGAACTGGATGAGAAACATTTAAAATCTAGATGACAGCTTCGGCAAACGTAAACAGTTGTGTTCGTATCCACATGTTGTCGAAAAGGGGTATTTGACTTTATTTAAATTCTCTAATTTTTGTGCCCTTCACCCTTAAGAAACTGCTGGAGCATGTGCCAATGTCTTTGGGTGTGTGTTGGGTGTTTTTCCCCCGTCATTGTTAATTAATTAGATGGCTGGCAAAGGGCCAGTCGTGCTCATTTGCCCTGTGATCTTCCAGACAGACACCATTTACAGCCAAACGCCCTTCTACCCTATATTCATTTATATTCTGAAGTTCAACCATATCTCAGCTGCTGTATGCGGTCACAGAGGTCAAAGGTTACAGACTCAATGTTAAGCTTGACGTATTTCAGAGAAACATGTTCAGAAAAGATGGGGGCTGGAATAGATCATGTGATTGTGTGGAAAGCATCACAAGGTCAAGTGTTGTTGGCTGTTGTCAAAATGTTAAAAAAAAACAAAACATAAGAAGCTGCTTTTCATGCTGCCATGTTTGTTTGTATTGATCGTATTTCTGCTTAGTAGGCTGAATGATAAATATATAATGTAGTATTTAGCATGTGTGTTGACAAGTGATTGATACAAAGGTCAGCCAGGCAGAGACCAAAAGAATAATAACTAAGGTCAGCAAACAGGGACAATTAAAGGTCCAGCGTTTAGGATTTAGGGGCATCTATTGGCATAAATGGATCATAGTATTCATGTTTTCATTAGATTATAATCACCTGGAAAAAGAATCGTTGTGTTTTTGTCACCTAAAATCTCCATACAAAGTGGGTCTCTTCCATGGAGTCTGCCATGCTGTTTCTACAGTAACCTAGAATGCACAAACCAAACAATGACTATATTTACATGCACAAAAAAATTCTAGTTCTTGCTTTTTCTCTCTGATGTATACGATTAAGGTGCTCTAATGTCAAAATGTAAAAATTGGAAAGTCTGGAGCCGCTTGTGCCATTTTGCATTTTTGCATAAAAATAGGAATTTTTCAAAAGTTTCCTACTAGTGGAAGACTTGTTCAAACATGCAAACACAGCCTCTTTATTATTATATTTGCGTAAATCCAAAAACCTGTTAATATCAATGTCTTTCATAATGTCTAACAGCAGATGTATGTCCTCTCCTGATCAGAAATGTGGATTTTTCTTTTGGATGAGTTGGTTCATTCCTTTTTATACTAAGTACTCCACCCTGTAATGACTTTGTAATTTATTTTGGATTTTAAATCATTTAAAAATAATCTTTGCACCTCTTGTCTGCACTTATCTTTAATGGTGGTGTTTTGATTATTTTTTTTTTTATTTCAATTTGAATTAGTTTTTGTAATTGATTTGACCTTTTACCTAATTTTACCTGACTTTTCTCTTTAGTCTTTTATTGTTTATTTGTATCTTTTATTATGTTTGTATTTAATTGCTCTATAAAGCACTTTGAAATGCTCTGGTGTATGAAATGTGCTATACAAGTAAAGCTGCCTTGCCCTGCTTAGTACACATCCACAACAGAGCAACGAGCTGACCGTAAACAGACAAGAGACAGTGTGTCCCAAACTGTGCAAAAAACAAACAAAGAATTGATGATGCTTCTAGAACAAGAATAATACATCCGAAAAATGCAAAATTTAGGAAAAAGCCTTACTTGGAATATCTAAATGGGATATGCTGTTTACATGACCATTATCAAATTCAAAATATTGTTATATTTGAAATAATGTTGGAATTTTATTGTGCATGTAAACTTAGTCAGTGAATCTGGATAGAGCCATTTGAGTTTTCTGGTTTCAAGGCAGCCACTGTAGTTCTCCTACACACTTGGCACATGGGAGAAATTTCAGTTCTGCATGCGGCCACTAAATCCTACACACTGGACCCGTTTAATAAGCAGCCTACATTTCTACAGCAATGTTGAATACCCAGCAGATTGTTGTTTTTTTCCAGATTTCAAATACTTCAGATTTATTATATATTTAAATAAAACCTCATTCTTCTGAAAACAGACCTAAACTGCATCTACAGCACAGAAACATAATAGTCCATTTTTGCAGATGAAGAAAATATCTAAATTATCTCTTCTCTGACTCGGGTTATTGTGAACTTTCAGAGGCCATGAAGAAATTTTGCTGAAGGCATGTGTCAAGATATTGGACTTAACTCCTGTAGGCTATTTTGAATTCTTGCCAAAGCTACGTCAATTAATCTTAATTCCTCTTTTTAAGGGTACAACGTGTTACACAAGTTGGAACATTTTTTCTGTCTATGAATATTGCAGACCACGACCTGCATCTCGACGGCGTGCTCTGAAAAGAGTTGAGTGGGAACAGAATTAAAAACACTGATTGTCAGTGAAGTTATTCTTTTAAACAGCCTCAGGGATTATGCTAATAGTTTGATAATCAGTCTCATTCAGTGTTGTATCTTTAGTGATTCAAATCTGCTGCAGAAAGTGAGTTCGATGCTACTCTACAACAGTGCTTATATTTTGTGGAGAAATACAAATTTGAAATTAATTCTACCAACTTGTCTAAATCTATTTTTAACTTTTATGTCACTACTTTATAGTTCAATCTACCCTGTGATATAACCACCACAAATATGTGATATTCTTTACATCCTCCTGACCCAATTAACAGTAATGGGTCAGGAGGATTGCCTGCCATTTCCATAAAAGAAATTAAAGAGCGCTGGGATTTTACCATTCTGGCTTTCAAGATTTAATGTTTGTAATGCTTGCTCAGTGTGACCTTGGCTTTTCCCTGCTTTTTCACTGCCAGCCTGGACTGAGGAAATACAAAGAATAAAAGCAGAAGTGCTCTGGTGAGGACAGTATCTCGACTACAGAGTCACACTCTTTATCTTTCACTCATCTGTCACTGACTGTTTCTCCTCCACCTCACTGGCAAGGCAAAACACGGCCTGTGGTTCTCCGCTCCCTCGACGGGGGCCCTTGCTGACCCCCCAGCAGTAATTTTAGACTTCATGTCGGCTGCGCCAGAGAACCAGCCCCAGCTAATTCAAGGTCATAGTTTTTATTATTTTATTTTGGAGAATAGAGGCCAACCTGTTCTCGGGCTCTGTGCCATGTTAGAGACAGCTGAACCATTGCATTATATTTCTGTAATCATTTTGCTCGTGTCTGTAGGAGTCTGTTATCCATATGTCCATTTCTCTGTTCTGGTTTAATAGAATATTTGAGTGTTAATTTCTGGCTTGTTTTCCAACTGAACTAATGATGCCAAAAGTCTCCTTTGTATATGTAAATATAGTCGTGTAATGAGCAGAAAGTGGGAAGACTAAAGTGCCTCGTGGCAAAGGCTGCCTCCGAGAGAGATGAGATAGACATGCATGACACATGAGAATTGCAGCATTTGGACACTACTTGCTCCCATGCTGATGAGTGAAATCCTGGTCACTGTTGTTGGATTAGATAATAAAGCAACAGCAGGTCTGACAGCCAGCAGGAAGTTGGGCTTGCAACAGTAGTGCCAGTCATATTCTTGTACATGCGGTCATGTTCGACATTTACAGTAAATGTCGATGTCAGATGCCTCTCATTGTCATGCTATGTCAGAGACGTTGAAGCGTGACTGGGAAATGTGTTTTGACAGCTCTGGTGTCGCTAACCATTCCAGGGGACATCATCCTTGTACAGACAGTGCGGTCAGAGGGGTCCTTTTGTAAGGACTGACATCTACATAGAACCACATCAGTGGTTTAGAGCGACAGGCCACTTTTTTACACTAACACTTGCCACTGGCCACTGTGAAGCTCCTGGTCTTGATCCAATGGAGCAAATGGCTCTGTAGACTGCAATGACAGCGTTATACTCCTGTACGACACAACTTAAAGGTCCACTGTGGAGGATTTAGGGGGATATATTGGCAGAAATGAAATGTAATATAATAAGTGTGTTTTCTTAAGTGCATAAATACCTGAAATAAGAACCACTGTGTTTTAGTTACCTTAGAATAAGCCATCAACATGGGAGCTTAGGTCCTAGTCTACTGGCTGTAGATAAGGCCTTCCACATTTTCACCTTTTTGCGTCAGCCACCGTAGTTAGCAGACCCTCCACAGCAAGAGCTTTCAAAAAAAAAGTGAAACTGCTATAGAGCACATATACATGCAGCATTTTTTGCACACTCAGATAAATTGTTTTCATTGTAGATGAGAGCGGTGCCGTCAGGACACGCACCTATTACCGTCAACTTATGGAACACAACAGAGTACTCCCCATGTTATGTGAAAAAAACAACAATTGCCGCTGGCAGATATCTTCCCTTCTTCTGTAAAATATGAAAAATATGGAGGAAAAGTCTGTCATTTTAGTGCAGGGCTACCCTGAGCTGCCCTGAACATTTTAGGCCCAATACACATTTAAAAAACAATTCCTGGAATTCCTGGATCAGCTCCAAACTTGAGATTACTGGTAAGGGCTATGATACGGTGCTGGTTATGGTCGCTTAGCAACCTTGGATGCAAGCTGCCTCCACTCTCTTGACAATTGACTCTGACAAGACACAAGAGTAGCATCCAGTGCCTGACATGGCATGTATCCAAGCCCTATTTCAGTGTTTTTACAGGTTTAAATCACCGGGTTTGTTTTGGAGAGAAAGGTACTTCTGCAGATAATTCGGCTTCCAGTGAAAACGTCCTGAGTGTCTGGATCTTAAGTTACCAGAGGAGAAGGTGAGCACAGATTACCAGGTGCTTAGTTAGTGGCCCATCTCTGACATGCTAAAAAGGGTTGGAAGAACATCGATTGAAATGTGAAACTGCTTTTTTTCTGTGTTTTTATTGGATTTATTCACTGGTTCGTTTGTTTTGGGGGATGAGGAGACCTCTGCAGTTTAACTTATGGTAAAAACCTCCTAAAGTCTGAATCAGAAATAAGTTGAGCACACATTTAGTTCTCACAGAAAAAAGGGCACATATTTGGGCAAGCAAGCCATCTGCAGCATCCCAAACAGCATAGAAGAAACATTTATTTCTAACATCAAACTACTTTATTCAGTGCTTTTAGCGGTTTTAATCACCTGGCATGTTTGTTTTTGAGAGACCTCTGTAGACACTAAACAGGAGAAGTTTCAGCTGGTTGCAAACTGCAATCCTTAATGCTAGTTGCCACTGCATCCCCCCTAAATCTTACATCTTAAACTAAAATTGCATCACGTTTTATCAAATGAAATTAGATATCGTATATCATTTATACATAACATTTATAAAAGATAAATCATTTTTGACAGCGTATGGTGTTTATTTTTTGCCTACACTGCTAGCAGAACATTTTTTATTAAGTTATTCTCTTGTGTGGCTGTACAGCCGACTGTTTTTATTTATTTAATATAAACAAGTTGTTTCCGAATGACTGATGCCGGCTGATAGCCCTTGCGAAGCAGAGTACCGTTAAACTTCACTCACAACTTTTCCAGATCGATTTCCTCCTCCTCACCTCCACAGGATCACATCATTAGATTTGGCTGGTTAGGTGACACCTACACGTCTGATGGGTGATGGATGTTTTATATATAGAGACCAAATGAACCCCCCCCCCCCCCCGCACCTGCCACACACCTCCCCTGTCATACACACACACAACTCTGATGTTCCTCCTATCATCTTCTATCAGAGAGGCAAGATAACCTCAGAGCCAATGACAAACTTTGACAAATGGCTTGTCTCCAAGCACCTGCGAGAAGATGGAACTGACAGACTCCTTCACCTTTCCTCTTCCTCCAAGCCTTGGGCTGTGCCAAGCAGGCATAAGTGATATACTGTAGGACGTGGCTGGATGTAAGTCATGCTCCTTCCGTTTCCTCCAGATTGTGAGGGTCTCCATCTATCATTGTCAGTCACCTCTCTCTCTCTCTTTGCCTCTGTCCGTCTCACCCCCTCTGTCTTTCCTATGAGCCTTGTCTCTTTACTCATTCACCCAAAGGTCACTCTTCCATTCTTCCATCCCCGATGTTTCGTCCCAGCGCTGCTGGAGCAGTCTGCAGATATCTATAGCGTGGTACAGATGGCTGATAATCTGGCCTGAGGTCATTATGAATCCTAGCCAGGGCCCTGACCGACGGCTACTCTCCCCTTCTGTCAGTCCATCTCCATAAACGTGGCCTAAAATGAGCCATTCATCTACATTTCCAGACATTTGGCTTTTCTTGGCGAATACAGCTCAGCTATTTTGCCTGGAGAATCAGAATCCATACGCTTTATTTAAGCAGACAAAGATGGATATGTGCTTGAGTTGTGGACAAACTGCATGCACGCACACCCACTCTCTCTCACACACACCAATGATCACCCCACCAGTGCCATTTTGTGAGCTAGTTTATCATAAGGTTCGAACGGAGCGCAGTACTGAAACACAAACATTAAAGATTTTACGTGCCACCTGGCAAAACTGTTTTGTAGTCTCTGTCTTTTTAATATTTTTCCCTGATTTATGTAGGAATAAGAAGTACCACCAAGTAGTAAGATTCAAAGTCATGTGAATAACTTTAATTTTTTAAAAGTCAGATGGGAATCTTATACTTCAAAGCTCATCATTTGCCAAGAGTTCTCACCCCTGGTCCTTTCCTCCCCCCTCTGTCCTTAAAACGAATCCTGTTTCTCATATTCTCAGCACCCTCCATGCATCATTCACGCTGTTGCTTCTTGTTTTCCCTCTTCCTCTCATTATCCTGCCATGTGCCTAGTCCATTCGCCAAACCCTGGTCTCTGTTTAATGTGGTCACCTGACAGCCTCCCGAAGTCCCCGCCCTCTTTCCTCTTCGTGTTCATCACCATGTGACATTACTGACCTTCATCGGACGTCGCTTCCATTAGTTTGATAAATCCGGTGCCTCAAAGCAGCTTTGTTGACATGCAGGTGTAGAATTGCCACTGAATGGGATTCTCATAATAAAAAGGGGGAAGTGATGGCGTCTGTCAGGGGTCGGCAATTAGGTGCAGTCAAGGGCCACTGTTTTTCAGCGCTATTTCGAGGGACGCACACAATTTTACTATGTATTTGTTGTCTGCTTTTGCCAACACCTATATGCAGTCGGTCACTGTTCCCTCTAAATGATGCTCATATGAATCTAGTTTGCATCGGAAAGAACATTTCTACAGGAAACATAATGTCCCCTCAATTACTGTTGATGCGATAGCAATTTATGTTCACCTGTAACATTTTGTTCCGATGCAGGGAATAGTGTGAAATTGTTGCACAGCAAGAAAAAAAACATGTTATACTTTGAGTCAGAATAGCCTTTTTCAATTTAAATGGAAGTATTTTGTGCTGGCTTGGCAAAATCATAAGACCAGAAATAATCACGAAAGTATATAAAATAAAATAATTAAAACATGCAACTGCATTTAAGTTTGACCTGTAACATTTTGTTCTGATGCAGGGAGTAGTGTGATATTTTTTGCATAGCAGAAAAAAAACCCCAAACAATTTTATACTTTAAGTAAGAATTGCCTTTTTCAATATAATAGCAAGTATTCTGAGCTGGCTTGACAAAATCACAAAGGATAATGAAAGTATGTAAAACAAAACAATAAACGCGTGCAAGAACAGTTTAGGTTAACCTGTAAAGCCTGTAGAGAGCAAGTATTTTGAGCTATCCTAACATATACATACAAACCACAAATGACTGTAATAAAAAAAAAGAATGAAAGCATGGGTGGCTGAATCTTTGCAGACAGGGGCATTTGGGGTTTGGGGATCATACTAGAAAATTTGGAGCATCAAACACTTAGGTTCCTGGTGATTTGTCAATGTACCAATTTGTGTTTTTTCTGCCTCAATCTTGTCAAAATATATCTCCTCTGCTACTTTTGTGTTTTTCCATGGGTGGGACAAAGGCACGTGTTATAAACATTGAGTGGGACGTGTCCCCTGCGTCCCTCTGAAATCTACACCCATGTTTGCAGATACACTGCACATCCAACACAAACATTATGTGTTAGGCAGTGAGCATTTTTCATGCTTTCAATCTAAATGTTTCATATTAGGTAAATAAGAACCACAGTACAGCTGGGATTACACTTCTTCTCAAATGCATTAATTTAGTTGTGTCTGAATGGATTTCATAGGAGACACAGTTGGTTTTGTGTGTGTCTGTTTGTGCAGGGAGATGCATTGTAGTGATCTCTGGAGGCAACAGAAGCTATGTCATTCCCACTGTAGATGAGAGAGAATCTATGTCTGCCCAAGGAAATGGTATAGCCCCATGAACAGATGACCCAGTGATAAGACACTTTCATTTGTATTTCTGTCTGTGTCTAGCTGCATGTTTTAATGGGACAACGAGACTACATCTTTCTTCAGTGTCTCACCGTTTGCTGCTGTTGCAAAATCACACCTTAAATCTTGCCTCTGCACTGAGTCGTTTTCTATTCTATAACTTTTCCTCAGAAATATAATTCAGATGCCTTTAACAGGTCTAATGTGCTGGAGGTTTGAGGGCGATGTTTCTAAAGTAAAAAAAAAGTCTCTAAATCTTTCAACAAAATGCTGTATGTGTTTGGATGTGTGTCAGAGAGAGTGTGAAAGAATGAGTGAAACTGATTTTTACAGAGTTTTTTTTCTTTCAGTCTCCAGGGCACTGTGATTTCAAGGTTCATATCTCCCAAGTGTCTCACAATATGTCCGTCTTTTTTTTAAGTTACTAAAGAAGCCTTTCTTATGATCAGTCAGCAAACTGCAAAGGGCAAGGTTGTGACTTCTGTATCCCATTGCCTATCCTTCCTCCAAGCATGCACTTGATCTTAACACAGAAAGACAGTGCAAACAGCTTCCCTCAGATTTGAGCCAGGATATGCAAGCAAGCCTGTCCTTCCTCTGCTGTTGCGACGCACGGAACTTGATTCTTTTTGTGAGGTGTGAACTCGGACCACAGCCTCCATAACGCATTCTAAATCTACTTTCGGCTTTCTTGAAGGACAAGGCACATTTGCGCTCCGACAATAGATATGCTTCTCAAAACAGCAGTCAGTGGAACAACAGTGAAATATGCCCTTTCCATGACAGAACCCTCATCCATCATGAGGACAAGCATCCCAAG
Source organism: Plectropomus leopardus (assembly GCF_008729295.1). NCBI lineage: Eukaryota > Metazoa > Chordata > Actinopteri > Perciformes > Serranidae > Plectropomus > Plectropomus leopardus. The sequence goes on from NC_056463.1 coordinate 12,081,337, forward strand.
TTTATTTCCACTCTGCTTCTTAGATTTACGTGAGAAGATTGCACCTTGAAGTGAGTGTATACCCTCTTATAAACCCTTGTAAACTACAGAGATTTTATACTGTTTCAAATTTACAGCCACCAGATATCAACCAGTGATCCTTTTCGTTCAAACTGTACAGCTTTATTGACAAATTTGACCGTGACAGTGAATGGACATTTTCTGTTGACAGATAACTGCCTGAGCTGGTTGTCCATATAGTATAATTTTGAAATGCCTGCACTTACAATGAGTACCATGTAACCCTTTATTTAAGGGATACTTTACCCTCAAAATGACCATTTTTTAAGTCGGGTAGTCATGCTTTGTTATCTTGAATTCATGGAGAGTATTTTGTTTAAGACTTGACTCCATTGAACATTGCAAATATTTTGATTTGTTGATTGATTGGGGAACACATTTAAGAACAAAAAAAACCATCCATTTACAAACTCACACATATTAAACAGTATAATTCCAAACAGGAACTGTTTTTCTTGCTTGGCCCCCAAAACAAACAAACAAACAAACAAAAAAACCAAATGCTGGTCTCTGCTACATTTTTGACTGTGCTTGATTATGGGGATGTAATATATATAAATTCACCCTCCCAGTCTTTGTATGCTCTGGACTCTGTGTATAATGGTTCATTGAGGTTCATAACTAATTGCAAGCCTGTTACTCATCCCCGTATCCTGTATGCTCAGGTTGGATGGTTGTCTTTAAAACTGCGTGGACTTTATCATTGGCATTCTCTTATTTATAAAGCTGTTCTTGGCTTACTTCAGCATATTTATGTATGTACATTAAGCCAAAAATTGAAACTGGCTATGTCCTCCATTCACAGAAGTTGTGCTTATCGTCTATACATAAGGTTCGTATGGATTTTGGCAAGAGTGCCTTTATGTATGCAGCTCCATATATGTGGAATCTTCTTCAGAAAGACTTAAAGCTGCACTCATTGGTTTCTCTCAGCCGTTTCAAAGCACTGTTGCAGAACTTCTGGTGTAGGACTTTTGTATGTCATCTTCTGCATGCCAATGTCAAGGTGTATCTTAGCTGGTCTTTTATTTTTCTTGTTTTTATTATTTACCATTATGTTTTATTTAGCATATAATAACATACTTTTTAGTCCTTCCTTGTAGTAATTTTATTTTTTAATCTTTTTATGTTTTATATTGTTTGTTTTGGAGTTGTATGTCTTGATTTTGTATTTTTGTTCTGTGTTGTTTGTCTGTAAATTTAGTTGCTGCTTGTCTTGGCCAGGTAACTCTATAAAATATTTTTAATCTCAAGAGGTTTTTAATGTCTTTTATCATGTGGTATGCTCAGTGCTTCCCAAACGCATGCATTTTTCCTGGCCTTGAAGAAAGCAGAAATATTTTTTTGTTTGTTTTAAATATTAAGGTTTTAGGAAAAATGGATGAGTTTAGGAAGTACTGAGCAATTTGCATAAATGGATAAATGAGGCTTGCATTGTGCTGGAAGAGTTGTGTGAGAGATTGTATATGCATGTTTTGATTTAGTTTGGCAATAGTTTTCCAATTTCCAGTTTGGGACATGATGCTATAATGAAAGCACTCTGTTGCATTTAGTCCTAGGCAACATGCTGCGTCTCTCCCGATGACAAGGGCATCACACACTAGCTAGCAGGGCTATTCCTAGCTTTTTGGGTGCCCTATGCTAAATCTTGTTTTTCCTCCTTATTTCAGTCATCTGTACACTCCAGGTCTGCATCATATTTTATATGCATATGAGACCAAATGCTACTTTTTACACACAAAACATAAAGATTTTAATTTAACTAGAGCAAATCGAACTAAAAACAAAGTCTGTCTCTGGACCCCGTTCAAAAAGACACTTTTCTGGTTGGCTGCACTGAGTTGTGCTGGGTCACCTGCCCCATAAAGAGATGCTTGCCACCTGGCCTAACAACTTTTCTGGGGGAGACCCTGATCAATAAATCAATATGTTTGCTGTTTTCTGTGGAGGCACACGAGTAAAAGGAAATTCATTAAGCTTTTTTTCATGAATTCAACGTTACACAGCATGACTGATTGACATAAGTGGTCATTTTGTTGAAGTATTCCTTTCATAATATTTAAGTTAATGCTGCTTTGAACCATAACATTGAAGTTATAATCAGGTTATTGATCAGGAAAAAACAGCACCACATAACATGTCAGTGTTAATAACGAACCACAACTCCTAAAGCCCATTTTGGATTGGAAATTCAGTGTCTTTTGTAGCTTTAATCAATATAATAAAAAATAACTGGCTTATTTCACTGAAACAAAACCGTCATTAGGGTGAAAGATACTTTTGTTTAGGTTTTCATGCTGACGAGGAACTGGCTGGTTGAGTTTGTAGGAGCCTAGTTGCATATATCTAAATTCCCCTCTGCACTGCCCATGATGGCAGTAAAACAGAGAATTATGTTATTTCACAATGGTCTGATCTTCAGACTGTGAAGCCTATGAAATTGCGTGACATCTATAGGAGCATATATGTGCACGCCATTATCATCGACATCACACCTGATGTTTGTATGCTTTATGGCCTTGCAGCAACTGTGTTTACCTATTCAGAGTGTGTGTTGCTGATAGATGACAACAGTCAGGCTGAGAATGGTGATGAGGTTTTTGTTCATGGCATAATGCAGGAGCCAGGTATCAGCAAATACAAGGGACCTGTCATTATCTAAAACACCACATTTCCCCTGAGATACTCTGAAAGATACAGCACACTTGCAGACATGATTTCTCTCCCTCTCTCTCTGTGTCTCTCTCTCTTACTCAAATGCTCCAACATTACACACAATAATTCATTTTGCAGAAACAGTGATGCATTCTTTGTTAAGCCATGCTGTGTTCTGAACTGAATGAACACTGCATTTCACATCTCTAGGGAGCTTGCTTGTTCTGCGTGTGTTGTTTGAGGTATGCACTTGTAAGGCCATTATAAACTCAAAGGTTGTGTGTGTGTATTTGTGTGCATGTGTATCTAGATATATACATGCCTTTTATAAGGGGCATTTTTATGCCTCCACGCTGACAACAGTCAAGGTGTTATGTTTTTGGGTCATACATCCTTGTCTGTACGTCCTTACATCTGGCACATTATTGTCAACGCAATATCTCAACAGTGCCTCTAGGGAATTTTGCACAAACATTCACTTGGACTAAGCGATGTACTGATAAGATTGTGGTGGTCACAGGTCAAAGGTCAAGGTCACTGTGATGTCATCAGTCTAATTCTTGGGAATGAGATATCTCAAAAACACCTTGAGGGAATTTCTTCAAATTTGGTATAAACGTTTGAATAGACCCAACAATAAGCGCATAGATTTTGGTGGTCAAAGGTCACAGTGACCTTGCATATGTCCCATTCTTGTGAAAGCAATATTTTAGGAACATCTTGAGGGAATTTATTCAAATTTGGCACAAACATTCATTTGGACTCAGTGATGAGCTGATCAGAATTTGGTGTTCAAAGGTCAAGGTTACGGTGACTTTGCATCGGTCTCATTTTCATCAAAGCAATATCTGAAGTTTCCACAAATGTGGTACAAACATCCACTTGGACTCAAGAATGAACTGATTAGAATCTGGTGGTCGGGGGTCAAAGGTCAAGGTCCCAGTGACCTCATAAAACATGTTTTTGGCCAAAACTCAAGAACCCTCAAGAATCACTTTGAAATTGTGCTGATTGAATAGATCTTCTGTGTTTGACACATCCATGTTTTCACAGACATGGATGTAAATTCTAAGTGCAACTTGACTGGTGCACAGAGACATGCAACTACGTGGCGGTATATCTAGTTCAGTCAGTCTTTCTCAGTCATTTCAACAGTAAAGAACGCAAACAAACACTCAATAATGATTAAGTGAGTGCAGTTTTGGCTAAGATATGGAGTCTAGTCCTGACATGACAACTGACAAATAGCTCCCGCTGAGAATGTTTAAAAACACAATCTGACATGTCACATTTTGTGGGATTGTCAAAGGGTTCACAGACCAGCTGTTTTCTGTGCTTGCTATATTATAGTTCTATTTAGGATGTTGTTTTTCTTTTCCCCTCCGTATCCCCTTCCCCTCTCTCCCTCTGTGATCCATATCATTGTTCCCCGGAGAGGGAAGAAAGGTGACAAACAAACCTATTCATCATCAGCAGGTTCTCCTGGCTAAACTGTTATTCGAGCTGAACTCTCTAAACTTTTCCCAGTGGCCTATTGTTTACGGCTGCATCCTCTAAATTTACACCCACCGTTCTGTTTTATGAAGTGTCCGTGGAGGGTAAGAAAGGTAGATAGAGGCCTGATGTCAGCATATTTCCCTGTCCTGCATCTATACTGTGATGTATGGTTGAACAGGGCCTCTGTTTGGGCCCTCGTTCTCCATTTTTTACATGGTGCTATTGTTTTATACCACCTAGTTTTAGAAATACAGCATCATCATATTACTAAGCTCTCTGAGGAGGGCTTATTGTAAATGATTGGAGGTTATTCACAGGACCAAAAGGGAGGGAGTGGAGTTGAGATGATTTGGAGGAGGGAGCAGCAGGGAGAGAAGAAATGCCGGAGCCTCACACTATATTGGCTTTAGAGGTAAACAGCGGCATTATATGAACCCTGCCTATTTTCAAACTTCTGCATTCAGTGTAATGAACTCAAGCTGCTGTGTAAGAGCTTCAATTTAGGGCGAGTTCATTATCTGTAATTGTTCCTTTTATTTGTCAGGCTTTTGTTTCTTAGACACACTAAAAGCAAATGCAGATCATTTTGAATAGTTTGTATGCCGCTAACATTCGACTCACAGCGCGACAGCAGCATTAGCAGCCCTGGTTGTTTACAGAAAAATCATGCAGGGACGTCGCAGAGTCTAAATTTTAGTCAATAAACCCAGACGCAGTGGCAGGCTGGCGAGCAGACTTGTCTGTTTTAACTTGCACTCAAACAATACACATTAGCACCAAAGCCATTGTCTGTGAGTCCTTTTTAATCAAAGTCCGAATTGTCACTGTGACAAATTAAATTAATTCCAATTTTGCTCCGTCTGAGTGACAAGATTCCATTATGCTCATGGGCAGGCTGTCTGCAAATTGCATTATGACCTGATGTCTCCATGGGAATTTCCAAAGCACCCTTTGAAACATTGGCAATGGTGGTACTGAATGATTGGTGGAGGAAACAATGTGTTGTATTGTTAATATTATCTCCACCATTCCAAAAACCTCTTAGGTTAATTATTTTGTCTTTGCTGTATCATTATGTATGGTACCATTTTGCCCTGCATACAAGCATTATCAGATATGTTTGTTAATGCCAGACTTAACACATTCAGTTTCCCTGTCCCCACCCCCAACACCAAATAAAAAAATAGATATTGTTTACTATTATAAGTAGTATTATAAGTATTAAGTATTATTGCATTTATAATGCACAACAAAAAGTGCCAGTGAGAAATAGATACAAAGGACTTCACTTACAAACATCAACAACAACAATAATAATAATAATAATAACAAACATAAACATAAACATAAACAAAATCATAAACAATGAAAGAATACGTAATGTGCAAATTTCCAAATTTTGTCTTCCTCTTTTTTCTCTCTACATTCTGTGCTCTGGATAGCTTTTGTCTTCTTATTTTCTCTTAAGGCCCTGACACACCAAGCCGGTGTAATTAGTTGCTGCATTGTGTCTGGCACTGTTGGCCTTTGGTGGCCCTCGGCTACTTTTTTCTGTCAATTCATCATGTTGATTTGGAGTCAGAGACAGCAGAGCCAGTCAGTAAATGAAATCACTCTGATTAGCAGTTCAACTCAGAGCCAGAGAATAGAAAGGGAAGTGAGGAAATGTAAACAAGTGGCTGAAGTCAAGGGAAAGTATGATCTAAGCAAACTTATTATATAAAGTAAAATTGGTTTTCTTTAGCCATTGAGCTCTTTGGCAGAAACATTTCCTGATGGTCTGAATTATTGTTCACTGGCGCATGGTAAATATGCTTTGTTCTTTCAGCATTACATTGTGTTGTTAATGTCCTGACTGGCCAAACAGTGTCAAGATGGTCTTCAAGTTTCCCTTTCCCTGCTGGCATGGAGAGTTAATTCCTCTAATGCAGACACAAAACATACATGCTGATTGGTGGTCAGTTGTAGTCTTTGCAGTGTGTTCATGTGCAACTTTTTGGCCGAGACACAGGCAATGTGAGGTGGCACATTACTCTGCTCTGTCACTGCTACTTCTTTGATATCGTCTGGGCCTTTAATCGAATGCTCTCTACATGCAGTCCACTCCACCATTTCTTTTCCTTTTGAGTCATGTCATCCTGATAACTTTAGGCTTGAATTTTAGAGCATGTGCAAACAATTTAAAAGACAACAATTTAAAAAGGAATATCATGCCAGATAGAAAAAGACCTAACCTGAGTTGCCCATTGTGTATCAAGTTGGATAAGGTTGGTTGGAAGTGTATCAGATGTGTGTAGCACTTGCCAAAGATCTGTATTCACTTTGTCGTCCCTTATGCTTTTTCTTCTCGCTATTATCCAGCTGCCTTTTTAATACATGTAGTGCTGGATCAATGCGTGACCTTATCCAGCAGAAAATTGCTGGGCAAAGGTATCTAAAGACTGTTGAAGAATTTAATAATTCTTTCTTTGTGTCCGTCTTTCTTTCTCTCCATCTGTCTTTCATTCTTTCTTTCTTTCCTTCAAAGCACCGATGCACTTCATACCTCAGGAGTATCAGGCCAGACGAGCTTGACTATCTAAAATGATCCATCATTGTAAATCTGCCAGCTGCTGTTACAATAAGTGCTCTTGGTACCTGTTTATGATGCCTCTCCAGATGTCTGTCAGACACAGCGGGCATGCAGCGCATTCACAAATCCTCAACATCTTAGTTACAATGAATTAAATAATTATTTCTTTAGTGTGTGCCTTTCGATTTATTCAAAACCATAAAAGAAAGAAAACGTCAGATTCAACGCTTGCTTCTCACTCTCTATAAATGCTATTGTTCTTCTGCTTCATTTTCAAACCCCTAAAACATGTTTGCATAGGTAGCATGTTGGATTGTCATCACCACCCCGCCCACCACCCACCACATTTGCTGCCGTGAGGCTGTTAACTGTAGTGATACAGTGCCTGTCTTTGAAAAGGCTGTTCTGCATACACAATTGCTTTGCTGGACATATACCTTGTGGCAAGCTTTCTGCTGATGTAGAAGTATTGCAGACAGATGCAGGGGTTACTCTACTCAAACAGGGTCAACATCTCCCCTGTGGTGCTTTAGTGTCCAGCTACCAACTGGGAACAGAGAAAGAAAAAAAAAACAATGGGGTGCGTGTGTGTGTGTGCGTGACTGTCTGTCTATGTTTTTGTGCAACAGGAAGCCTCGTCGACAAAGCTCTGACGCAGGTAGTTCTCCAAACACAGGTTTACTGCAGACACTGTATTTGCAACTGAGAACTGCACATATGTTACAGTACAACAATTTATATACGTTAGGAAATGGTTGAGAAACGTGTCCTTTATGTGTGTGAGTGTCAGTTAATGTTGCGGGACCCTGACCTTCTTGCTGACAGGCTAGGAGAAAAAACATGTGTAGTCCCCAGCTGCTGCGACACTGTGATGTCCAAAGGTCTGTGTGAGGGCTATTCAGCCTGTGGGAACCAGCAGGGGGCAGGGCGAGGGGGTCCAGATGTGTGAACACCCCGGAGCGATACGTCAACCATGGCCTCGGATGACATGACCTACCCTTGGGGCAGGACACTAGTTTGGTACAGTATACTGCTGTACGAGGGGGTGCACTGGTGGCTTTGGATGTGTGTGTGTGTAGCAGAGTTGTCACATGTGAGACAGGTCACATATATATAGAGGCATAATAGCATAAAGGATTTCTCAAGTGCAGCTCATCAGCCAACCTGGTTTCACTCCCAACTCAGCAAATATTATGATTCAGTGAAGTGAAGATATTAACGTACTGAGGCGCATATTAGCAACCTTTAGCAACCTTTTTTTTTTTTGTATGCGGAGAGGCATCTTTGATATGTTTGTGTGTCCCTTTTTTTTTCCAAGTCCATGAATGCAGCACAAGCGGAGCTCTCCGTTTTTTTCTCTACAACAGTTTGTCACTCGCAGGGTGGATAATTGATCTGTTGATATGTTCACAGCTGATCTGATCATATCGATGAATGAGAGAAGCAATTTGTGAGTAGCATGCTTCGCTTGTGAGGTTTGTCTCATGACATATGTCACATTACGTTACATTAGTAGCAGACATACTTAATTTGAAACAAAGTTCATCTTAAAAGGAAATATAATGCATTTTACAAGCTGAAACTGTACACTCCCTGCGAAAAAAGACGTTTATTTTTGAAAGACACAATGCATGTAAGGAGCAAAAAGCAGTTTAAAACTGATGCTGGATGGGGTATCTGGAGCGCCATATTTTGGCCTGTAGGGCCACTGACCAAGCGTCAGTATTTGACGAGTTGGAAGTGAGAATGTTTTAATTTAAGCCATGATCATGCCCCAACTGATAACCCCATTCAAGGAGTATATGTTTTCCGTTCGTAATTATTTATTATTTAATCTACATTCCAAGTTCATTTTAAAAGAGACTGGATGCATTTTACAAGCACAAACTACCCATGTTTACTGTAAAAAATGAAATTTATTTTGAAAAGACACATTGCATTTATTATTGACACTAGAGAGGTATCCAGAGTATCATAGTTTGACGTGTAGTTTAATGTCTGTATTTTATGAGTTGAGTTGGGAGTGAGAATGTGTTGCACTTAGGATCTTTAAGCTTGAATGTCAGTGCACCATTAGAGACAGAATATCATGAGTGTGATTTTGAGACAAAAATTCATCGGCATGAAATACTGCGAGGTGAGTACCCATCTGACTATTTTGAGTCTACTGTACCTTATGAACTACAGCACACAAGATGCCATTAGTGAAGGAGATTGCTTTTTAAGTGCTATCAGTACAGAGTACACTGTTTAATCTGAAGAGATTTATGGAAGGCAATCACCCAAGTAAAAACTGTAGATGCCATTTATCAGGCAGAATGGAAATTACAGCCATAATTTTCACAACCGGACACAGATGAGACCTTATAACCACATAAACCCCCCTCGAGGTCCCTGGGCTCGTTTTTAATGCTCCTCCTCTGTGTTAGTATGACCTGGAGGACTGACTGGCTGACTAGCTATGCACATCCCCCCTGTAGGTCTGCTCATTACCCAGCCCTCCCCTCGGAGTGTCTCAACGTGAGAGGGACTAGTTTATGAACAAGGACAAAGGCTGTCTGGGTTGCTCTGATTGAATCAGGAGAGAGCTGGCATGGCTGATCATTTCTCCTGTTTTTTCTTTTCTTTTTCTTATTCTTTTGAACAATTGACAAATGCTGAATACTTGTTTGTCAGTCTCATTATACCTCCCCTGTGTGCAATCATCAAGGTTAAGACAATATTACCTTAGATTACCTCTGCCGGAGTCAAGTACACTATACTGCAGTTAAGTGTCTGCGTATTTTAAGTGTTTTCAGGAGGATCAGAGGAGACTGACAGAGACTGAGGCAGATAGTACAAGGGTGCAGTGGGGTTCATGCCTCTCTCCCCACCTTCCTGAAAGCCTTGGTGCATTTGAGCCTCCTCCCTGATGAATAACCATGTCACACAAAAATGGATGTTTCAAGTAAAAGCACCCTGAAAATACAGTTTAGAACAGCACAGCAGATGAAATAGGCTGTAAAATGGACCATCCATCATATTGTCTAACAAAAAGTGACACGTGGGGAAGGGGTTTAAGGCACTTTTCATTAGGCTTCTGCAGCACTGGCTATCCAGATCACAAGACTAAATAATGACCTCTGCACCAAAAGTGTTTTCCAACGAATAGGAGACAGAAGACATACTGTACTCCATACTCTCTCCATCTTGCACTCTCTCTCTTTCTCTCTCTCTCTCCCTGCAGGAAATAAAATGCCATCTATTTTCTCTCTGCCTGTCTGCCTGTTCTTTATATAAATCCCCACTCTCTGGCCGAAGACAGTGAATGATATAGATTGTTCTTGGAAATGTACAACAGCACAGCCCTGGAAGAGAATTTCCACAATAAGTGTCCTTGACTTGAAATCTATTGAGACTGGTCGGTTCAAAAGATAAAATTATTTTAGGAGTCTGGCAAAGTTCCTATTGAAAAAAAAAAAACCAAAACAACATTTGATACATCTGCCAGCACAATGCAGGCATCCCGTGTAACGAATGCATTGATTTGCACGTGTGCTGCTGATGGATAATTATGATGAAGTGACAGAGGATCATCTGCCATATGCAGAATCCTTTAAAAAGCTGGATGAAGATGACTTGCAGTTTTTAGTCCATTGAATAGTTTAGCCACCTGTCTTGTTTACAGACCTTAAATATGTGCAGGTACCACACCATTGATGGATAAACCTCATTTGACAGCTTTGAAAGCTTCTCTTTTTTCGCAACATGCAAGACATTTAGTGAATAATTAAAGATAACCTCTTACCTCTCTTGCATGAATTATACAAAGAGGCCTAATTAGTTTGAAACACCTGATTTAAATTTCTCCAAGCTCTACCTTTGTTTTTGAAGTTCATTCATTTTGAATTTCCCTTTATAATTTAAAGGGCTACATCTTAAAGTGTCCCTACAGGCATGATTTAAAGTATATAAAAATACTTAAACTAAAATATACATTATGTTTAGCATGGTTTTCTCACATAATAGTCAAAAGCAAATTCTTAAAAAGTCTACTCCCTTTTACTCTTTTCTCCCTTATTGAGAAATTCTGGATCTTGCCTCCACCTCACCCGCCACAGCTGCACGCACTAGCTTTTGCTTTCCACTTTCTCTAGCAACGCTTGCTCTTGGTTAAATGGTGAAACGGCAGAGCTAATCAAGATGATTAGCGTAAGCTAAAAAATGTATCACATTCAGTCATACAGTTTTTAGATTCAGTCAGATCCAGAAACATAGTGCGCATAGTCTGTTGCAATAAAAGACGTAAACGCACCAGTTTGTTGACTCCCATTCTGAAGCTTTAGGTATGGCATTTCTGTTGTCACTCCGTACAGTTATCATTATTGGTGAAATTAGCCATAGAGACCAAAACTATTTTTTGGTACTAGGCTGTCAACATGTTTGGGTCAGCTGTGAAGTTGGGTATTTGAACAAAGCCAGTGAATGGGGACTGGCTTTGGAACAAGCCGCAAGTGGCCACTTGACATACTGCAGATTTTGGCACTTCTGTGTTGGCTTCATTTTTATCTTTCACTTTTTGAGTGCAGTCAGCATCACATTTGTTGTTTATGTTATATGTTAGCTTATAGCCTGACTGGCAATGGCTGACAGTGTTCATGGTTGTGAAACAGTGTTAAAGCGTAATAATATCTGCTACCATGGGGTTTTCTGTTGATTATGGAAAAAAGCTCAAGGTCTGGTTTACATCCAAAAAACTGAACATTTTATCATGTTTGCTGTCAAAATTTTCACTATGCTAGTTGTAACTGTGCCTTCGGTGTGGACAAGCCCACTCTGTTTCTTCAGGTGTCTTTGTGGGTGTTGGGTATTGTTGTGTTTTTCCATTATTGGACAGTGATTTATTAGTTAGCTCAGCTGAAATGTCAGACATTGGTCTCTTCAGTAGAGAAATTTGGAAACACCTCTTTAGAGACAACCTTAGCATAGACACAATGTCAAGGTCATGCATTTCAGGACATAAACATAGTACGAGCGCCAAGTTTACAACAGTGTAAAAGCATCAGCTGGCAGGATGGAACCATGGAGGGGACAAGCATGACATTTTGACAACGTGTTATGTGTGCTACCCATGGCAGGAAGATTTAAAAAGTAGCTAATGGCAAATATGTCCACAAATTTTGAAAAAAAATAATTTCTTGAAGTGCCCAACCATCCCAGGATGAGATCATCTGTCATATTACAGTAACAATTGTTATTTTTTAAAAGCCTTGTCCAATGCAATTGTTGTATGTCACACTAAAGGGGACGCTGTTGTGTTACATGTCAAGACTCTTTTGTTTCTAGAACTCCGTCATGCTCTCTAAAATCACATACGGCCAGCATTGTTTTGCTCTATATAAAAAAGCAAAGTAGTCGAGATCAAGGGTCTTTGTTTCCAGATCTCTGTGTAAAATGGGCTAGTGCTTTGTCTTGGGGAGATATATATGTATTTGTAACCTTTTGCTGCTATAAAGATTTTATATTAACACTTGATGAGGGTCAGACAAAGCATGTCGTTAATTACAACAAATTATGCTCCTTTACAGTAAAAGCCAAAGGAATATCAAACACAGTAGACAAAAGCACTGAAGCTAGATCAAGCCTAGAAAGCAGTTTTCATAATTAAAAAAAGGGTTAAAAAAGGTTTTCATGGGGGCCAGTGACTAAGATGTCAGTCTGGTCGCCTTTGTCCACATTAGTCGAAAAGCTTTCAGCTACTTCCATTACTTTAAAACATATCATAAAGTGCAGTCAGCAAAATTATAATTATCCGACTGAATATTTATTCTTATATTGACCCTGGTAACATTTCAAATGAACCTTTTTTTCCACTGCAAGGTCATAAAACTTTCATTTCTGTGAAACAAGAACTTGTGGTTGTCAAAGACCAGTGGAAGAGTCGTCAGTCATTGATTTATGAAATAGAATAGACTAATTACATACTGGATAAATGAACCATGGAAGAAGCGGAACATTTGCATTTAGCTATGAAAAGAGAAAGGAGACTGTGTGTGTGTGTGTGTGTGTGTGTGTGTGTGTGTGTGAGTGTGTGTTTGAGTGCGAGGGGGAAATATGCATGCTACTTCTTGCATCCTCTTTGTCTTACCCTGATCCATTTCAGGTCCATTGTATTGTCAGTTTGATTTATGTGGCGCCACACTTGCATCTCCCTACAATGTCAACCCTATGAAAAATATATGCAGCTGTTCATATAATGTGTGATGATATCAATGCTCTGATGAATGCCTTCAGTTCGATCTCCCTAAATAAGATGACTCCCATCCAACCCATAGCGCCAGCCATTAGCGAGCCACTCGGCATGCCTGGAATGTTAATAGGATTAGCATTAGCATTTCATTCAGGTCTCCTACCTGTCTAGCATTAATGCTTTGATCTGCTCACACAGAGAATAGATACTGGGCCTGTAACAAGGGCTAACACATGTCTTTGCTCCTTTTTGTACTAAGTAGAACAAGACAGGGGGACAGGTGGAAATGTGTACAGTTTGGATTAATTCATGTGTATTAGAACATAATCACGATGTGTGGGAATAAAAGCTGAATAAGGGTTCAGCAGTGGCTCGCTGAAGGACTATTCTCTCACTGCACAGAGGAAGCACACACACATGGACACACAAACACACGGCTACATTGGCTCTTTTCCCTTCAAAGCCGTTAGCAGCTTAACATGGCAATGAGAAGTTGGCTTTGAAGTTAGGTGAACATTCACATGGTCGCTGCGGTAAATGAACAAATGAACATCAGCCGCTGAAAAGCAGCCGAACATTCATTTCATGTTTAAATATATTTAATGTATCTATAGAGCAGAGAATAAAGGGAGTTTGCAGGTCTGGGGCCTCTCACTTTGAATAACAGATGAATGCTTTCATCTGCGCGCGGACCATTGATGCTGCTGTGACCAGCGGCAGAGAAGATACATCAGTCATGAGATTAACTGCAGCCCTCTGCCAATCTACTTAGCTGAAGAGAACTTGAATCTATGGAAGTGGTTCCCAGGGGCTGTTAAGACAAACAGCTTGAGGCTGTTGAAACTTGTGCTCGGTGTCTCTTGTCAGGCGTTTTGCGAGCATCGGGTGGCCTCCCTGGCACTTGTCTAAACAGGGCGATGTGAGCACTTCCAAGGTGAGTTTTTAGGTCACTTGTCAGTTGGAATGACAGTGGAGACGGAGATGAGGCCACACCAGAGGAGGCTAGTTGACTTTGTGTACAGAGGGCAACTTATGTTAAATGACAGCTAGTCACCCTCTCAGCCTCAACAGTTTGCTTCAGCTGATGCATACAGAGAAAAAAAAAAAAGATACAACGTGAGCACTCTGGACATAACAGATTAAATTTATTACCCTTAAGTAGTGTGTGTAATTTGTGAGAGAGACCATTGATTGTTGAGTCTCATTCCCAGATCATCAAATACCGGCCCAGTCTCATTCCCAGATTGACAAATGCCAACACACTCTCATCCCCAAATTGTCAAATATTGGCACAGTCTTATTCCAAAGTCGTCAAATACCAGCGCAGTCTAATTTTCACATTATAAAATACAAGCACAGTCGTTTTCCCCAGATCCTCACATACCAGCAGAGTTGCATTCTCAGATTGTCAAATACCGGCACAGCCTCATTCCCAGATCCTCAAATACCAGTGCAGTCTCATTCTCAGATTGTCGAATTCCGACTCAGTCTTAATCCTAGGTTTTCAAACACCAATGTCTTTGGATGATGGTTTGGTCTGATTACCAACTCAATTGCAGGTATTTAATGACCTGGGGACAAGACTCAACAATCAACTTTCTCTTTCCAGATTTACATGCAGCAGTTTTAATATAAAGGCTCTACAGATAAATGCTGACCATGGGATTTAATCACCTGAAATTGGACAAGATTGAAAGTTAAGTCTGGTGATATTTGTCATCAAATCCCAATGAAAGACCAAAACCAACAATGAATTGCTGCCACTGACAATGATTGCCTGTGGAGCTTAAGTTTGATATATCATATTCTGTTGTGCAGATCTACGTTATTGTTCAAAAACTATTAAAAATACATCAGTAGGCCACGCTGTGGTACTGTCTGACATTTCCCTCCATTACAATAACATGAAGAAATCCTTCTGCTGCCATCAAAATTTATTAGAAACAGAATGCATGGCTGAAAATAGTCCATACAAAACTAACAGTGCCCACAGGAGATTATTGGAATTATTATGAAATGGAAGAAGTAGTTTAAAGAAATATTAAGAGGTTAAAATAAAACACAGAAGTATGGTTAACATTTAGAACTACTTTGTCATTTGCAAGTGCCTTCATCATTTCAAGTGTTAATTGTAAAGAGAGATGCAATGTCTCTTGGCTGAGAGTTGTTGGGTGAGAGTCTATTCTGAGCTATTTGTGACTTTGTGACTTATTTTCTTAAAGATTCTTGTCTTCAGTATGAACATGTGGGCTCGCTACTGAGAGCGAGAGACAAAGTAGTGAATACAGACACTTAACCAAAAGGAAGCTTTTTAGATCCATTAACTGAATGTGTTAGAAAGTATCCTGGTGTCAATGACTTATCCTTTAAATTGATAATTCAATTGTGCTAGAAATGAAGAGTTCTTTTTTTTAACCCATGGTGGCCTTGATACGCTGTCATGAGAAATCTGGCAAAATCCTGGTTCATTTTAAAAGCCACATTTTATTTATCTGAAATGATGTACTCTAACTATTATTAATTTGAAACAAAAAAAATCCTCCATTAAAAATCAGAGGTTAAACTGTGTTACCACCTCCGTCGTTCTTGCTCTTGCCTTTTGCCCCTTTTACACGTGCCATGCACTTAAATGCATAGTGTACATATATTCCAACCCACACTCCATATATTACATCGCACACATACACTATCTCGCTCTCTCTTTTGTCGCTTCATCTCCCACACGGGAAGCACAGCTCTTATTCTCTCTCCCTGATCTCATGCCTGCTGATGAGGGTTAGAGAGGACTGTGGAGGGGTGGGGGAGGTGGGATGATTTGACCTGCAGGTGTTTCCCCGTGAGCACAAAGACCTCTCCACAGGTCGATAATGCACACACTAATGGCTGTGAAGTGACTGGCCAGGAATGAGAAATAGCCCTCATCAGTTAGGGTAATGGTGTCCCTGGGCCCTCTCGGCCCATTCAAGGGGAATACTGTCAGATCTTTGGGCTTTCTGTGTGTACCTGCTCATGTTAATTACAGACAGTGGCAGACAATCTCGTGTTTCATCGGGCCAATCCCTCGGTCGTATATCATCCTTATGAGGGCAGCGGTAGAGGGTGAGAATTAATAAAATAAGAGAAAACTCTTGAAAGTGAAGCGTGTATAAAAGCACAATCACTGTGAGACTTATTTATTCATTGCACCTTTGTAACATAGCAGGGATATGCTTTCATATGCCTGGTAAAACTTGCAAAAAGAGTGATGAGTTAGCTCTTTGGTTTAAGCTGAAGACCTCTTGTGCGTAATGGTTAAGATGCATGAAACAGAAATTGACAGCTATGCACAAGTCTGCTCATTCTATGTCTTTAAATATCACGTCAGTCAATACATTAAAGTGAACATCCACACTCTGGATTTCACACACTGCTGTAATTTATCATCCACAGTTATTTTTTTCTTTGATAAAAAGGACAATACTTAACAACTGAAGGACACTAAGAAAGCTGTGATCATTTTCACACAGTGCTGCTGAGTTGAGCAACAGAGCTATAACTCAGTTTCAGTCCATTGTGCTGATACGGATTAGAAGCCAGTCTTACATCCAATACTCCTAAAACTGTTACTTTGATCATCATATCAATAATGGCTGGAAAAGTAAAAGCTTTGGAAAATCCTGTCATCAAGACATTTTTAAACATCCGTACATCCCTCTGGTCATGACTGCACTTAGCGAATGGTATAGTCATGATAATAATTTCAACAAAACGGCCCACCTCCTTCACCTCCAGCTCAACACTGAGAGTTGCTAACAGGCAGGACAGCTTGATGTTATTCTAAAAATGGCATCGCAGGTTGCGCGTCCTTGTGTCTTTGTGCGTGCGAGCCTGTTTATTTTGAATGTGCATGCATGTGTGGCTTGATTCAGCAGGGTGTCATGGACATGCAAACCGTCATGTTGCTCTATTTTTGACTCGGAAAGCAGATGCCTTGTTTACGCAAATCAAGATGACACAAACAGGAGGGACTTGGTCCTATAACTTTATACTGTATATACAGAATGGATAATTATAGAGAGTTATAAATACAAGACATAAATATATGTTGTGTGTAGAAATTAGCCCACATGCAGCCCTGAGCACAGTTGGAGATTGAGTGGCTTGGTGAGTCAGATAATTGAATGAGTCAGCCGTGACGAGGGGCGCTCATGGGTTGCAGGAACAAGACGAATTTTAACTTTCAATAAAAGGAAAGACAGGAAGTGGACCAAAAGGCACCAATGTTGATCATGTAATCACAACACTAGAGTTGCGTTGTTTTGCAGTCGTGTCTGTTCTCACTGCTCAGTGATGCTTTTGGGCTATTGTGGGATTGGAATAAAGGGCAAACATACTAAATGTGCATCAGAAGATGTATTCTTAGTTAAAAGTTTAAAGCATATTTGTCACAGAAAATTACTTTGTACTATTACATTTTGTAAGTGTAATCATAAATAATTGTATGGAGATGTACAATTCACACGTTTATGGTTTAGATATTTTGGAGGACCTTCAAGTCCTTCACTGTCTACAAAGTGTCTAAATGTTAAGATACCGCAAAAGCAAGAATTTGTAGATGTTACTTTACGTTTTTGGTACGTCTCTGGTCATGCATTTTTGTGCCAAAAGCTTCTCTGATCAGATTTGTGGAATAAATATACTGTACGTTCAAGTAAGGACAACACTAATCAGTGTATTTTATTATGCATAAAGTTTATGCTGACAGTCATCAAAGTGAAGACTGACCAAGAGCACAAGATTTTCTACAACAATATTGTAAAAGGTACAGGAACTTATGGAGCACACTGTAGGCAGAATGTTACGCATAAATAAAGGAGGATTCCGATCAATACATTAATTTCTGTGGTTTAATTGCACTTATTTAACTTGCATGACTTTAAGTAGATTTTGCTCCTTTAATTATGCCTACCCCTAAACATTCAATATGCACTTGAATTTAATTAGTGAGGAACAGTTTTGTAACTGCACATCCGCTTCACCGCCAAAATTACATATTCTGAATCGGATGTCCTTTGGGATTAAAGAACGATTAGTCAGTGGGTCTTTCTGTGCTGTTAGCAACCTGCTGGCAAAACGGCATGGATAGAAGAATAACCGTGTTTTGATGCTGCTGTTTCCTCATAGCCTCATCCGGTCACAGCTTTTGAGAAGCATTTCTAAATATACAGTTATGTCCATTCACCCTTCTCATGTCCTAAATGACTTTCCCCATTTCTGTCAGTGCCATAGGGGCCCCTGTGCTTTTTTTTTCCAAAAAGGCACAACAAAGTGAAGGGAAATTCAAAATCACATGATAGAAGTACTTCAATTACTAGTCTGTTTACCTGTATCAAGATGCGAGGTAGAGAGGTCAATTTCAAATCAAACAAATAAAATATTAAACAAGAACATCCAAGAGTAAGAAACTGCTTTTGGCACTCTCTTTGATGCCCGCTGAGTCAGAGCTGCTGAGAGAGTTGTTTCTTCAGGACTTGATAACCCAGTTTGCAAAGGCAAAGACAAGGAAGGAGAACTTGTCAATGTAAGGACCATTGTGTGTATGTCTACATCTCCAGTACTGTTTGATGTGCTGCTGTATGTGCTGATTTCAAAAGACCATTGTTGTCTATGGTATGCCCTTAGAATTTCTTGGCGCAACAGAAACCAGCTGTCTGATGTGATGGATGGATTTGGCGTGTTTATGTTTTTCATTACTGGAAACCTGGCCATGTTGTTGGATCACCAGATGGCACTGTCGTGTGCAGCATTGTGTGTACGTTGTATGATGACATTGCTGTAGATTTCCTGTCCCTGAATAGTCATTTACTGAAAAAATTTACATGAACATCAATGCACCAGTTGCTTTGATGAATCAGTTCAAGGAATCAGTTCAAGGCAATATTTTAATTACTCTGATTATATGGTTCCACTGCATGCTTCCAAACCAGTTTACAGAGATGAATTTAGTAAGCGGGCTACTGCTTGCCAAACCATTGAACTGAACTATGTTGTGTGGTTTGTAAATACAACCTCTGGTAACAACATGCAAATTATTAAATAAATGATGAAGCATTGAAAATCTAAGTTTTATTAATATTGTTTGAGCTATTTAAGTTATGTTTTCATTTACTGTGACATCACTCTAATCAAACCTGCAAAACTTTTTGTTTTTGCTACAGTGGATCAAATGACCATGTATAATTTGAAAAGAGTAATTTGAAGTGATATTTACAGCCAACTGAGCTTTTCCTGTGTAGTGTTTTAGCTCATTGCTACAGCATGCTGGCATGATCTCATCCCGACTTGTCATATTTTGTTTCTAAAGAATTTGCATTGAATCTTGACTAGGGCTGGGCATCGGTACAAAATACTCATACTATATTGACTCAGTATTTTTCAGTTTTTTGCAAGGAGTTATTGGCCCACTATGACAGCAGCTACAACCATACACTCTGTGGTGTGAGATGAAGTCGAGCGCACTTGGGAGAAGTTTGCCTTCGGGGCTTTTCCTGGAGACCCTTTCTTATCAACAGATGTCACCAAAACGTTTGAAAGTATGGCTACACTTCATACCTGTGGCATCTGGTGGCATTTCTTGCAAATGAATGCTTCCATTCACATTATTAGTATTAAATTATTTAGAATAAAAAATGTATAGAATTAAGTACTGTATTTGTATTGTATCACTTCAAGGCTTCTAGTATCGTAATTATTTAATCAATACCCAGCCCTTATCTTGATGCAGAGGGTGTTGGTGGTAAGAAGGGGTTTGCGGTGAGATTAAGCCAATAGTTAGCAAAAGATTGTAGATGTTGTTAAAAACACCCAGCTTTGAGTGCCTCAAATGTGGCTGGAGAGTCAGTGGTGTGATGCTAAATAAATACTCGGCTTTGAGTGGCACAAACGCTGCAACCGATGTAGTTGTTTGTTGGTCTGTTGGAGTGTAAGTTCTGTGTTTATTGGACCAGTTCACCTCCACTTCCACCCTCCCTGAGCAGACTTTCATGCTCTTTAAACTGTGTCTGTTGCGGACAGGGTTATATTGAGGATGGCACAGTGCCTCTCACACAGATGCTAAATGATGCTGACATTTCCAAAGCAGCATATTTTGACACTGTTGGCATAAGACCAGGCTGGACACGCATCTTTACTGCTGTGGTTCACCCTCAACGCCCTCTTCAGTCTCATTACCATTTGATGGATAAACAAAGCTAACAAGTAGCTGGTAAATGGAGCATTTCACTGTTTTCCTAAGGAATTGATGGAGGCCAAAATGGAGCTAAAATAAGGGTGTATCTATTGGATATACATCCTATAATATTGGAGTTGCATTTATTTATTTATTTATTTTTGATTTAACCTTTATTTAAATAGGTAAGGCCATTGAGAGCAAAGAAAAACAAACAAACAACAACAACACCAAACATATTACAAAATACATTGATAAAACATGAGAAGTGTGGTAGACAAGTGGAAAAAACAAAACCCCAAACACCTGCTAACGTATCGCCTGGGCGTGTCAACTACTGCAACAGCATGTGTTCACTATGACCACGTTTAGATGCTAGTATGTACATTTTCTGCTTATTTTCATTCTGAAGTCATCAAATACTGCTGCTTTTGCAGTGATTTTGGTGAAAGATCCCGACACCAAAAGCCAACTTTTGTGGCGTTATGATATGCTGCATAGTAGCAGTAGCGGAGAATGTGGCCGGACAGAACCATTTGCGGTGTTATGATACCCTGCAGGATGTAACTGGACAGCTTTAGGTTGAAATGCTGCTGGTAGCAACATAATATAGGGGGCACAGTGGGAGTCTGGTGTTCACTTCTTGTCTAAATGTGATGGGTTTATTTTTCCTACACCTAACCATGTCTGCTTTTTCCTAAACCTAACCTAGCATGTGCTTTGGCTGATGTCCCAGTATTGGTTGCCTGAACATAGCCATGTGCATTTGTAGTGTAATCTCACCATGTGCTTTTGTTGACATCCTGGCTTCGGTAGCAGCATCCTGGAAGGTCAACAGCGGATGCAGATGGATACCTAGAGATGTGTAGACGCAGAGGTCCACTGCAAAGCGGCAATATGTGACAGCTTTGGATGAGGACCAGTTCAAATATTGTGTTGACAGCTTGCTCTGCTGCCCTCAAGTGGCCAAAAACATCAGCTAATTCTGCTTTAAGATAATTAGGCCTTTACACAACACTTTTCTTACATCAGTTAAATCCTAATTACTGTCCTCATACATGGAATGTATGCACATTTCTGTGCATTGTCAGGAAAAGCAGATTTGAGTTTCTTTTATTAGCATTAGCATTTTATCTAATTTGAGACCAAGTGGTTATTTTCTTTGCAGACCTCCACTCACAATTTCATGATTATTAATCAATATATAAGAGACTGTGTAATGTGTGGGTGGGTTAGAGCCATATTGTGTCTGTGTATGTGTGTGGAGAGTATAGAGAGCCCTTATGCTTAAATATCGAATATGCAACATTTCAAAATAGGAATCCAAAAGGAAGAATGCCAAAGACAGAGAACAGTTAAAGATAAAGTGAATGTGTAAGCCAGAAAAACATCAAGGATGCATTAGATGGTAACTTGGCTGAGAAAAATAAAGCCTCAAGATTTATAAAAAAAAACAATGCAGCACATCCAAACTAGCTGGCAGAAACATACAGTGCTATAGTCTGAAGTAAGAGCGGTAGCCAGTGCAGTCCATACTATACCAGACTATCACTTATGTTACAGAGCCAACTGAAATGCGACAGAGCCCATTTAAATCTCTGAAGATGGGTTTGCTGTTTTTTGAAAAATGTTGTACAATATGGGAAGCAGTGACTAAATTCATGGACTTTCTGATTATCTGCTGTGGTCCTCTGCCTTCAAAGAGATAGTACCTTCATTGGTATTGAAGTAAGTCCATTTTCTCAGCAGTTTGATTGATTAAGATAATAACATGGAACCATCACAAGAAGTGGTGGAAGATTTGATGACCTGACATAATAGTTAATGTTGTCTCCTTTACTTGTAAAATGGAACAGCATGACTTTGAGCGCAGCGCTAGCCATTTTTCCTGTTAAACCTTCGACTCAAATATTTTTCAAACCAAGGAGAGAGGGTTACATCACCAGACGCACAACATGATCTTGTAAGTTATGCCACTTGTCCTAGGAAATACTTCTCAAAGTCAGTTTCTCTGTTTACATTCCTTCTCAATGAATGATTACACTTTCATTATTTCATACAAAACTAACACAATATGATCCATTCTCCTGTGTCTAATCCACATTTGAGTTTATTAGAAATACAGTCGTTTTCCTTCAGCTCAAAAGCAGTGCAATAATAGAGAATGATCAGCCAGACATGCCCCAGTATTTTTAGAGTGATACATCCATGAAATTGGATCCGCTTCTCACACTCTCATCCCAACCCGTTATTAATATTCTATATCATCCGCACACTTCCTGTGCTACATCCAATACTGTTTAGTGGCCTTGGTGGAAACATTTGGCTTTTGATTAACCATACAATTAAAGTGCATTTTACCCTACAATGATAAGAATGTACTAAAAAATAACTGTTTCAAAGACAGGCCTTAAAAGCAGGGATTCTCCCTTTGAAAACATGAACATATCTATAAAATTCAAACATGACTTATAACACATTGGTATTCAGTGTATTTCTCTGAGGAGACACTGCTCTGCGGGCTGTATTCTTTGCTGCTGTTGTCATATATTTTTTTAAATGTGGGGTATGTTTTCGGATCTCAAGCATTTGGCGGAGGACAAATGGCACAAAACCACTTGTGACAACCTGAAAAATTTGTGAGAGCATGATTTTTTGAATAGCAGCTTTTATTGGGCTGCACTGTTGTTGGGCAGCAATATTAGCTGTTATTGAAGTGCTGTATACCAGGGGATAGTCTCTCAGAAGGAGGCTGGCTCGAAGACGCACATATTGGCACAATGGCACAGGCATCCTGGCTCTGGCTCAAAATCTGTCCACTGCTGATACACTACCCTCAACCTGGATGAGTAATGAGTATAAATATTAGTATAAAACAGCATTAAATACAGAGCATAATATAATAGTTAATATAACAGTATTGTGTCAGTAGAATGTTATTATATGAATTTTACAATGTTTAGTATATTAAAATAGGCCTATACCACTGATATATACTAATTCCAACAGGACAAACAATACGGGACTTTTAAAAAAAAAAACAATAAATATTTATGATTGAATAATTTTTAGGATAGAGAGATGGAGAGGCCCTTGTAAAGAACCTTTCATCTTCTGTCTTCCAACCTCTCAAAGCACTTTCAAACTAATTGTCACATTAAGCTAATCACACACATTAATACACTTGTAGTTGAGGCACCTGATACATATATAGCCAGCTGGCCATACCCACAGCTTGCTTATATTACTTTATCTTGTCTTATAATATCGGCTTAAATTTACGGCTTCTGCTGAAGAACCTTGACTAGTTGAACTGGTATCACTGGGCACACTGGGCCATGCTCTCTGCTCTCCCTCCTGTCTGCTGCCTTCAGACTCATCAGCAACCCAGTCTCACTCCCAAAGTCATCAAATACCAACACATGGTCAGTGGCGCTCAGCGTCAGATAGCAACGCACATAGGCACCCTTAAGAGACTGTATTAGAGGCACTGGTTGGGGGTGTTTTTTTGACGCTCTGAGCAACTGCCATAAGATAAAGAACGAGAACGTTCACATGAGGCGGACAAGAGGAGAGGTGGATGAGTCAAACAAAGTCTGGACCTTCTCTTGGGAGACTGTGTGAATCCAAGAAGTAAATGAAGTTATTTTAAAAACATTATATGTGTTGGTTATACTCAATTGAAGAGGGCTTGCAGCCCACTCATCTTGGCCGACCACACAGCGCTTGGTTGTCTTTATATGTATTTCTTCCATTGCATCAGAGAGAACCGATTTCAGTGAACCAGATGAATCATTGGAATCCAAAGTACTAAATATCTTTCACACCCTTCTAGAGTAGAACATGGCTTTTAACCCTTTGAAGCCTGAGAAAATTGGTTTGATTTATTTCAAAAACATGGCAAGAAGGCAACAAGGAACTTAAAAGACATGACAAAAACTGGTAAAGACATTAGTAAAAACATTACAAGAAAATTACCTGAAAATAAGCAAAAAACAAAAAACAGAAAACTATAAAAAAAAAAAAGAAAATGACTGAAATTTCAAAAATATATTTGAATACATTTTTTCCTATAACACAATTTTTGATTAGAAATACATATATATTTGTACATTTTCTCTATTTTGCTGAGAATTTTCTAATAACCTCCCCCTTTCAAACTAATTTTCAGGTCATTATCACCTTTGACTTATTTCTAGCGGTTTGTGGGACATTTCTTGTTCAGTTTGTCTTTGCTTTTTTCTCCATGTTTTCCCCCCAGAGAAATCAAACCAATTTGCTCGGGTTTCAAAAGGATTAAATAGCTTGTGAAAGGTGTTGTAACGCAGCACAAGAAAACTGGTGCTGATCCTTATTTCAAAGGGTTTAAGTGTCATGAACAGATCTGCTAACTTCTTTTAGTTTTTTCTCAAAAATAACTTAAATTAAAGCCCATTAATCAGTAGTTTTGCTTGTGACCAACCCACCGAGTCATCCCCAAAACGTACAGTCAGCCAAAGCTCCACTGAGATTATTTGGCATCTTTTAGCTCATTGTTTGGTTGTTTTGGTTTTTATTCACGTAAAATTTACTGTGTACAGACTGCATGAATGTATTAAATGTTTTAAAACAGAGCAAAACAATTTATTGTTGTCAAAACTGACACAGCTGGACTGTGGCTTGAACCAGAGTTGGCAAAAATACAGTATGAATCTTTTAGACTCATTCATGGTGTTTTTGGTTATCGTTGTGCCAGGAGTTCACAGGTTATTTTTCCAGGCTTGCAGGAAAACAAATTGCTGTGCCTACAGTCCACAGTGCCCACCATCTGGGGTCCCAGCCAATCTCGAAAATGAGTTAAAAAGGTACAGAATAAAACCAATTCAAGCTTAATAAAGAGAATATCTAAGTAATAAAAATGTGTGTTTTCCAAAATGAATAGACATGAAGGGCCCAGTCTCCCATCACCATAGCTATTATTTGCTTGGTGACTGAGAATCCCAGGCAGCCAATTACAGGGCCCGTCAAACTGTCAATCACCACAAAGCAATTCATAGAAATCAAACAGTAAACTGTCACAGTGACATTATCAGGTGCTGAGGAGAGAGAAAAGAGGATGCTCGAGCACCAATTAAAGGAGCTGGATGCGTTGCTAAGGAGGAATACAGACAATGTTGACTCTGAAAATTGAGGAAGATGGAAAGAAAACTAACCTACAACCCCATGACATTTTCAACACATGTCGGCAGCTCATCTTTTATTCCCCAATTTACTCAGAAATTGTGCAATAAAGTGGCTTAACATGAAATGTGTCACCACCTGTTGCACTGTTGCACAGCGGTGGCTTTGTCAACTAGACAGGTGCGGCCCGACAAACGTGATCATCACTCCTTAAAAGCGGAATCTGGAAGGCCAGTCATTGGTGTAGGATATATGCAAATAATCATGAAAGATGTTACTCGTTGATGAATTTGCCCTGCTCTTATTGTTAAAGGTTTTTTTTTGGTCTTTATGACATTTTCACACTGGATGCAGTACCATCCTGATATACCATGCTGCATAGTGGCCTGTCAGCAATTACCATTCACACCAGAAGCACATTTATCTGAACTGGCCAACAAAAGATTCTGATCTTTTCTAAGCACACATACAGTATGTCAGCTTGTGTGTACTGTATGTGCATGTGTGCGTGTGTGTTCACTCGTCCCTCTAGCTCTCTGTTTAGATACAACTGACAAATATGTGTTAGCACTGGATGCATACTTGATCATTAATTAGATCATTTATATCATATCTAAAATATACTTTGTATCATTAAGAACTGATTATCAGTGTATTTTTTTGTCAGATTCACTTGCAGCTCGCAGAAAATATATGCCAGAAGCCAAGACCAATGCTTGGCAATGCCAGGCGGCCACAGACCAGGGGGCCAGTGCATATCCTGTGTCAACAGGCCAATTGGTTAACATGGGCGCAAAAAATCTGTGCTCCTCACGATGATTTTGCTCTCTTCCAGTGTGAACCCTGCGTTTCTCTATAAATCCGGTACAAGCATGCTTCAGATGGAGCAAACGTCTCTTTTTTTTACCCTTTTTATCATTCTGTGTCCCCTCTCTAAATTTTACATTTTGTGAGTCAGTGATCACAGCGCAAGCTTGTCATGATTTTTTTTTTTTTTTTTGCCTCAGCAGCAGTTTGAGGCATTTGAGTTGCAGGATGCTTAATTATTGATCTGTTGATCTGGTCAGAGCTGATTAGATCAGATTGATAGATGAGAGGAGCAGCTTCTGCAGAGGGAAGAAAGGCAAACTCTTAAACACAGCACAAAGAACGTTTCGCTTTCACTTTCATCTGTGCCCAGGTTATACTGACACACCGAGTGGTGTAATAATTAACCAAATGCTCCAGTAGTGCTCCTAATGAACAGCCCAGCTCCAAAAGTATAAAATCAATATGTGGTGGCAAATGTTTTAAATGTTGTGGGCCGCTACAAATAAATAAATGTGTGGGAAACCCTGGTGCAGAAAGTGAGTTGTTATTTTAATTTTGTCTTGTATTTAGGTGTAAACTGAAGAGTGGGGTATGGTCAAAATAAGTCAGCTTGTAAGAGCTTGGTCAAAGATAACGTCTATAGAGAGACCATGGATGAAGAATATATGTTGAATTATTAACTGCACTGTCTGCTTGGGAGTGGGTGGTATAGAAAGGAGAGTTAAATTTTTACTTCACTATATCCACAATCTCTATGTGGATGTTTGTATCAGATCCATCTGCATCCAGCATGTATGCACCAGCCTCTGCTTGTCCTTGTCTTTGCCTGTCCTTCAGTTTTACATGTTGGCGAACCAATTGAGATGCCTGTTTTCTCATATTCTGTGGACAAACCTAGAAGCTAACGTCACCATGATTCCCCTGTCAAATAACCTAAGGGATTTTCCCATTTGATTTTAGATCACTTCAGAAAAAAAGCTCTATGACAAACAAACACTTGTGATACTTCCACGTTTTGGTCACTGCGATAATCTTCACAAATAAACACACTTTTAGCATTTTTGGAGCATAAATGCAATCTCTGGACATAAATGACAATAAGATCTGCAACAGTACACTTCCACTACAATGCTGTAAAGCCTAGTTTGGCACAGATAGGCATATTGAAGTTCTGTGATCCCATTTCTTCTTGTTAGCAAGTTTTTAGTTCATAGTTAGTTTTTTAAGACAAAGCTTCAAAGTTTGCAAGTGGGTTATTTACTGACATTTTATTTCAAATAACAAAAAGTGGAAGTCTTGTAAGCTTGTTCTAACCACAGACCTTATTTAAGGCTCCTAACCAGAAACCTTTTCAAAAAGCCCATTGACTTTGAGATGAGGGAATTGGAGGTGCTATAATACAGATTTCTGGGTTTTAGGACTCATTACTGGGGTTCTCTATAACTTATCAATTTTTGTGTCTTCACTGTCTGGTAACAGAATGCCTGACATCATGCCTCTGATCATTAAGTGTTCTTCGTGTATTTAATGGTCTGTTCATGCTGTTATTACATTTTGAGCCTTTGTTACATCTGATCTCATCAACTCGCATCCATCTGTTGGCTGCTATCTGTGCTCGGATTTTTCAGAAACACTGCAAATTCATTTAAAGGTTGGCGGGGGTGTTTATAATTGTGATCATGCCTGTTCTCTGTCATGCACACATGTAGAAATTATCTGGATTGTTTTCAGTCAGTGTGGCCTCCTGCTCTCATTTACAACAGCCCTGATCATCCATCAAATCAGACTTAACTTTTTCACCTCAATCTCCACTGCTTGTGTTTCCGACTTAGAGCTGAGTTGCGTGCTTCAAAAGATGAAGTAGCAAAGGATCAAAAGCTCTGCTCTCTGAACAAGCAGAGCAGTAATAAATCTGTCTGCGTGTAAGAGAAACAATAAGAGGGCACGAAGGTGAAAAAAGGTGTTCATGCTCCTGGTGATGGTTGCATACACGTGTGTGATTCCATGTGTACGTTTGTGTAGGTGAATGTGTGTCCTTATGCTGCACTGGCGTCACGGTTCTCTCCAGTGTATCTACCCTGTTTACTTTGTTCTTCTCTCCATCTTCCCCGTGCTGTGTTGGCTGCCTCTCGACTGGCAGCTTTCCAAAAAGAACAGCTTCCAATATTAGTGTGCTTGAATGCTCACAGACACACAGACACAGAGACACACACCATACATACATATACACACACACACACACTTTGAAAATGATCCTTAGACAATATTACTAAGTCTGGTAAAAGTAAAATTGGCTTGGACACAGCCGTCTCAAAATTGTGGCTCTGCCAGCGAAAGTTTTGCCATTCCTCTCCCAACTTTTTTTGACTAAAGTAAAATAAATACAGAGCTGTCCTGGTTTTATGAGAAGTATCAAATTCATTGCAGGATCTTTTCATCAGGGACAAACCTGACAGTCTGTGTAAGATCTGTACACTAGTTGTAGTAGGTTGCTCTGGATACAAGTCTAAAGCATTTTTTTTTAAACCTAGTCCACCCCTGCTCATAGAACCAGGGTTATAGTTTGCAGTCTCTTTTGTCCATCACTGTGCACCATATCTTCACTGCCAGCTTGTCAAATACAGACTCTTGGTCAGTGGCCGTAAACGTCACATTATGATGCTCTACATACCCCTGCATGGGTTTTGGATGTTCAGACGGAATTTTGCGTTTCTTAGGATGGCGAAGGAACGGCCCGTCTTCTCTGCCTTACTCTGCCTCTGATAGACTTACCCTAACCTTAACCAATCCCACTCCTGTTGCCTAAACCTAGCCAATCCAACCAATGACGGCAACAAGTACTTGCCAAACACAGAGAGTGGGATGGAATTTGCCTTAGATGGTGTCTCAATTTACTTACATACATTGTCTCTTTATGAAAATGAAAAAAAAAAACTGATTTTCACAGGAACTGTATCATTGTTGCTTGTTAAATGTGCACAGCCTGTTTTCAAAATAAACTCAGAATGCAGGTACAAAAAAAACCCAGTTTTTTAGTTTAGGCAACAACGGTTTTGCTTAAACATAGTTGAGTTTAATACTATCTTAATTTGGGCTGTCGAACGATTTATCTTTTCATTATTTGCAGAATTTCAATAGCTAATTGTGATAAATCACATTTTTAATCACGTCTACAATCCCATTATTTTGCATCACTTCAGATTGTCTTGATTAGGAATCAAATGATAGCAAAAAACTGCATTTGATGAGCATAAAGTGGATATGTTTGTAAAGTGGAGACTCATGGATATCCATAGAACCCATTTTCATTCCGATGTCCTAAGGTCAGAGGTCAAAGGACACCTGTGAAAATAACCATGGTGCCCTTCTATCCCCAAAATGTAGCCTTAATTTGAACATGAGTAAGCCCCCTTCCTGGGATGCTAGCATGACATGGTTTATACCGCTGGATTCCTCAGGTCTTTTTTACTTTATGATATGATACCAGTCAAACACATGCGACTTGCGTCACTAGTGTATCATGCTACTCAAGCTAGCACATTTAGTTAAAAAAAACCTCGATTGACTTTTGGATTAAAACGTGGAACAAACAGTGGTCTCACCAGTCAGGAGTTTGTTTGACCTGCACCCTCATGTGCCCCACACACTGTCTCGCTCTTCATACTATGTGAGGTGCTTAGAATGTCAAAAAATGCTGCTGCCCAGTGTGTCTCATACCTCAGCTAAAAGTTTCCTCCGTGCGTTGATGTTTGACGCAGAGCACCTGTGACCAAGCGACAGTATTTGGCGAGTTGGAATAAGATGAAAAATGTTAACATTTTACAATATCCAGAGATGCATAAATATGCAGCCTGAACTAGCCACGACTTATTGAAGTTACAGAGGGGTAACTTGGCCATTGTTTCAGGTTTACTGTCTCCAAGTATCTTAAAGGTGTTTTTTTTTGTACTTTAGGTGAGGACAGTAAATAGATATTGTCCCAGGGGTTCTAGCCACTGGACTATAGAGTCCTCTGTGCTGCAAATGTTGTTTTGGGGCAGCACTGAAGTTATTTGCTTGTTCTTGGTGTCATGGTTGTTCAGGCAGCCACGCATCCCTCTATTTTATGGTCTGCATTCGCCTGTCACTGTCTCATCTAATTAGTTACTGCCCTCAATGTGTATTCATTCCTTTTTCATGGCCAGACATGTGAGGTTGGAGGTGAGTAAGACATGTCGTTACCAAACTCTTCACATATGAGCTACCAGACATGGTTGCCCAGGGTAGTTTTACTTACACCAGAAAAGAGATACTGCTTGACCTATTTTAACCCCTTAGAACCTGGATTGTTGGTATCTTTCGAGAGCTTTTAAATTTCTGAGACCAGAGAAAATTGGTTTAACTTCTTTTGAAAACACGAGAAATAGGCAGTGACCAAGAAATATCTCTCAAATTGTAAAAAAAAATAGTAAGAGGTGACAAGAAATTGACTTGAAAATTATCTGTAGAGATATAAGTAGATTTTTTTTTTATACTGTTTGACTCTACTAATAACTCTTTTTATAATTCCTATGATTTTTTATTTAAAATTATGCAACAGAAAACACATTTTTAGAAGAAATTAATATGCTCAGGTTTCAAAAGGTTAAGAAAAATAGAGGTACTTTTAAAAGTTTGTCAATGATGCCTCACCAAATGTATGAGGTGCAATTGCTAAGCTTTTCAATTAATCTTTCAAGCTGTCTTTGAACTACACATTTTAGCTTTTTTTTTCTTTTCCTGAGGCCAACTTGCTGTAGAGACGTTGTTTTGGGAAGCGTGTGTGGCTCACGCGGTGTATGTGTCCAGCCAATCAGACCTGTGACCTGTAAAGCATATGGATACACAACATGGGAGTGTGTAGCAGGAATTTTACCTTGTGATTTAATATGTATGAGCTTGTGGAGACAGGTTGGGAGGTTAATGTAAAATCTAACCACAGTACCCTTGTACACACATATAGGTTTATTCTGCCTTTTCCCAGAATCATTAAACATTAACTGAGAGGGTAATTAATTAAGTACTTCTATGTCCAAATTACTTTTCTAACTGAAACAATAATGAAAGCTTCCATCACAATATAAGAGAAACCAAAGTCCAAACCATTAATGCAGACCATCTTTTCCGCCTGCACAATCCATGCCAAAACCTCCCTCAGTCCCTGTGCAATAGCCTCTCCGGTGTGCTCTTGAGGGGAAAAAATGCAGTTTGCAGACTTCTCATTGTTAAGTCACCACTGATATAATGAACTGCAAGGTTCATATAAGGCTCTGTTGTCGGAAAATATTCAGCTTTCTTCAGATCCTTTGGGTTCTCTCTTCACATTTGGTATACAGAACACGCAGCATGCAGCTTTTAAGAAACAATTGCAAGAGGGGATTATATAACATTTGTTAAGGGTATTAATCATTTTCTTTAAACCCCTGTTGTGTGCGGCATTGATGGGAACCCTGTCTTTTCTAGAGTAATAAGTGACGGCCTCTGTACTCTCCGTGTGCCTCTGGGAGATTCATAGACACAGAGATACATTAAACCGTATCTGTTCTGCTGGTGTTGGAAGTAATGAACGGGTCGTGTGTAAAGAAATGAGACAATAGTTCACTTATTTTTATAGCGTTTATTAATATGAATATTTTGTCCTATGAGACTGTGAGTGCTCCCACTTCCATTCAGTCAGCGTTGTCCTTGAAACTACTGTATAACATGTTCTTTTACCTTTCTACAGTGTCTTAGCATATTGCATGAGGTCGCTGCCTACAGCATGCTATTGAAGTCGTGGTATAGCACAAGGTCATTATTTATTCACAGTAAATAAGGGTAAATAAAGGTAGGACTTTTGTAGCAGTGCTTAGGTAAAAGTAGAGAGAAGGTCACACACTGTACTTCACAAGAAGTGGTGAATTCCCTTTAAAGGTCCAGTGTGTACAATTGAGGGGCATATATTGGCAGAAATAGAATATAATGTAGTGAGTTTATTTTCTTAAGGGTATAATCACCCTAAGATAAGAAATGTGTTTTTGTTATCTTAAAATGTAAAGTCTTTATCTAAGGAGCAGGCCCTCATTCACAGAGTATGCCATGCTCCACCCAAAGGGCAACTCTAAGGCTAAAAACTAAGCCAATATGGAAGAGCTAAACCTGTAATTCATCAAATGGCCACTTGAGGCTGGCTTCAAAACAGTAAATCCTCACAGAACCCTAGCTAATTTCAACGTTCATGACAACTGTCTGGGGGGGATTTATTTCTATTTTTTTTAAATAATTCACCCGTTTATATTTTATTGAAGCCCAAAGTTACACATTTTTAAGGGCAGGCCACTTGAGTGACAGACTGTGAGTAGTCGCTACTGGTCACTGCAGACTGTGAGTGAGATTCACCCCTCGCTCCTCTACAGCTCCAACCTCTCATCAAAATATGGTCACCTGTGGCTCCAAAAAACAGAGATGGAGTCGGCCAAAATGCCAAAATCGAGGCTTCAAAACAACAGTCCACATTCCAGTGGGTGACATCACAGTAGCTGCGTCCATTAATTATGAGGTCTTTGGTTGCACCGCATGTTTCTACAGGGACCAGGAATGGACAAACCAAACACTGGTTCTAGATAGGGCCATTTGTGTTTTCATGTCGACCACCGTAGTTAGCAGCATCAGAAAAACATGACATTTTTTTTTTATTCAACATGAACTTCATTTTTAACATGAAACAACTTTATTCTGTGTTTTTACAGGTTTAAATCACTGGGTCCATTTGTTTAGAAGATGAAGAGACATCTGCGGACAATCAGGCTCCCGCTAAAAACCTCCTGAACGTCTGCATTTGAGGTTATCAGAGGAAAAAGGTGAGCACACATTAGCAGGTGCTGCTCTAGCAGCCCGTCTATGAAGTAACGTGAAATGCTATACTAAGTGTTTATACTGCTTTAAATCTCCTGTTCAATTTGTTTTGGAGAGAAAGAGCCCTCTTAATTCAGCTCTTGCTACAAAACCTCCTGAACAATGAAAACTGAGAATCCTAGGCAGGAGTTTACATTTGACACTTAGAAGAAGTTTCAGCTGGTTGTGCTCTGGATTCCAATGAATACTATACATTGCTCCTTTAACAGGCTTTGTGGGGTGCTCTGCTGGGTTACTAACATTTGTTGTATTGGTATATAAGTTATATATGTTCTTTGCAAATCAGGACAAATCCAACAATCCACACTGACTATATTCAGTATATATGTTTGTTATACTTCACCTTTGAACAGCGTCCTGTAACTCCAGCAGGTTTGAGGTTAGAAGTATTTGCCTCTTCTCATAGCGTTAGGGTTTCAATGAGTAACCTTCGATCGGTGTCACACTGTTTCCCCCTAATGGATCCTGCCACGATCCCCTGTTGTGACACCAACGCGGCAAGAAATGGCCATGAACCTGATGACTGAAGAGCTGGCCAGCCTTCAAGGACAACACTATGTGGGGGATGAAAAGGCAGATGGGGCGCACTCAATACAGCCTGACTGATCATGCACAGTAGGCACACAACACTCATCCACACTCATCCGAGGGCAGGGAGGGGTTGCATCAAATATACAGAATCTGTCCTCAAGAACCACACAAGGATAAATGTGCCCACTAGGCCTTAAGCTTTCAATACCAGTCATTCACGCTAAGGCAAGGAGGTGGCGGTAAGCTACTTTTGTCATTCCACTCACAGATTTAGCACTTCCCTCAACCAAAGTCTGTTGTTCCACATGCAGAGATCTTTCACTTGCTTTGTCGAAGAGTCAGAGCCAGCATTAAGGCTCTCTTCAAAGGGAGCAACTTAAGGGGAATCTCTTCAGCGGGCTCATATGGCTCACAAGAGGGAGACCTGAGCAGAACGGGTAGCTCCCAGTGGAGACCAGATGGGTGAAGAGTTAACTCACCCAAGGCAGAAACGATTTTAGGAGAGGGTGACTGAACATTGGCCTCTCACCATAACCGAAATGACAGAGGGAAATTGCCCTCTATCAACAGAGGCTGGATGAAAGACAAGACTGAAGAGATCAAACAAGGACAAAGGGCTGAGCTTTTTTTCCCCACAACACCTGAATCCACCCATTGCCTTACAATTTAAACTTCAGTGCTGGAGAACAATGCCATCGGTGCTCAAAAAAGTAAATTTTCTTTTAATTTTCTTTTCCCATATAATCTTGCGTTGATAACAGCTCAACTTCTAAATAAATTGCTTTATTTCTGACTCTCAAAGCACAAGTAGTTACACTTTTACATGGATAGTTAGGTAATAGCTGAGGCAGGAGGCATTATATTTTTGGGTTGTCCGTCCATCTGTGTGATTCTTGTGAACGGCGAAGCATTTAGGGGATTTCTTCAAATTTTGCACAAACATCCACTTGGACTCAAAAGTGAACAATTGAGAATTTGGTGGTTGAATTTGGTTTTTCAAAAACACTTTTTTAGCTGTATGTCATATCTCAGGAACAGAAGAGGAGACTTTTGGTCAGATACTGAATTGGTGACTCTACTTTTGGGTGTCCACCTTGAAACTGGAAGCTGTGTGCAAAGCATCCATGTATGTAAACTGTAACTACAACTTGAGTGGTGCGCAGAGGCGTAAAACCCTGAGGCATTCATTCTGGTTTTTCCCTTTGTGCTTTTCATTAGAAATATCACATATGGTGATAACATCAAATTAAAGCAATGGCCAATGGCAAAAATCTATTTTATCATCTTGTTTCTCTTCTAAATTGACTGAAAGATAGCCTTTGACATACATAATTAGTTATTATTCAGCGTACTTCTAATCATTACTCAAAAAATGATCCCTAACCCAATAAAATCATGAAATAATTACATATTCCAAGACCATACAGGGAACAGATGCAAGTATAGGATTTTTTATCCGTTTTGGTTCAAAATAAGGATATGCGCTGATCCGTCTGGCTCCATTTATATTGGGCATGAAACATTGACAACCTAAGATATAGGTGGTATGCTGGGACTTTATAACCACCGCACCTTGAGCCGAAATGAATGAAATCCCCGGTTGTGGCTTGAGGGCCTGAAAAACAATCTGGACCTCAGAGGTGACAGCCCATGGATAAATAATGTAAATACTAAGAGACAACCTTTTATTGAAGTTTTTTGTGTGAGGGGACTGCAAATGACTATAGTGAGCACCCCTGTGCCATGGGATAAAGTGCTGTCACTGCACAGTGTATGAAGGGCCTCAAGTGACATTTGTCAGTGAGACTGAGTAGCATTCTAAATTAAGTATATAACCTTTATGAAATGATAATCAATCATTTGTCGTCAAGCATCTGCAACACAAAACCATTAAATCACAGTATGATATTGTGTAGATGAATGTTTTATTTGTTAAAATGGAGGCATAGCTTCGTCAGTTTGGTCGCATTATTCTGTTTTAAAGTTGCTGTGGACACGTCTGCGGAGTCTGGAACCAATAAGTCTGCCCACTGTTTGTGCATCCCCCCAAGGACATTTTTCACATCATAATCGTAGCTCTCCTCCACACGCTATCGAATGCTGGTCTGAATTGTTTCCGATTAGTCATGTAAAGGAGAAGAATTTCCTCACTTCAATCTAAGTTAGTCTTTACAAAAGAAATAGCAGTGATAGATACTGCATACTTCAATTTAAAAAAGATTAACGTGAGCGCTCAGCTTCACAAAAGTTCTTTCAGAGATTCGCAAATATTGACGTAAATGCTAGAAAACTTTAAACAATTGCGATTATGATAGATGCTTGATTTCACAGTAAGTAACATCTGCTACCAAACTCACTTTGTTTGAGGCCTGTGGGTGTCTATTGACTGCTTGTGGCTCACATTTTTAAGAGAGATTTATGAGAGAATAGCAACGCCCACAGCACAAATAGCCACTGTGGACACCAGCCACAAAGTTGGATGTTAGTTTAACTCTTTTTGATGAAGTCAGAGGAAAAGTGTCCTATTTTGAGAGGAGAAATAAGTTGTGCATCTATGCGATTTTATAATATAACAAACTGTGTGTGCTCTGCAACATTATGTCATGTTGCAGTACATTGCAAAATGAGAAACACAGTGTATCTATTAATGAATAATTTGATATGTGGTTCGAAATTAGACTGTATCAATTTAAACCCAAGTGTAAATAATGTAATGCCACACTTTGCTCCTTTGTTCCTCCTCAGTCACAACCCCACTTCCTTTGTGACTATTAGTTGTAGTTCCCCACTATAGCCTCTTTAAGTAATGGATGTAGCTACTGTGAGATCACCCATTGGTTTGTAGACTGCTCGAAGCCCTGAGTTCAGCTTTCAGGGCATTGCCATCTCTTTTTAGGAGCCAGAAGTGACCATATTTAGACGAGAGGCAGGAGCTCTATAGTGGTGAGTCATGGATCTGACTGGTAGACGCAGGTGAGCAGGCTTGGACTGGCTAATCAATTCTGGCAAATGCCAAATGGGCCGTTCCACCTTGTGGGCTGCAGGGGTGCCACCAGCTATGTAGAAAAAAAAATTATATGGAGAAAATAAACCAGAAAGATCTGCAGGCAGCATCCCACTTGGTGCTGGGACAGCCTTCATTTGGGGTTACACGGCCCCAAATGTGTGAATAGTCTACCTAGGTGCAGTGGTACAGGCCGTTGTCACCATCCCCCCAACACAGCTTGAAGCTAAGGGGGATGGTTGGTTTGTAGCAGTGGGCTGGTCCACAGGTAAAATGCCAGGGCCGTATTTTGTTCCCAGTCCGACCCTGCGGGTGAGGCCTTGTGGACAGCCTGTCACTCAAGTAGCCTGCCCTTAAATATGCATAAAATTCACTTCTTGTACAGTTTTCATTAATGTTGCAATTAGCTATAGAGACCAAAATCGTTATTTGTATCAGTCTGTAATTATGCTTATTTCTGTTTTAAAGTTGGGCATTTTAACATGGGGGGTCTATGGAGAATGACTCGCTTTTGGAGTCAGCCTCAAGTGGCCATTTAAGAAATTGCAGTTTTTGGCACTTACACGTTGGCTTCATTTTACAGCCCTGAAAGTTGCTGGTGGGTGTGTTAGAGGTGTGACTCAATCAGAGGTGACTTGTATATAAACTCTGAAATGTAAAAAGGCACTTGTGTAACACACACAACTTAAAAAAGTGTTCAAAGCATCACGTTTCTGTTTAAACAAAATGTTTTGCTACATTTCGGCCGGGCTGAATGCACCCCTGTTCCATCTCCCCTCAACAGCCCTGCAGTCACCTGAGCTCCTGCTCACTCACCTGCTCAGCTGCTTTCAATCCCTCATTAGTCTCTCACTATTTATACTGGTCCACTTCCTTTGTTTTTGCGTTGGTTCATCATCGTGTGCTGTTGAGAGTTTTTCTTCACTGTTACTTGACCTTTGTTACCTGTCATTTGGACTCTGCCTGCTATTCATTTTCAAACAATCACCAGGTTTATTCCAGATGAACTGCGCTTCGCCTGGAAAGTTGACGAGCTCAGGCAGCAGCAGGGTGCTGCGACAAAAAGCTGTGGTCAAGTCAGGCAGTTTCCAGCAGTGTTCACTCACATCCTATTAGATTTTGATTTGTTAAATATTATAAGACACATTCATCAGTTTGTTCACAGTCTCCTGTTGTTTTAATTATGACAGAGTAGCCTATTTAAAATGCTTTACAGGCGATCTGTAATTTCTGTTCATGGTTCAGCCTCCAGTTTACATGAATTCTCATGTAAATTAGCATCATATCAGTTTGATACTGTATTTAAATCAGTCGAGCAGACCTGCCCCCCTCCAACTACATAAATAAACTGAAAACATTAATAGGAAAAACAAAAAGGAAAGAAATATAATAGCTCTCATCAGTCAGATATAGTCGGGGCTCCACATATGAACAGATTTTATCTTAAGAATCCTCACATCCCACTTAACAGAAGTCTTTGTGTCACTATTACTTGAGTTATTAAAACAGTCCAGTGTCAATATACGATATACTATGTACAGTTTATAATCTGTGATAAAAATGAATTTAGTCTCTCTGACTACTAAACTTCATCATCAGCCACACAATTTATGTATTAATTTAACAAGACAAACCATCAAATCAGACTAATAAATCAAAATCTCTGCAACTCAACCAAAATGACAATAATATTTTTGAGTTAATATCTAAACCGATCATTTACTAGATCAGATGGGGGGGGGGGGTTGCTAGGAAGACTATATTTATAATTCTCTGAAATATATATTTAAAATTCTGTTACAGAACAAAAGTTTTTTGAGCAGTTTTTTGACTTCTTTTTAAAAAATATATAATATAAATATATAAATATATAAATAAATATATAAATTAATACTAATATTAAAATTCATAATATGATAGTTTGCTTGTTTTCAGGTAACTTTCTAGTATTTTTATAAATTAAAAAATATGAATATTGAATATAAAGTATACATTTCTTGTTGTTTCTTGTTTCTTTTCTTGGTAAGTTGCCCGTAGCACTCTTCCCATGTTTTAAATGGAAATCAAGCCAATTTTTTGTTCTATTAATGACATGAGCACAGATGTATGTAAATGATCTCTTCATTTTGAGAATGAGCTTGCACAGATTAGAGATTTATCAAGCAAACAGTTGACACACAAATGTTGCTCCTTCTGTCCGGAGGGCTGATAAATACAGCATTTACATATCATAATTTTCCATCCTATGCATTTACAGACATACGTTATGACTTTGATGAATGATATCCGTTCTAATTAATCTCAGCGATTAACTTTAATAATTAGAGAAACAAGATGACCTGACCTAATTTACCTTGAACGTTCAAAAGCGGGTACAGCGCTGATAAGGGACTTGCTGCACTAGTTGTATCAAGTCCCTTCGTATTCATATTTGGTCTCATGATTCAGTGTGCCGAGTCTAATCAACACATCGTCTCTCTCCTTTTCCCTTGATGTGCCCCAACAAAAGCTTCAGGATACGCAGTTTCAAACAAGAAAGGACGTATCATTCTACAGCAGTTTATTACAGCCAAAGATCCCATTCACACATCAATTTTGAGAGTCACCTTCAATACTTCAAAAAAGCCTCTAGTGGAAATTATCTTGTGCACAATTGAAAAAAAAATATATAAGGAACACTAAAGAATAACAAATGAAGCATCCTTCTTGATAAATTGACTCTATTGAATTCCTCTCCAAGTAATTATACTTGAACACTTATTGTTATATTGTTATATTTGTTCAATAGGCATCTGGCTCAGATGGGGAGGCTGCTCTGATGCCAGGTCACATGTGGACATTTTTGCTTTTTTTTTGTAGTGTAACACAATGAGAAGCAATGACAATTCAAGTTTACTGAGGTGTATATTGAGTATCAACGTGACTGATTTTACACCTCAAGAGTAGCATACAGGATAAATAATTCAAAGACTTAATTTGCAGGCATGAAATGCTCATACACTAACAACATTGGCCTCGCTGAAAGTGTAATGAGAGGAGACTTTTTTTATGTTAGTTTTTGTCATTTGTTTTCTACAGTTTGGATGCAGTTGGTTTTGATGCCTGCTCCAAATTAAATGTGGAGATACATTCAGTTAGTGGACATTTAAAGTTAAGCGTCTATGACAAGTTTAACCCCAAGTTTAACCTCTTCTCTTTTAACAATAATAATAAAAAAAATCTGCAGTCTTGTACTCCATGCCTGCCTTAATGTCAGCAGTGTTCAGGTACGGGAAGCATGCAGGGCTCAAACTACAAGGACAGAGGCAAAATGAACTGATTGGAAGGGAGCAAGACGCTGGATGCAGATGTCTAATGAATGAATTAATTTTGACTACCTTTGACTAAGAGATAGCTGATAGCAAATGAAGCTAGACACATATCATCTTTGACTTAATGTGAAATGCTCTCTCTGAAGCTGGTCATCCAAACGTTTATTTATAAAATTTCATTATTTTTGGAGACAACCAGCTGAAAACAAATTTTGGGCTGTTTCACGTGTCGTCTTTCAAACTAATTGCAAGAAAAGATCAAAAATACACATTTACGAGTTTGTTTTAGTTCAGATTTCTGTTATGATAATATATACAAAAAGTGCAAATTTAATTAGATAAAGCTTCGTTTGCATATTTAAACCTAAAATTTCAGAAAACTTTTAATACCAAAATCGAATTGCTTCAATATAAGTGATCAGTTGGGGAAGTCTCACTGTGATATCTATTTGTAAAATTATTTCCCTGTAATTTGTACATCTCTTTAAGGGCTATTGTCTTAAAATGAGTTTTTTTTTTCTTTCTAAAACCTCAACTTCAGTAAAACTTACATACACCAGATTTTCCAGCTTTATTCCCATCAATATCCTGAAGGTTTTTATGGCTGGGTTTGTTCATGTATCATTCATATCCTGTTTTAAATAACATTTTATTCTTAAAATATTGCCAAAATGTGTGGACTGATTTAAAGAGATATCTAAAATCCTCTCTGTAAAAACCTATGACTCTAATATGTCAACAAAGTTAAACAATACATTTTATCTGACTTTATCTAAAGTGTGTAGAGTATATAAATGTGTACTAATTAGACCATATTTTATTAGATAATGCCTTATTTAAATATGTAAACATAGATTTTCACAAAAATTGTAATACAAAAACAAACTGCTTTACAAATTGCTTTAATATCTATTAGTTAACATTTTTTACCCCGTCACCTGTAATTTTATATATCTTTAAAGGCTGTTTTTCCTTGAAATTAGCTTTCTTCTCATAGTCTGAACCAAAAATCTCCACTTCAATAACTTTTACATACACCAAACTTTCCAGATTTATTCCGATCTTTATTCTGAAGGTTTTACAGAGGGTTTTTTTTCATATACCTGTATCATTCATAGCCTGATTCCTATAACATTTTACTCCCAAAAACTTGGCCAAATTGGATTTTCTATGGCGGTTGACATTTTATGATTTATGCAATGATAAATAGAGATATCTTAAATTCACTTTGTAAAAGTCTTTGTGTATGATTTGTGTGAAAAAATAATTTTCAACCTAGCTTTATCCAATGTTTAGATTTTTGATAACTAATGTGTGTTTAATTAGATAATACCTTATTTGAATATTTAAACATAAAATGTCATAAAATTTACAATACAAAATTAATTAAGTAATAAATTTGGGAATCATTGTGATATTTATTAGTTAAAAATTGTACCTTTTTCACCTGGGTCACCTGTCTCCCCTTTAGGGGCAAACAATGACCACTGCAAAAGTGCAAGTGTCTCCAGCAGATACTGTATCAAGAAGACAGGAGGAAAACATTGCCAAGTCATTCTGGTGTCAGCGGTGGGGACAAAATGATTAAAGGTCTTGACCATTGGAAGCTCTCTGGAGCCCCAAGAAAAAGAAAGTAAGACAAGTTTCAGCTTCTCCGACAGTCCCCTGACAGTGAGGTGATTTAGCTTAGGGTGGGCTATAGCTAACCTGTATTACTTTAAAATAAACTGCCAATACCTGGGAACAAAAGTACAGTTTACAAAGAGCTTCAGGCTGAATCTCACAAAAAGTAACTTTTTAGCCTGTACCAACTGTTGGAAAGACTCTTTTCCTCAAAAGACAACTGCACTGTAAAATCTGTTCATTTTACTTAAAAAAATCTAGGAAACCAATTGCCAAGGACTATTTGTCAACATTTATTTCATCCACATTTATATATCTAATTATTAAGTTTACTTAAAATGTAGTTGTATTTCCTTAAGTTTGTAAAGCTTTTGCTAGATAAAAATAACAAGTTTAATTAAGTCAATATTTTCTAAGTTATAACAACTTAAGTAAACCAAGTTTACTGTGCTATATATCTGTATACTGCTGGTCGCAATCTAGTCAGTCATATTTCTATATTCTTAAACATGTTAACAAACATAATTACACATCTCCCAACTTCTTCATTGGCAAAATCCTCTATGTCATCATCACGTGAAGTCAGACTAACTTGGTTTACTGAAGTTGCTAACATTTAAAAATAGCACATTAATTCCACTTGTCAGTTTTAAGTTGCGACAACTTCACAAAATTAAGTCAATACAGCTGCATTTTGAGTAAATTTAAATTAGATATAAAGTAAAAATAAATTAAGATTAATAATTATATTTACTTTACCTTTTTCAAGGCTATCAGTTTCCAAAATTATTGTTAAGTAAGAATAACTTGCCAGATTTTGCAGTCTATAATGCCTGTTTCTCCCAACGCATACTGTGATACTTGCCTCCGCTCTCCCAATGACTATTAACAGGCATATCTGGGTATAAGGAATGGATGGAAATGATGTCTGACATATAATAATCTCAATGCCCTCTCCTCTCTTTGGTGTCTGTTTAAGTTTTGTAAATTTTCCCCTTACATCTTTAAACCGTTAGATTAAATTGTCAAACACTGTGTTGCCTTGTAATGAGACTCATGTAACACTCGTTGCACTGTTGTTCTCTTCACCCCTCTGACACTTACAGCTGCACTTAGCATTTGCTTATAAAAAAGAAGCATCATGTCTGATCCTGCCCTTATTTGCTTGTACAAGTGGTAATTTATGGGGATGAGATTGTTTTTTTTATCTGATTAGACCCATTAAGGATCTGGAACATAACAGTGATAATAGAGTACTGGATACTTAATGCAGTAACACTCTATATTAGAGAGAGTGTTTAAGAGAGTGTGGCAGTACAGCACAACACTGTGGGTGTCATTGCTCTTTTCCACAAGTTTCATTAGTGAGATTTTTTAATTAGTTTTTGAGACAACTGTGACTCAGAAACCTGCATGAGGAAGTTTATGTGGATTATGCAGTTGAAATACAGTCATTTCTTAATGTAGATAAATTCTCTAAGCAATTATTAAAATATTGCTCTGTCTTGCCAGTAACCCTCGAGAGAGGTTTCTGTTTTACGTCCACTTACAGTGATCTCTCATCCCTCCAGTGAAACGTCAGAGAGGCTTTGAATTGTAGCTGACCATAAACTGTGGGTGGTTGGTGGACACAAAGGAGGCACTGCCCTCCATAGAGACGCAACATATTAATTAATACACCAGTGACTCCGACTGGAATTACATTATGCTAATGATATAAACTCCATATGTTTCAGTAAATACCTTCTACAACCGATCAGAGACTCATTTAGAAATCTAATGTCATTATAATGTTTTTTTTTCATGTGCCAGAAAAACGCTGATGCTGTATTGAGCCAAGCTGACAATTGTTGATAGGTTGCTAGGATACAGGTCTAAAATGGTAAATGAGGTGAAATGTTACCCAGGAGCTACATGACAATATTGAGCTCAAAAGTGTTGCATTGTGCTATGCTGGTATTAATAAGCCATTTTTTAAAAATTTTATTGTATTTTATTTTATTTATACACATAGTATCATTGAGTCATGGGATCTCAATCTCAAGAGAGATCTAACGCAAGGTGGGAACTATGCATTGGATAACTTGGAAGCACTTTAAAAAAGTAGCGAAGGCCAGAAAAAATATACAAGGTGCCAGAAAAGCTTTGATTTGCTGTCTTAAGGGGGGCAGTGTGGGGGGGGGGGATATTACAGTGGACCCTGGTACATCAACTGAGTATGTAATGCTTTAACTGTGGATAACTAAGGAGAAACTGATACTGTTGTACCAGCTGTTGCGAATCAATTCAGAGTAGGACTGTGTATCATTGCAGTACTGCAGCATTAGTGTGAAATATACTGTGAACTGTGAAATACAATTAATTCCCAAAATTCACGTCTTTTAGCACCATTAAAGAGGAATAAATACACTTTCTGTACATTCAGTAGTTAACATGCTGAAATCTAAAGTTAGGTGTGCGCAGCTCTACTCAGTGGCAGACTCTCGGTGGCCCCGGGCAAAGAAGCCCATCAAGACATGTATGACAGCTGCAAGTATCTTACTGACTGTCCTCTCTAATGGCATCCAGCTGATATGGAAGGGGCCCCACTTAGTGTTTTGGTGGCAATAGTGCACTGTATGGAGCCTTTATGAGATGTTTAAGGGAGCTAAAAACGGACGGACGATGGACGTCACTTTCCTTGTGCTGTGCTCAGACGCCTTTCACAAGTATTTAAACCTTTAAACCCTGTTCATTTTTTTATTTTTTGAAAGGGACCATGTACAGTTTAAAACATAAGTGTTACCATTTGATGCACCGTGCCAGATTATAGTTTAGAGTGAATTTGCGTTTGCAATCCCTAGGCAGGTCAGAGCAAAGACACAACACA
Organism: Plectropomus leopardus; assembly: GCF_008729295.1. NCBI lineage: Eukaryota > Metazoa > Chordata > Actinopteri > Perciformes > Serranidae > Plectropomus > Plectropomus leopardus. The sequence goes on from NC_056463.1 coordinate 12,125,777, forward strand.
CAGACATAGTAATGTAAAATTGTACAAAAAAACCACACACACACACACACACACACACACACAGACAAAAGACAAATAATCCACACAATAGTACATGATATAAAGTGATACAAAGATGAAGACATTAGACAGACGATACAACATAAAACTACACAGAAAAAGCACAAAACACACAACAAAAAGCTACACACAATAGTGCATCGCAAGTGAGTGATTGTCAAACAAAACATTTGCCTGGTTTGCCGCTCCAGATGCTGCGCCCCTGACTCCACAACACAAGACATCCTGAAAAACTTTAGGCAGCAAACAAGTCTAATGACAGCAAGATAACTGTTGAATGATGGATAGGCGGCAAAACTTTATCCCATAAGCTGATGTTTTTTTCCGAAACTTTGCCTCCTGCAAAACAACGTAAATGATTTCTATTGTACTGTAATGAGAGAGCTCTGGAGCACCAGAGGCCAAAGTCTTTGGATTAAATATAATCTTAAATAGGTCAGCCCTCATCCATTGGTCAGATTTAATCAGTCAAAACTCACCTTTTCATAAAGCTGAGCATAATGCAAACCTTCAAAGTCAATTTAATTTTAAGGTGTGCTCACTAGACTTGGTCAATTATTTGCCTTTATCAATATCCTCTAAGTTATACTGCATCGGCTTATTTGAATTTAATAACCAAACACTAATATTCTCCCTCATAAGATCGTCAGAATATTATGTAAAAGGCTCCAGGGAGCATATTGCAGTGTGAGTTGCCTTCCCTGAAATGGCAGAACACTTTGAAGGTGCTAATTTTCTTTCCCCAGAGGTAAAGAGCCAGCAATCCTTTACCTTCATTATAGAGCAGATGCGATGATGAACTCCTTGTCTTAGAGGCAAGTCATTTAACCTTCTCTTACCCCAGCCACGCCGTTTGTCACCGCACAGTCATGCCATGGCGACGCCAGAGGAGAGCTAGAGGGATGAATGTCATATGAAAGTCAATGGACAGAAAGGATTAAGATGGCAGTTTCGAGACGAATTTTCTACAGTGGAGCTTGTGATTAGAAGGCATTACGAAGCGCATGACCACAGGGGACTTAATCACATGGAAAATACAGTGGAAGATGATGAAGATAAAGCAGTGTAGACGAGAAGAGAAAGGAACAAGAGAAAATTGCACGGGCCAAGTCCCGAGCTCATGACATAGATATATGGAAATTCAGGGTGAACACTGGCATTTAATACTAAAGCACTGATTTTCACTTTTTTCTAACATCATCATTATTTCTCATTCAGAGGTTCCAAGTTTGAGCGTAGCGGTTATGGTGTAGATGAAATCTGTAGCTCTGAGTATTTCAATGCAGTAATACAGTGCAATACAGAAAAATGGATGAATTACTAATGTGATCTGAAATATGACTGATTTTTTTTTTTATTTATTCATTTTTTATTTTTTTGCAATAACAAAGACAGGGGTAACATGCAGATAGGAAGGTGGGGTTAATATATTTATAATATATTTAATAATATATTTATAAAATTAATAATATACAGAAAATTGAATTTGAGAGATTAGTTGTAGATGTTCTTGTAGAACAATAATAAAACAATAATAATTATTGCAAGGAAGCAGCTGTGTGGAGAAAGTTTAGAAAAAAAAAATAGTATTTGAGTCACTAATAACATTTGCGATAATATTAATAATACAAACTAACAAAAGGACCATTGATAAAAAGAAAATAAATAATTAAAACAAATGACAAATGGTTTTTGAAAAATAAAATAAATGAATAAATAGGATAGGTGGATGAATAAGAGGTGTGTGTCTGTGCCTGTGCTGCCATTTGTATGTGTAGCTCTAAAGTGTTTATGTTTGCATTAGTTGCATGTGTGTATTTGTGTTTCTGTACCTGTAAATGTACAAGAATGTTTTTTTGGGGAGTTGTGGCATTAGCTCACCAAAAATTTAAGCGATTCAAAAGGACTTTTCGCTGAACTGTTCAATTGTTGTTGGGTTTTTTTGTTGCTTTTTGTCGAGCTTAGTTTAGTTCAGGTTTTGAGTGTTCTGTTAAAATGTTTAACCTGTCAGATGTTTAGTTGTTGTTTTTTTTTGTTTTACCGGATAAGCAGAATTATTTTCTTGCCAATAGTTAGGGATACCAGTAAGTCAGTTGTTGAGTATATTTCTTACTGTGAATTCCACGTGAAAGATATCCTTAGCAATTGCCTTTGTTTTATTGAACACCGCTCTGTGGCCAAGCTTTCTTTAACACACACACACACACACACACACACACACCCCTTCTTCTGATAAAACTTTTTCTTTTATTTTGACAAATTCCTAGATCACAACTCAGAGATGCATCAATGCCTCCAGTTAAGAAGGATTGTTAGATCATGACACCTCAAAAGAAGTGGAAACAATCTGCATAAAACAAAACAAAAACAAAAAAACTAAGAGCAGCAATTGTGCATGGTTGAGGCAGGAAGAACCAGAACATTTCCATCAGAAATTGATGCAGAAAAAAAAATTCACCAGAATGCACAAAATTAAGTGTTTGACACATAAAACAGAGGAGGACCCCTAGACCCTCCACTTAATATTTGTTCCCCCATAATGTTTAAAAAAAACACAAAAAACTATACCCTTGTATTTAAATATGAGGAGTTGGGTGCATCAAGGTAAACAGTTCTCAAAATAGCAGAAGTCAGGCCTTGAATAATGATATAATAAACATAACAATAATGTGAGGAATATTACAGTCTTGTCATCGGCCCACACATCTAGTGATTTCATTTGCCACTGTTTTTCTTCCCTTTAGTGGAGCGGAAGCTTGAATGACATTTATGTGACATGATTCAAGTACAACATGATTTCTTTGCAAAATCTGTTTTCATTGCACTTTTTTGCATTTTCTTTTTGTTCATCGCACTCAGCCAACAGTGAAAATTATTTTCTGACAAAAATCACTGCTATTTTGACCAGTAGGGTTGCATATTGACAGAGAACCAATCTTTGGTCATTTTAAACCCTATTTTAATTATTTTTGACGGAGTCTTGCAGTTTATATGTATTGTTTATTGTACTGTAATATTTTCTGCTGTGATTCACCCTTGCAAAGAGCCCCTCATAAGATGCATCGTTGTTCTTACCTTTGTTCAAGTTTCCACCAAAGACTTTAATAATAACTAGATGGTAGACTAACGATCATGCTTATTCATTCCAATGGAGTTGCTCGCCTGGTGCATACGCCAAACGCTTTTCTAGCTTTGGGGTTTACTTCCCCTGCAGGCGGCCCACTGAATGTGCGCAGTGATTTTTCTCCGGCAGGTCCGCTCATCAAACACTCATTGCCCATCTCTGCTCTTGAAGAGTTTTACAAATATGAAACCACCATGTCTCAAAAATTCAGAACAGAAAGAGTTTTAACAGTTTTACAGAAATCTTTTTTATAATGGTGGTCTATTGGGAAAATGTTTTCAGGGCCTCAGGATATTTTTTTTTTGCAATACCGCAAGTGGCCATGGGTAAAACACTGTTGCAAGGGTGAGCTGCTTACCTGGGAGCCTGGTTTCCACTCACAAATAAACAATGCGCAAAAAAAAAAAAAAAAGGCAGATGGCAATGACGATGCACTTAATGGCAGTTGGTTATTATGTTTAAATTTTAGTCCTGAGAAACCCTAAATTTCCATTTGGTGTGGCAGGTGTAAGGGCACTTAATGCACAGTTATTTATCTCCTGTTTTGCATTGTATGAAACAGGCCACATCAACAGCTTTAGTGTAATCATAACACTTTATTGTTTCAATCAGAAATCAAACAGTATGCCATAGTTAATGAGCAGAGCCAGTGAACTGAATCAAATTCTTTCATGTGACTGCATGTATCTGGGTGTTTACTGCTTACACTCCTGTTTTCTTAATGCATACCATTCAGTTTTTGTTGAATGATATCTGTTAAGAGGAATAGACAGAGATATGGAAATATTAATGAGAGCACAGAATAGACAGAAAGAGAAACATAAAGACCTTTTTGCTCCCTATGCGTTTCAATACCTTGTTCAGGATTTATTTAAAGACCAGAGGCTCTTTGTCAGGTGGATTGTACATATAAACATTTTGAGATTCGGAGAAGGGCAGTATCTGCAACAAGCAATTATCAGTGCACTCAGTCAGTGAGAGTAGATGTGAGAGAATGAACACATTAATCATTGTTATCATGACCAGTACTAGTATCAGTCCACTACAGTATGTGGGCTGCATTAATGTGAGTGGGACTGCACGCGCATGTGTAAATGACCAGGTACACAAGAGGAGAGCTGCATCTTTGTAGGTGTGCATTAACAGGTTATTCTGTTATTATCTCCTAACTATGAGAGGGAGAAGAAAGGAGGAAAAAGAGGGAGAGAGAGTGCAGGGGGGTCATATTGTAAACCAAGCTGTTGAATTATTTAGCATGATAATGATGATGATGCAAGAGGATGAGTTGGAAAACACTGAGCAGGAGAATACCCTTGCTGAGGACCTCGGCCCACTCAGCTCACATCCTGAAGAGACAGACAACTGGAATGGGATCAGGAGTTACACGAAAGAGTTAAGGAAAGGCCTGAGGCTGTACTTTAAAGAGAAACCAAAGTGTTGTCTGAAGTCATTCCAAACAGACAGGCTGCTTTGATATGTAATGCTTTGGGTTTCTTCATTTTGTTTTCATCCGTCTTTCTCCGGTATTTCTTACATAAAATTTAAATTCTTGGAGAAAGAAATGGCTGGAAATGATGTAATTCTCTTTCCTAGAATGCCGGGAAATGTGGTCACTTATCAAAACTTAGTGTAAGCAAATTGCATAATTCAGCCTCTTTAATCAAAATGTGACCAAACCTTATTATTTATCTCCTCTAAAATGTATCAAAAATAAATGCGAACATAAATATTTAGAGGCTGCTACATTTTTGCTAGTACTTGTCGGATGTCGTGCTTCTCATCAATTACTTACAACATGGCCATAGCAGCATTTGAAATTCTTCTTTTCAAGAGCAAGCTTGAGCATCTCTGACTGACTTTTGGCTGCTAACAGGTCATGTTTGGATACACTTCAAAGTAGTTGACTCTGTAGCATCTCTTGAGTTTTGGTCTGCATATTTTATAACCTCTATCATAAAATAAAAATGATGAGGAACAGTGGCTCAATTAAAAACAACACTAATAGCCACTGTGCACAGTCTAATTAACTTATTAATGAGAAACAATTAAGAACAAAACCATTGTACAGCATAAGGTAATATTAGTTTCAGACAAAAATGCAAATCACTGACAACAAATGAGTAAACTAACCACATACTGATATCAGGACACATTTTTATATACAATATCTCCCAACTTTTCAAACATATCAGATTCATACTCTATTTAAACACCATTTAAACAAGCTGGCATACATGAAGACAGAGACAGAACACAGGTAGAAAATTATGACACGTGATGGGAAACAGAAGATCACACATCCATGCATATTAAAGCTAGAGTTGACAGCTCCAAAAAATGAATTTGCTGCTATGTTAAATTATGTGGGAAGTTATCCACCGAAGAGTACTCTAACAATTTCATAATACACAATAAAAATTCATGGCTTTTTCAAAACCTTCAATGATTTTGACTAATTCTACTGCTTTTCTGCCATGACTATTCCAGGTTTTCCATAACCGTGGAAATTCTGTGATAAAAAAATTGAAGGTTACCATATTGTAACCCTTGTTCGATTAGCACAGGCAGAGAACTCTACTCAACACATTCTCTACCCAGCTCGTCACATATCACTGCTTTGTCAATGGACTTTCACATCTTCGCATTATGCTCTAAATTTCCTCTTGCATCTGATGTTGACACTCCTGAATGCCAAAACCAATGGGGATGTTAACCAAAGCAGGTGGTTAGGTTCAGAAAGAAACATAATAGTCTGGCTCTACATTCATAAGAAGCGAACACCAGGCTCCTGGTTGAAAGTCAAGTGCTTGTTGGACCTAACCACCATGAATCCCACCTGCCCTTTAGGGATCTATCAGATCCTTTTATTAACACTTTTTTTTATTCAGTTTATTGACAATTATATAGCCTATTATTATCCTAAATTGATTTGTAACTTGTACCTAGCGGCGGTATTTATGGAAAGAGACCAGGTTGTTCTACTGGACTCCATGGGTAATCTCCAATTATGAGCACACATCCCCCAGCCAATCAGGACGTGATTGCTGACCCCATGGTATATTATGCTGTCTGCTATGTGACACCCTCTTCAGCGTAACCTTTGTTCTTTCTCACACAGGATCCACCCTCTGCTGGACAAGCAATAGACACCCTGCATGCCACAACTCTGGGGTCATCACGGAGCACAGACACATGCTGTCACAGGTGCATCTTACCCAGAGTGGAGACAGGTACAACGCAAATGACATACACCCAACCTTTTCACCAATCCGGTGAGTCCAGTGAGCATAGACCCTGAAAAGTAGCCCGACATTTCCAAGAGATAGACCTGCGTTAACAAATAGGGTGTGGATCACAGCATTGCCGTACATATGTCCTGATCACTCATGCTGAATAATGCTATCAACTGTAGAGTGTGCAATGACCACAGTGGGAGGGTCCCTGTTTACCTGCCCATCTGCCTTTGGGAGTTGCTCTCACAAAGCCACACACAAGGGGTCTGTTGGATAGGGCCTATCATGCCACATGATCCCTGAAGCACACAAACAAGCAATCGCCACGACTGGAAACAAAAAAGGGTGGCTGAAGGCATCATCCGCCTCCTTATATACTGCAGGTTCTGCACAGATTCAGGTAGGCAAGTCTCGATTGACGGGCTATAGATATGCAAATTTCAGTAGGCGCATGCATGCTCACTATCAAAGGAGGGGATTACCCATAGAGTCCAGTTGAGGGTGGAGCCTGTGTGAGACAGAACTACATATTCTGTCTTTTAATTCGTCTTTTTCAGATCTATTTCAAGGGACAAATTTTAACATGTCACAGTAGGATAAGAACAGGTGAAAATAATAAAAAATAATGACAGAATTTAAATAAGCTGATTCAGTTTCAGCCTCCTGATTTTGTGCCTGAGATAAATTATCTGCAGCCATCATTAATGTTATTAGAAACACCTTTGTTTTTTTTTGGAGGGGGTGGGGTGGGTTCCCAGCAAGTGTCTGCTTTAAAAAGGGCCTACTTATGGGAACATTAAATGATCCTTTTGAAGGCGGAAAGACTTTAAATAGAGTCAAATTAATCTTTGAAAACAGGAAACCTCCTGCACAAATCAGATTGGGTATTTTCATTTAGGTCAACACTTTGGGATATAATAGCTCTTTCAAAGCATCATAACATGTTGGTCATTCACATTTTATACACTCAAGTTCTAAGAAAACAAAAACAAAAAACTGGGTCAACATGGTAAATCAGATTAGAGAGACCATGAAAAGTTACGATGTAGATCAAGACATCAAAATGCAAAGTAAAGCCTACACATTTCCACAAAACATATACTTCGATTATATAAATATATGTAGATAGAGATTATACATACCCTCCGGTTCTGGTTGTCATGCCAAATCCATCATCTTGTAGATGTCATGAAGACAAATCCTGCAAGAAATGTATAGTATTTGTTTTCTACCCTGTATGGAATGACTGCACCTATTTCCCATTACTTATTGCTTAACATAAATCTGCCATGTGGTATGCTGCCCATCATCAACTTTTGCATTTTCTGATGTTGGATTTAAGATGGTAACCATCCCAAGATGTAAAGTAGTGGAAGAAGAAGTGGAAGAATTTGTAACTGTTTTTACAAAAGATAAATAAAACTAAATAAATACAAGTAATTCAAGTGAAGAAAGACACATACAGCACAGGTAAAGAACAAAGGTCATCAATGACATATTTTTTTATAGAACATATTCATTATAACTTACACATCCTAAACTGGTTGATCCAGCAGCCCTGATGATAAAAGCTCACCAAGGCCTGGGATACTATTTCAGCATTTATTGTGTCATTAAAATGCTATTTGCTGTGGGGAAGGTCACTCCTTTTTAAAAATTCTTCAGGAGGGGTCATGAAAAACACTAAATTTGAATCGAGTCTCAATTCCTACAGGTATTGCAAAAAAATAATTAACAATCTCCCTGTTGTAGATGTAGATGTTGTATATATCATAATTAGTGAAAAATAGCTCAAGCAAATGTAATGCTGTGATGTATCTGATATATGTGCCTGGTGTGATGATGAGCTGTATCATGTGGACGTGATGTTGTGAGGCACCAGGTGACTGTAAGTCATGCATATACATGAGCCCAGTGCAAGGCTGTGCCTCTGCAACGAGCCTGTCCTCGCCAAAAAAATGACAGCATTGGTAATTTATCCAAATGCTTAAAATGACAAGCAACCTCTTGTGGTTTTTTGAGCAAGGGCAGAAGTGCCATGTCATTGTTATACTGCAAACATTTTAGGTAGGTGGTAGGGGTGGATCCTTGTTATGACTTTGACACTGGAGACTGTACTTTGTTTCATATCTCGTAAAGGACCAGTCAGTGATTGTTTCAGTAATCAATTAAGAGAAAATTTCCAGTTTAAAGTGCTGGAGAGTTAACTGATGTTTGGTCACTTGGGGGACAACCCAATTACCAGAGTAAATGTTAGTGTTGTATGTTCCTGCAAACAATGGATATATAGCATTTGCACATTATTATGTAGCAGATACGGTTGAATCTTTACAGTTTAATCCTGTTGTTAATGTGTGATTAGTTTTGTGCGCAAGAAAAGATCATGTTTTGGCTTAAAATACCTGATTTAAGTGGCTAAAAAGCCACTGGAACTGGGGCTATGTCTGCTTTTCATGGCATTATTCAGGCTGAAATGCAGCAATGTTTCCTTGCAAAACAACCTCTTTTTATGACGCTATCCCAGCTCGAAACACAGCAAAGCTCTTATTCTTGCACTGTCATGGCTGGAAATGCACCCATGATTGTTGGCTAAAAAGTCACTGGAAGTTGCAGAGATAACTCTGATTTTTTTGTTTGTTTGGTCTGCAGCTTGGCAGGTGTCTGGTCCAAGTGCCGTGCACCTACTATTCCCCTGACCTCCAGATGACAAAGTAAATTCAGATACTATGTCACTTTAGAAGCACTAAAGATGTGTATGAAAAGTCTGTCTTGTAGAAATGGACATTGCCAATATTTTCTTTCAGCAACTGAGCTTTGTTGGAAGGGTAAAAAGCTATTAAAAGAACAGTACAACATAATATTACCTTATAAACTTTAATGTAATTCATATTACCAAATTTTCACTCTAATTTTAGATCTGTTTTGGACTTAACCGTCTTCTGAGGGAAATATCTGCTATTTTCACCAATGGGCAGATAGCACACACTCGATTTATCCATGTTTGGAATCTTTAAGAATGAACCATAAAAAAGTGAAGTTTGTGGTAGAAAAACCAAAACAAACAAAAAAAAACCAAAACACTCAGTTGAGCTGAGAAACTGTAGCATAGGGTTGTTATTGGCTATTCCTTTCAGATTACACATAGTCATCTGATCTGTTGTTAATAAAAAAAAAATAGTTTATTAAATTTTTTTTTATTAGATTAGCTTTAAAAAACCCTAAAACATTAGGTCAGAAAACATTAGTACAAGTCTTATTTTAAAACTGACATGCAGCTTATTTTATTTATACAAACAAAATAATGTTTGTAGTAATGTAAATTTATATGCATGTGCACACTTTAGGAAGCAGGCTATTCTTTGTTTTCTTTTTTTTATAAACAGCCTTTTACTCACAGTACCGATTAATTTGTCTTTACATGGGCATATTTATCAACTTAAATTTGTTTATAGCCCAATCTCACAAATCATGTATGTTATAGTCTATAGCATCTCAAACTTCTCTCTTTAGACCTTCAACTCAGATAAGAAAAAAAAACGTAGCATCCTCATGTACTATATATAAATAATGAGGCTTGCAGTCAAGTACTGGAAAATAGTTTTTGTCACAATATTGAGAAAATGGAACGGCTCAAAGCAGAAATGTTACGTTGCTGATCAGTTGCTTGATATGGACAAGTGAGGCTAGAGCTCACTTTTGTATGGGTTTTTTTCCTCATGTCTAATTGGGTTAATTAATCTTGCAGCAGATCTGGAGCATAATAAGATTAAACATTACCAATGGTAGTGGACTTTTCCAGCCCATCAGATTTGCACTCCACTCCCAAGCGATCTGTTTATTTTCAATTAGGTCTGAAAATGAGGAACGTTCTGGCAGAGTGCGGGGGAGCAACAGCACCTCTCTGAAAGTCTGCCATGGCCTGCTGCTCATGTTCGCACTCATCTTCTGTGGCAACTCCTACTTCCTAAGCCTCACTCCCAAATACAGACACACACAACTATTTTACCCATATTGAAATAGGGATAGCATGTATTTGAAAGGTTTTGACTAATTTTTGGCAGGAAACTGCATATTTGCAGATAAAAAGAGACCACATATATTGTATCAGCATTTAGATTATGTACAGTATATACCGTATATGCATAATGGATGAATGCTCACTGATGCAACTTAACATACTATATATGTAGAACACAGGAACAAACAACTTCAGTTGGGCTTCATGTAGATGCAGCTGAGAGGTTAAAGGTTAACATCATGAATATTTATCACTTGACTAAAGATCAGCATGTAGCTACTTTAGAAATGCTTCTGTAATAGGTTGAACACTGAAAGCCACAACTATCAGTAAAATGTTCTGAGATGTACCCGCAGCGCTAGCAATTAAGTAATTTATATTAAAGTTAAATGAATTAGAATAAGCTCATTTTCAACTCCAATATGTTTGCCACTTACCATTTAAGTTAAACTGATGTAACACCTGTGGTAATGTACGGTTGTGATCAAGTTTGGTATTACACAGCATAACAGAAATTTGTAAAAAGTACCAACATCTTTCACTGTAGAGCAGAACTTATGTACACAAACCTTGCATTTACCTTTTGACAGTTTTGCTCCTCTCCTTGCAGACTGGGATAAATGCACCACTCACTTGACTCGCTCCTTATTTAACTGGAAATAGATGAGCTACCCAATTCAGTTTCGGAGTAAATTTGAGAAATGAGCCTTTGCAGTCGCTGAATCATGCTTCATTTTATAATATCTATCACACCAAGGCTGGTTTAATATTTCTCAGTGAATGATCTTCACGCCTAAATCTTGTTGCACAAACTTAACTTGTGAAATGCAGTCTAGCTTTTAAAGTCTGTAGTAGCAAGTTAGCAACCTTTCAAATACATTTCATGGTGATTTGTTAGTTTTTCAGAAAGGCTAGTTTAATTTGTGTGTTTATGTTGTGTGCTGTAGTTCAGTTTAATTTGTTGTATGTTGGATATTTTTCTGATAGCAAAATGACTCTTATCCGAAGACATGACCACAAAAATTGTGTTCACTCAGGAAACATAAGGTGTGTTTCCATCCACTTCTTTTTAAATTTGCGCATACACAAAAAACCTGTATGGGGAAAAAAAATTAACCTTTGGGGAGGCTGAAAAGTGGGTGTATTGATACACCTCTGCAGTAGCATCAACTGAGAAAACAGCTGGACAGAACTGGCTCCGTTGTTATTATATGCCATCAGACGCCCAAAGAAACCTCAACCCGGCGTCAGGTTGAAATGCTGTTGGTAATAACATAATACGAGGGGGGTGAGGGCACCCATACAGTGGGGAACAGGGTCGATGGATGGATCCAACAAACCCTAGACTTTCATATGGGAATCTGCTGATAGCTTGCTGTCTGAATGTGATGGAGGTTTTTTACGTCACTTTACCATGTGCATCTTTTGCCTAATCCTAACGATCTGTGCCAGCATGTGAATTTGTTGACGTCCTGGCATTAAAAAAAATGTCCTTGTGTTGTCTAAACATAACCACGTGCAGTATAATCCCACCGTGTGCTTGTGTTGAAATCATGGTAGTGGCATTCAGAATGTAAAGAGCAGAGACAGAGGGATATCTAAATTGTAAAATGTAGATGTAGAAGTCCTCTACAAAGAGGCAATATGAGGAGACTTGGGATGAGAACGTGCTGTTATAGACCATGGGGATGATTGATTGGTTTCACTGAGGCATCCACAGTTGGTCTTGGGTCCAAATATATCAAAATGATATAGATGAGAATTATATTTGTGTAATTATTGAAAAGGTCCTTAATATAACACTATAAACCAATGCTGTCCTCTGTGATATAATGTTGCCTGACTGTAGAATTAGCATCACCCACTGCTTATATTTGCAGAATAGAAGTGAATGTAAAACCAAATAAATCTGTGTTTTATTTTGCCCTTTTCTGATATTGAAAATTCTGTGTGAATTTGTGCTACATAGTGTGTCAGGGGAACAAGGCCTAATTTCCACAACTTAGGTCTAAGTAGAGATTGGCATTCGGCAGTATGCATTACATGTTTTGAAAACCACGTTTGGCTTCATGTTAACACGGTGGTTATTCATCAGGAACGTGCAAAAACATTTTTCAGAAAGACAATTTCAGTAATTCAAACTGAGACAATTATTGAAACAAAGCATAAAACAGAGCTTAATAAATGTGAGCCACTGGAGGGTGTTTCTGATGCCCTTTCATGGCAGAGCTGTGAGGTAGTTTCAGTTCAGTTCCGTTTCAATTAAAAGTTTTTGTTAAAGCAAAAAATGAAAACTGTCTATGAGCAGATGTAAAACAAAACAAAACAAAACAAAAAGACAGTCTTTGATAATGTCAGAGATGTCACAAGGTCATTGTTCTAAATTTCTTATATTTTTCCAAAGTGATTTACTCAGAATTACAGCAACTTTGAGCCTGAATTAGGTCACAGAACATTGGCAAAAAAATATATCAATGTGCACAAACGTGTACACGCACATGCAACTGAATCCAAGGCAAAGAGGAAATCATTGAAAGCGTGTTGTTTGGCCTGGCTCAACCTTTATTGATCTGCTCCCTAGATGAGGGCAAGGTGAAGGACGCAGCTATCAAACGAATGCGAGGAAGAGGCAGAGGAGGTGATGAGAGATGGGGGTAAAGTGTCGCAGGAGGAACAAAAGCAAGCAGAGAAGATGCAACAAGAGTGGAGGTGGAGGGGAGAGAGGAAAAGATCTGCAGGAGACTGCCAAAAAACGGGTTGAAAGTAAAAGTATAATAACGGAACATGTAGCAAGGTCAGTACACATCCAGTGGTGTAAATCAATGATGTATCTCAGATTTACATAACACCATCTCCTAATTTTACTTTGATTGAAGTCTCAACACAACTTCTTGTTTCGCCCACTCTTCTACCCCGTATGTCTGCGCCGACAAAAGTGTATTTTATTGATGGTTAAAGCTCATCTCTACACTCCAGAGTGTCAGGGCATCAATGAAAATACATCACAGCGAGGAGGCAGTCAACTTCAGCCTCCACACTGACAATAAATCTGAGGGTGAGAGGGCCTTGTAGGGTATGTGAAAAAACTCGTTCTCGCTGATGAGAAAGGTACATGACGCAAAAGGACACTCCATCTAAAATGGGCTTCTGTCAACACAGAAATGAAGGCGATGGAGCAGCAGGAGAAGGGAGAGAGGGAGATGAGCGGTGGATATGAGAAAGACAGCAGATGAGCAGTTGTCTCCACAGCAGAATCATATTCTCGGAGCCTGTCAACAAGACACTTGGAAAATACAGTTGATTCAAGTGAAGGGATTAAAACGGCAGGGAGGTGGACAATTGAGAAATAGACTACGGTGTAAAAAAGTTGAAAACTGGAAGAAAAGAGCTGCTGGAGGTGAAGTAACAGCTGCTATTGCAGACCAGGAGCGAGCGAGAACAGTGAGAAAATCAGCTGGAAGATTCATTTCGGTCGGCCTTGAGTTCTGCAGGCAATCCCGCACTCACCTGACCTTTGCATGTCTCAACATTTTACCTCGCTGTTTGTGGGAGCAATTTGTGCCTCTTCTTTTGTGGCCTGTTTTTGTGTTGCTCTGTGCCACAACATCAGACAAAATGTTTCAAACTGAAAATATTTTTGCATTTTTTTTTTTTCAAACTGTGTCAATAAACCCCGATTCACAAATTGTTTATGCTCTGGCTGCCTGCTGTTGATTGTAATCAATAAGATCAGAGTAAACTCAAAAAACAAGCAAATGATGAGCGATAGTGCTGTGTGCTGTGATGCAACTGTTGTAAATATATCAGTGCTTTGAGTTTCTGGCCAAAGGAAGAAAAAGAAAGCAGCTCAAAAGTCTTGTGATACCAGCCAGCGTTTTTAACACCACCCTCTGCGGATGAGCACTATAGGGAGTCTTGAAAGCCAGACCTCTTCTGAACTTTTTACCTTGCGCGCTGCAGAAATTGTTTGAAAAAAACAAACAAAAAACAATAGGCTTTTGGACTGAAAAGATACAATTCTTTCTTCCAAACAGTACAGCTTGTAAACACAGACGTTAAGTGTTGTCTGTTCATTTATTTTACCTTATTTATATTTGCCGTAGTTTCGCTACTCAGAACTGGCTTTTCAGCGACACAAAATTCTGAGGTCATTTCACATTCAGTTTGATCTTGATGCCACTTCAAAAAAAGATCACAATTTCATTTTTGGTGCTTTTTGGACCACATTATATATTTTCTAAGCTTTTTTCTATATGCAGGTACAGAATTTACAAGCAATTTCCTGAAAAAGAAGTTAATAGGTTAACATTTAATATAATAAGCATACATTACAGTTTGTGATAGTTTTGTGGAAATTTGCTGGAGAGCTTAAAAGGTGGAACTTGTTTGTAGATTTTTGTTTATTTATTTATTTTTTTACATATTACAGCCATAATTAAAGCTGCATCATTCCTTGAATTTTTTAAAAATCTCACCAAACGGATTACATCTATGCTAAAGAGACAATGTACTGCACATTTTATACATTTAAAAACTCTTCAAAGATAAGAATTTCATATAAGGTGGTGTCTAACACATATTAAGGCTCATTTCAAGTATATTATCTGGCAATAAAGATTTGAAAACATGTTCATTTAATACAGAGGTGACTGCATCGCTTTGTGTTCAAAAGTGGTAGTGGCATAAGGAATCAGATGAAAAATGTTTTTTCAACCGTTTTCAAAATTTCAACTCTATTTTAGGCAATGTAATTGGGAGATCAGTAAAAGGTTAGAGTAGATAATCACAACAGGCTGGGAAAAATGGTTTATATAGTGCATAGATTCAGCTACTACCAACGGTGTAGGTTTCACTTCAACATTTAACATCATAGGACACATAAGAATCGTGGGGGCTTCAAAATTTGGGCATCAAATACTTCATTTCCAGCATTCTGGCGATTTCTTTTATGCTTCAATATATGGTGGATGTGTTTTCATTGATGCAAAGGAAAGCACAAAATTCACAAAATTTGTTTTAAAATGTAGTGGCAACATGTCGCCAGCTTTATCAGTGTAAATGACACCCATGCTGCGGGAGATAGAAGTACGATCACACTCGGAATTTGTCGCTTGAGAAAGGCTTCAGGTATTTTTATATGATTTTTAATTAGACCTATTGACCACCATATTACATATTTCACTTTTTCTTCATTATGTCAAAGCAGAAAACAGTATCAGAATATTACAACATATTAACATTCTCATTTAGGCCACATCTACTTTAATTAATTAGAGCAAAGGACCTGAGAAGTGAAGTCCATAAATTATGAGACTAAAGCATTTCTGTTCCAGCACAGTGAGAAAAGAGGGAGCTGATCCAGAGCCTTGGGACCATTTTACAGCAGCCATGTCACAAGGCTCCCTTGACATGTTACGAATTGTAATTTGTAATTACAAGGATTGCTTAAAATGACCTCTCTGGGTCACAATTTATTTTAAAAAATCCAATTATTAGACGCTTGATGCCTTCAGCTGATGGATTACAATTCTGTACTGCATATCTTGGAAAAAAGACACACCACCATCTTTTTTCAAGAGGTCAGGAGTTATGAAAATACTGTCAGCTCTTGAAGAAAACAGTCATCATTTTATATGTCTTTGAAAACCAACATTGATTTGCTCATATACACTCATGCTACATACAAATAAGCCTTCTCTGCAGCGCCCTCGGCCCTTGTGAAAGCTGATCCCTAATGTTCCATGCTGTTTAAGCTGGATAAAAAATTAACGTAGGCCGAACACAAAAGCAGAGGTGGAGGATTGGTATCCATCACCGGCAGCCATCACATCTGTCACCACTCATCAATAACTCGCAAAATGTCGCACCCCTTTGCTTTTAATCAGATCCTGCAGTAACGCCACTCAATTTGTCTCTCAGTTTGTT
This sequence comes from Plectropomus leopardus, assembly GCF_008729295.1. Classification (NCBI taxonomy): domain Eukaryota; kingdom Metazoa; phylum Chordata; class Actinopteri; order Perciformes; family Serranidae; genus Plectropomus; species Plectropomus leopardus. The sequence continues at coordinate 12,142,137 of NC_056463.1, forward strand.
CCGACAGACTCTCAGTTTGTCCCGACAAGCTGGCATGCTGTGAGTTATGTAACAGACCCCATTTGAGAGCCACGCAAACTAATATACATGCATCAAAATTCATATCTCTTGCAAAACCCTAAATTATTTGTGTAGCTTTTACAGCACAAATTAAATCCCACAAAGATGTGTGTTTTGCTACGTGGCTCCATCTATCTTAGTCTGGAGCAGTAATTAGATTATCACTCAGTTGATGAGCTTCCATCACTACTCGGCCACCCATTTACCGTGCTTCAGTATGTACACACTCGCACAGACACAGACACAGACGAGCTCATACACACACACTCACACTGCCTTCTCTTTTCTTCAAACAGAGCAAAGAACGTTCAGTTTCAGCCAATGTTCAGATGATCAATAGAGAAATATTGTATGTGTACCTGTGACCAGATGACCCACACCAGAAAACAAACTGAAAAAATGAACTTTTTACATTTTTACCTGCAAAGACATAATTGGACTGTTTATTTTTAGCTATGTAGCTTGTGTTTGTTTGATTAACTCTAACTCAGGGAAGCCTTTAAGTGCACATAGTATAATATCTACTGTCTACACAGTATAATGTTTGCGTATTGAATAGTGCCTAGTGGGCGAGACAGGACAGGGAAAACCAGAGAGCAAAGTGAATAACAGAAATGAATCGGAAGAAGCACAGAAGAGATCTACTATTCAGTATTTACTTTGAGAGTTGTTAAAGGTCCAGTGTGTGAGATTTAAGGGGATATATTAGAAATGGAATGTAACATAGTACGTATGTTTTCTTTAGTGTTTAATTGTCTGAAAATAAGGAATTGCTGGATTTTCATTACCTTAGAATGAGCTCCTTATATCTACGTAGTAAGTGGGTCCATATCCACCAAGTCCGCCATGTTGAAACTCCATGCCTCTACAGTAGCCCAGAATGGACAAACCAAACACTGGCTCTAGGTAGGGCCATTCATATTTGTGTGTTTGTACATTTTTACGTCATCCACCATAGTAGATAATAGTTTTAGACATTCAGCGATGATATGTCCATTTCCGCTTGATAAATGAATTGTTTCTTTTCAAAATGCACCTCTGTTTTCCAGAAAATGCATGCATGTAAACTTTTTAAAAATAAACTTACAAAATACATAAAACTTCATTTTTAGCTTTGTTTCCTTGAGTTTAGGCAACTGAAGTCTGTTGCGTTAGGTTTTGAAAAAAAACAAAACAAAACAAAGACATCATGGGTTGGCTTAAAATAAGTACGGTTGCTGTTGTTGTAGCAATACAATGCTGATATCTGATATGTTGATATGTAAGAGCTCATTTGGCTGATAACTGGTACCGGTATTGATAAATCCACTTTTTTTCCCCACCTAGTTTTAATGAACATCAAGTCTCTTCTTTAATGGAATCAACATTATATCATGCATACTCTTATCATGATAGCAAACCAGCAGAGGTACTCATAAAATACAGTGCTTTTCAATGTATGTAATATTCATTCACTGTGCAAAATAAGAAAATGCATGTTAGCCGATTTGGATAGTTCATTTTAAAACCAATATGGGCCGAAACTACTGATGTCTCGATACTATGATGCATCCCTAACATACACCACTTGTTATTGAATTAACTCTTTCGACTTCTGGTTTCACATGAGAAACAAACATCAGACTCCCAGGTGAAAGTCCTGAGTGTGTTTGAACCCATTCACCAACCCTTCCACTCTCCCTATACACTTTCTCGCTCGCGTTGCAAACTGCAGCTAACCTTGGTGCATCAGTGTCTGACGCAGCATCGGAGAAACACTGATTTGTAAAGTGGTTTGTAACTGCTTTAATCAGTGTTTTTACCAGTTTAAAATCACTTGGTTGGTTCTGGAGAGGAAGAGACCTCTGGGTACAAGTCAGCTCACTGTAAAAACATCCTGAATAAAGAATACTGCGCCCTAATTTGCAAGCATTTCTTGTTTTTACCAAATTATCAAAAAAAGTGAATAGTTATTTATGAGTGTTTGTGTATGTGTCTATGTCTATGTTTTATTGTAATCTGCGAGCACGTGTGTTGCTTAACCTTTACACACGGGAGTAGGTTGCAATTTGCAATCCTCACCACTAGATGCCGTTATATTCTTAAATCTGCACCTTTAAGTCACTGATGAGTGCGGCCATTGATTCAGAGGTCATTCTGTTTACACCAGTTTGGCCACCCTTCAGTCTGCTTAATCAAGCTAAGCCTAATCAATAATCAAAGTAGCAGCAAGAAGAGAGAAAAACACTTTTAGTCCCTTCTGTTCCATATTCAGGAAAGTAGAGCAATGTAATGGGACGAAATTAAAGTTCAAAGCAGACAACTGGAGCCTTCTTTGGCTGGCACCAGTGTGACATAATTATAGTAATTCCTCAGCACTATAAGAACTCCTTACAAATACTGGTGTGTGTTCAAAAGCCTGCTTGGAAACTAAATTATGTTTTCTGAAATTTCTGCTTCCTTTTGATTTGATTGTATCAAAAGATTATCCAAAGCTTGCATAAAGAATATATTAAGCTTTCACATTTACTTCACATTGCTGGTCTGAAAACACTCTGGAGGTACAAGGCTAGGTCAGTGCAAAGGATAATGCATAACAGCAATGTAACCAGAAAAAATTTTTTGGTTAAAAGGTCAGTGCCTGAAGATAAAACTTTAAAGTAAGATTTTGTTTAAAAGCATAGAGGAAAGAGCACTCAATATCAAGAAACCCTAATCTAATCTTTTTGGAAGTGAGGGAACAACAGGGATTGGATCGCATCTTTTTGGCAAGGGACGAGGTCTGATCTGAGCGTGCAACTTATGCAGGACATCATCCCAGTTTCACAGCTGGCTTCCAAAACAATCTATCTTCAAAGATCGGACAATCCATCTTGTCTTTTCATGCAATTCTGTACACATACAAGAAAAAAAACACAGGGGGGAGTCGCACATCAGAGGAGATTAGAGAGATGTTATCTGTGCATGGCGCTATCCAAACTATTAATCAAAGATTCATTTTTCCCCTTCATCATGAGGACTGTTAATTCCTTTAAGAGATGAGAGCATTACTACTAACTTACCTCTGTAAGCTCTTCATTTCTGCAGATTTAAAACAGCAGAGTGTCAAAGCTCACAACAGACCGGCAGCTCCACTTTGTTCTAAAAGCATTAGTCTCTTAATCTCTTCTCTTTGTGTGTCTCTGTGTGTGTGTGTGTGTGTGTGTGTGTGTGTGTGTGTGTGTGTGTGTGTGTGTGTGGCAACAGGAGTGGTGCAACTAAGCCACAACCAAAGTTAAGATGTTGAATAAATCAAATCTGCTCAAGCAGCTTATAGATGTGGCAAGATTGCAGGGAACGCCATATCTGCGAGGGTCCACTTTTGCTTGTTTATCAAATGCGTGTCTCTTCAAGGATTCAGTTTTATAGATATTGTGCATAATATGTTTTGAACAGCACAAACAACTGTCAATGTTTACTGATGGTTAAGCTTTTGGTGTAAAGCTAAACCGTCGTACACGCACAGCAAACAACAGGTGGGACTCTTTTCCTTTGCCACAATTAAAGGGTAGGCAAGAATCCTGGGAAGCTGAATTTATTCTAATTGTTAAACCTGTCTTAGCTGGAGTAAATCTATAAACGTAGCTGTGTTGTATATACCGTGCAGCAGTTTGTTAATAATGTTTGCGCCTTTATGTGTACTCCACCAATAATTGCAAATAGGACGACGCCGGTTGGGAGCACCTTGAAATTGATTGTTTTAGTCACAAACTCTGATATAACATGTCACCGCTACACACAAGGACAATTATTTCTATTGGCCGTGCACATATGGGGTAGTTAGTCAGCCAATTACAAGTGAGCGCCTCTGTCCTAGATCTTGAAGGATAATAGAGGCAGTAATTATGATGTGTTCATTTTAATAGGGTTTTATTGACAAGCATGGTAGCAGCTCAGCCTTAGCCCCTCGATTGTAACCGCTCGTGAAAACAGCTTTGCAACTCAATTAGAAATGACATTGTTTTTGACTCCATGACAACAGAAACAGGTAAAAATGTAGAGCTGGGTATGCTGGGCAATTGAGCTGTTTAAAATGAATAATAATGGGGGTTTTAAAGGAATGTTAACACAGCAGAAAATGGGTACAATTTTGCCGTATGCATACATTAAAAATAATCACTTTCGCTTAACAGAGGCAAGAAAAAGCAAAGGAGGTTCTTGCAGATCAAAGTTTCTTGGAGCAAGCAAAACATTCATACGATATTTGTTTTGATTTATTCAGTGATGAAAGGTCGCAGGATCGCATTCTTGTAACATAAAATAATCCTGTAGAAGAAATACAGTTGTCTTTTCATTTACCTTTGCTTTTCCTATTCTTGCTCATGCTCTCTATTAACCTCTTCATATTCCGTATCATCGATTTGACACCCTCTCTTTATCACTGCGCTTCACTCTGGACGGTATGTCTCCAACATCCTTTTATATCACACTTTTGCATTCACTCATTTCCGTCCTTTTCTTGTCCTTTTTATCTTTTTATATTCATTACTCCAGCTCTCTACTTCTCATTCCTTTCTCCTCGCTTCCCTCTTTCTTGTTTTTTTCGCTCCCTTCCCTTGAGACTTTAAGGTCATGGTCAGCCATTTATAACCATGTGCTTTAAATGCTGTTTAACCTTATCTCTGAATGCTTTATGGATGCTTCATGACTGATGGAATAAAGCCTCGGTAGTCTGCTCCGAGTGCTGCAACAAGACAACAGCTCTTCCTCCCCCCCCCCTCTCTCTCTCTCTCTCTCTCTCTCTCTCTCTCTCTGCCACTCTCTCTCTCTCTCTCTCTCTCTCTCTATCTCATATCACTCCTTCTGTCTCTCATTCTCTCTCTGGACGTACGCAGCTCTCATGCATCAACATCTCTTCTTAGTACACAGGTAGGCGCGCCACAGCTGAAAACTCTGACAAATAGAGATAGGGATGGCCGATCACATGATTCGACTAGCCCACATCCTGTGTGCTCTCTGTCGAAGGACGCTGACGTCATGGGCAGAAGCAGAGCTGGTGCAATGACTGTGTCAATGTCACCTTATGTTCTGCTTAGCTTTTAGCATTGTGAGCCGGGTGCCGCTGCTCCTGTCGTTACTGGCCTGGCAGCCTTGAGTGTGGCAAGATGGAGGCAGTAAAGTGAGTGACAAGTCATCCTAAACTGCCACTTTGCTGTGGCTAATGATGTGTATCTAAGAGTGGCACGTGTGTGCAAGTCTATGTGTGTGTGTGTTTGCACATGTTGAGTGTTTGTGCACCATTACGTCTGTGAGTGTCGTTTTTAATGTGTTTTCATTTAGTTTAGCAATAAAGACATTGTCCATTAACCTCCTAATATAAATTTAATCTATTTTAACCCCTTGGTAAAGGTCAGAACACAAGAATAAGCTAAATAATGGCCAAATAATGTTGTTTGCATGCATTTCTTCTTCCATTGCATGAGCACACCATTTATATATCATGATGTTCTTTGGCCTTAAGGAGTATGTATGTTAAGGGACACATTCATGAAAACACAAGATTTTTAAAACTCTTATTGTGTAGGCCAACAGCAAAGAGTCAAAATATTGGTATAAGCGACCCTTACAAGGACAAGCGGTTACAGAAAATGACTGAGTGGTGGGCGATATATAAAATATACTTGATGTATCCCGGCTTGTTCCAGCTGGGATTTATAAAAAGACTATATTGTGAACATCGAGTGTAAATTTTCACGTGTCCTTCACTCTCTGCTGTGGCTCTCTCCTTCTCACACACACACACACACACACACACACACACACACACACAGAAAGAGAGACTCACAATCATGATAAGTCACACACACTCCTCTGTCCATTCAGACCACTTTCTCCTGAGCAGTAGTGTTTGAGCAGGCAAAGCGTGTGTTTTTTATCTGTAGGGCTCCAGACTGCCACTATTAAGTTACATTTTGCGACCATGGAGCGCCACTGTGACTTGCAAACACAGCTATTGTATATGAACTGGAGAGCTGTAAGTTTGTTTAAAGCTTACAGTGAATAAATCATCACATTTAATGGTGCCACACTCTCAGTTTAAATTAGTTAAATGATAGTGTGAGCAGACAAGCCATGTTTTTTGTTTTTTATTCCATGGAGCACTAGTGCAACTTGCAAATACTGCTAATTTATTAACTTAAGAGCTGTTAGTATATTTCCTGCTCAATATATCCCCATGTTTGAAGACACCACGGTAACAGTTCAAGTCCACAACAGAGGCATGAGCCTGAGACAAACCAGGGGCTTCAAAATAAAAGCACCAGTGGTTTGACTTTGATTTATCAGTTTAGAACAAAACATTATTTAACATTATTATAAGAGTACTTTATTTACCATTATTATAAAAATACTTAATTTAACTAACCTCTCTTAACCCAATTAACCTCTAACCTAATTTAACCTATTCATAACATTACTTGAATCGACTTAATTATATTCGTGCTTTATTTCCTCTATCATTAAAAAAGTCTTTTAAATGTCATGCCCTTTTTTCTTTCTTCTTTTGCTTTGTTGATTTTTGGAAGCTTTGTGTAACACCTTGGCCAAGGTATTACGGATGAAAAATAGCCTTCTGGCTAATTCTGGCATTTTTAAACGTAAACATAAACCTATCATAAAAATACATTATTTGACTTTAAACAGTATTTTTTGATTACATGATACAGTAGTTAATTTAACTTTATTAAAGCAGGACTTTATTTAACTTTAGAATAATTGTACTTAACATTATTGACAGTAGCTACTTTCTTGAACTTACTTGTGATTAATTAATGTAATGATTTTATGTTTTAGTAATTTACAATTGTTTTGACAAGATTTTTAAATATTGAGATGCATATCACTATATCATCGTGATATAGTCTTAAAATATTGCAATATTATTTTTAAGCCATTTCAACTAGCCCTAATTTTTATAGTTGCCCACAATCCCATGTGTCTTGAACTTGATGTAGCATTTCTTGTTTTTACCAAATTTATCAAAAAAAAAAGTGAATAGATATTTATGAGTGTTTGTGTATGTGTCTATGTCTATGTTTCATTGTAATCTGCGAGCACGTGTGTTGCTTAACCTTTAGCTGCACAGTGAAATGAAAATGGTATTGTAAATTGTGCAGCCTAATTGCACTTCATTGTCGGGGGCGCACTCCACATCTGAAAGAGACCAATCTCTTCCCGTGGAAAGCACAGAGAGATGATAGGTGGTGTGTCAGTGTGTTTATGAGTATTTGTGGGCATGTGTGAGTGTGTGTGTGTGCGCGTGTGTGTGTGTACAAGTAAAAAAGAGAAATTGAAAGAAGTAAGGACTGCACATACACGTTTGTGTGTATGTGGTGGGAATACTAAATAACAGCAGTGAAAAGCCCTCCAGCCACTGTCAAAATTATCTTCTGTAGCAAGTCCCTTTAGCGCTGCTTGGCTCTATCAAGAGCCTGTGGGCTGGACTCACAGTCGTGGCTCTGCTTTCAACCCAGACAAACCACCAGTCTCCGTCTCAAACTTCCACTACGTCCTCACCTCATTGCAGACAGCATTGATACAAGACAAATAAGAAGATCATGATCATGATCAGATCATGAAGTCAAATTTAACAAATCATTTATGGCAGTGTGTACAGGTCTCCCTCTCCCTGTCTCCTTCTATTTCTGCATCGCCATACCTAGTTGCCAGGATACCACTTCTGTAATGCACAGACTTAATTGTTTTGACTGACTAACAAGCTGTTTAATAAAGGCACCTTGTACAATGTTGTGATTCAAGTCATGCACAAGCTCAGCAGAGGCAGCGGAGGGCCTGCTAACGATGTCTGAATACGTTCTTTTAGCTCATACCAGTTACACATAAACAGGTACATCAATTATGTTAGATAGTCATATTCAACCCAACATGAGTGCATGTCTCTCCCTCTCTCTCTCCCTATCTATCTTATTTATTCAACTCTGCGTCTCTTGTTTTAATGTGGAGGAAATGGTAGGCAGAGTTTCAAGATAACATTTGTTTGGAGTTGAGATGAAATAAAAAATGCCGTTATCACTCTTTTAGATCACATTGCCGAAGATTTAATGCACCTTTTTAACAATGTATGCATTAAAAAAAAAAAATCAAAAAATGTATTTCTTTGTATTTGTATAGCAAAATCTAATCATGTTTTCTACCTGTAAAACGAAATACATCAGTGTGTTTTTGTTTCTCCAAAATGTTATGGGTCATGGGCCATCAGTTTGACTCTATTCACTTTAAGGAAAGTGGTATCTGTAACTGCTTTAGATTATGAACACAACATTTTATAGTGGACTACCAGCAACTAATGTTACATGGAGCATACAGGCTTCCTCTCTCTCTGCCTGACGGATACTGCACTGCCGGCGTGACACCATTGGGGCCTTACTGTTCTTGCATGCTGGCTTTTTAAAAATCAAACCATTCGTTTTCATTTAAAAAACTATGTGGCTGAGGTCTAATTTGTTGCGCACAAAGTCCTTATTTTCATAGAGTTTTTTTAATTTCAGTACAGTACAGATAACTTGCACACTGAGTCTGATGCATTTTGTACGCCAAAAAATTTGCAATACGAGACAAAATCAAAAGACACATTCGCTCCCTTGCTTCTCTCCACTGGAGGTTGCCACTTCATGGATTTTGCCTCTCTCTCCCCATGTCTTGCAATTGGCATCGTACTCAATTTGGCAAAAATTAAATGATGGACAAAATATTCACAGCCAGTGTGCAAACTTAATCGACACAACGTGAGGTCAGATTTATTTTTTCAAAATGTGCAACAATTTAGAACGAAAAATGGCGACTTAAATTTATTCATTCATCTCTCCCTCATACTTACTCCTTATCAATCAATGAGGGGGGGGCTGTGCGGAGCCACTGGCAGGCTCCAAGCCAGCCGTCTGCTTCAGCTCTGCTAAACTCTAAACCTGGCCTCTTTTTAGTGGTACAATCAAATGCAAAGGATTGTAACTGTAAATTGGTGAAATATTCCTTTCACTGGGAAAGATGTCACAGTACAGAAGCTAAAATGCTCTGACTTCCATTTCACTTGTCTCTGCATATTACAGTTGTTTTGAGCCATCAGAACCTACAGATGAGCTGTTGCCGATCATATCTATATAAAGTGTCAATGTCACACAATAAAGGCAACAATTTGCCTCTTCTTTGCCGTCATGGATTGTGTCTCTCAAACAAAATATGTGTCACACAGACACATACAGGAGGTGCTCAGTGTAGGTGTGTATGTAGAAGTTACCAGTGCTTCTCAGCTGCTGTGAGCCGACTGTGGCGATGAGCCAAAAGTAAAATTATGCCAGTGTTAAGCTTTAATACCTCCACAGACCTTGGTGCTGCTGCTTTTTATAGTATCTTCCACCTCAACCCATTTTCCAATTAACAATACTGCCTCTCTCCAAAAGCCCTGCAAACAAGTTCACAAATACATTGAACTTCTTGGAAAGTAAAACCAATTCCAGCATTCTGCAAAAGCTTTGAGAACCTATAAAATGACTGCAGAGGAGCAACTACTTAGTGTAGAAAGTGTTGTCCCTTAATAATAAGCGTGGATCACATTTATGTTATTAATTTGTCACTTTATTTTCATGCACTTTTTGAGTAATTTTCTAATTAGATCAATAGCTACCATTTATAAAATTAAGCATATTCAGTCAAGCACAATTTAGATAGACTCAGTGCAACACACACACACGCACACACACACACACACACACACGCAAAACACAAAACACAGCATCATTAACCAGACAAAAGATCACCTATTTCATTAGTTTTACATTTTCTATTTTAAATCATTGTATATTTGTTTGGATTTTACAAATTGCTATTTCCTCCCACTGTTGTTTTGATATTACTTTCTTCATACTTTACATGGCTCTAAAATGAAACCCTGCAGTGTTTTGAATTGAGAGAAAGACCAGAAATGTAGTCATTTAAAATAATAACATCACATTGGACATTAGTTTTGGTTATTTTGCCTGAATTGAAGTATCCCTCAACAAAAATAACCTCATAATGATATCTATTAACCCTTTGAAACCTGGGCAAATTATAAATACGAAAAAAATAACCAGGAAATAAGCTAAAAATAGATTTAAAAAAAAAATAGTATTGTAAAAAAACAACAACAAAAAACAAGGAAAATGATGATCAAAATTAAATTATTTTTTAAATTATATTATTATATATATTATTATTATTTACAATAAAAGTGATGATGATCAAGGTTTCAAAGGGTAAATGTACTTTTATTATGGTAAGCTTACAGAGGAGGAAAACTAAATGAACTTTCTGTATGAATTGCTACAACTTTTAAATATACAGACGAAATGATGCATCATACAGCGGGTATTTGTGATGTGATAAGTGGCAATTATTTTTGTGATATGTAAGGTATGGTAAAGATGTCAGGATCAGGGTGTCACTTTACTGCCTTTCTGCTGCAATCTATAAGTTGCTAGGATCATGTATGAAAGTGCAACTGACAACTTACGTGTCTTGCAAACACCTTAACATGATACACATTCTGTAAGTCACAAGATAAAAAGCTGTGACTGACAAATGTTATTTTTATTCATGAAATGAAGCCTAGTGTCTGACGAACCAACTCCCACAGGCCTGCGAGACAATCTGTGCATCATGCTGTACTTGTTAAACATGAACATGTATTTGGTAAAGTGTCAAACATACACATTTGGTCATTTCCCCAGGCTCTACAGATAAATTGTAACACCTGGATTGCAGCTTCCATAAAAATATTTCAATTTTGTAAAACATTAATTTCATGTCTAGTCTCATTATAATTTCATTTTCAAGGATTTCATGGAATAACAAAAAAAACTTCTGTCCTCCTTTGGTGCATTATGTTTACTTGTACTTTTTGAACCACTGGTGATGTACATGAGTGCATACATAATTAATTAGTTTTCCTTTTACGTATTGTAAAATCTGACAAGGTGATGTGCTACCATACTTGCCAGTCATTTAGTGTAATCAACATAGGACATTAGTGAAAATGCTGTTGAGGTGGATTTATCGTCAGTGAACTTTATTGCTAACATCATGCACTTTGTGGTATTTACACATTCAGACAGAAAGTATAACATTCTGTTTGTTTGGTTCTGTCACCATCGAAAATATAGGATTAAGTAGTAGAGATGATATGTGAGGAACATACAACACAGAAGAGCATAATAGCATAAGGTCCTACATAATTTCCGATGAAAATATCATATATAGGTGCGTAGTCAGTACCACTCACATCTATGGATGCTTAGTATTCTCCTTTGTCTGTTGTTGACACTCCAGGACAGAGTGTAGATTACCCCTCTTAAAGGAATTGTCTACAGTCTTTTTCAAATCATTACATCGCTTAAGAAAAAAACATAATGGTTTAGATAAACATTTAAACAGGTAGCAAACAGAGGTCTCTCGGGTGAAAGTCCGGCATTTGTTGGAACCATACACCACCCCTCCCACCAACCCTCTAGTTACTGACAACGTGTCTAACTCATGCTGTCTGGTGGCATATCATACTACTGCAAAAGGTTCCATCCAGCCACGGTATAAAATGACCCTCTTGCCAGTGTATCGTACCACAGCAAAAGGTCCCGTCCCCACGTTATAAACTGTTGCTGCCTGATGGTATAGCATACCAATGCAAAAGGTAGCTTTTCTGCATTGGTGGCTGACACTAAAATCACTGACAACAAGGAGGTTTTTGAGAACTTGGGAATTAGAGTTATACAATATGTTTAATGTTGTTTGCACACATAATATTCATATGTTTAAGAAAGTATTAAATATATGCAGCAATTAGATAACATTGTTGTTTAATAATATGAGAAAAAAAACATTTGCTCTAATTGAGATTCTGTTAAAGGTTTAGCCACTCAAAGCACTTTTAAACTACATTCCACATTTTCACATTGACACACTGGTGTCTAAGGCTACTGTACAAGTTTCCACCTGCTACTCAGCAACCTTTCATGCACACTCACACTCCAGTGGCGCACCAGCAGGAACAACTTGGGGTTCAGTATATTGCCCAAGATACTTTGACATGTTGACTGGAGGAACCAGGGATCAAACCACTGGCTTCCAATTGGAGCTTATGGCATTTGCAATACTCCACCAAGCCAAACAACATCCACATCCAAAGACAAGTAGACAGATGAAGACCTGGTAAAGCAGTCTTCTTCTGTGTCTTGTCTGTGCAAAAGAGGGAGGGCATTTTTTTATTGCTGGTTGTTTCTCAGCTATTATGTTTGGAAAGCACCTCCTTAAGCCGTGCTGAAGATATTGAGCTTGACTGAGTGAGACCATATTTCTCCTGGCTCTGATTGGTTGTTTTCATTCACCGTGGTAGATTATTGCAATGCCAGTAGGAGCACTAGGAGAAGAAAGAACAGCATGATGTTTTTCACAGATTATCAGTCTTGTGTATTGCTGTTAGGATAGTGGCAGTTTCAGCATAACATAAAAGTTACATACTGAACCTTTAAGAACTAGAGGCCTTTAATAATGTTACATGTTCAACAGGATGACATTTTAGTTTACTTCATTAGCAATAGAAAAAGAAAAAGTGCAACCTGTGTGGTCTGTAACAGTGCAATTTCAACCCCTTTACAATTAGGCCTATTTGTCATTACCCAGTACCCAGTCTGGCCCATTGTCTCCTGGGCATAAAGCTACATTAACCTTGGCTAAACACAGTTATCAATTAGCCTATTGCAGTCCTTAGCAACAGCAAGATACAATATGTAATGCAACATGATTATATCAGTAATACACTGCTCTATTATCTGTGCATGATTACATCTAAAGAAATTGCATGAGCACTGATGATTTTCTACAAATCACGATATACATTAACAGTTAAAGGCTACAACAATTACAACGCAGTGACCATCAAACCAAAACACATGCAAGCTGCCATGCTGTGTACTAGATACTAATTAGCCGATTTACGAGAAGCTGTTAAGAATGAAACAGTCATGCAGAATAACCTTACTTTAACATAAACATTCAACTGCTAAATAAATCACAGACATTTACAACAAACAGCATCTATTACATCCATCTACTCATTAAGACAAATGGAGAAGGTGTGGAGATAAAAGATCAAAGTTCTCTCAACTCAGTCAACTGGAGGAATTAATGCCAAAAACGAAGATGATTAGCACCAGTCCATTTGCATTCTCAGGGCATCAAACACCAACGTGTTCTCATTAAGCCATCAAATATGGCTGTTTTGTAAGTGGACAGTGGATCTTCCTGCGTCTGCTGTTGGTACTGTTGGATGCTGCATACAACGCCAACATGTCAACGCAAGCACATGGTTAGGGTTAGGCAACAAAAGCATGTGATTTTTTTTTAGGTTACAAAGGCCCATGGTTAGGTTTAGAAAAAAAAAACAAAATGATTTGGCTCTAAATTCAAAGGGCAGCGAACACCAGACTCTCATATTAAAGACCAGTGTTAGCTGGACCCATCCACCACCCCTCACACCTGCCCTATAGGGACCTTCCAGGTCCTTATATTGCGTCGTTTCCGATAGTGTTTCATCCTGATTCTGTCCAGTGGCGTATCATACAGCTGTGACAGGTTCTGTCCAGCCATGTTATCAATGGACACCAATCATCCTTTTATCATACTGCTATGCCAGGTGTTGTCCAGCTGACCTCCAGCATATCATAACACCAGGAAAGGTTCTGTCTGGCCACGTTACAGGCTGTAACTGCCCGGTGTCTTGTCTTGTCTTGTCTTGTCACGTCACGTCACGTCACGTTTCGTCTTGTCTTGTTTTAGGTATCTTACACCGGAATTACTGTCAAAGCAGCTGGATTTGAAGACTTCGGAATGAAAACAGGCTGCAAATACTGAAGCTTTGTCTCATCCTTTGGCATGAGCTCAGCCTGTGTCTTACAAAGATGTGAAAGGCTGCATTTGGCATCTTTATAAGATGCAGGCGTTCAACTAACTCCAATGTGAACCCATACCTTAAACCATAAAACCAACCACAAAGAGTGAAAATGTCTGCCCAGGGCAAAGGGAGGGGAGGTGGATCCTTCAAACAAACACAGACTTCCCTCCAGGAGACCACAGTCCATCTCCCATGGTTAACCAAAAGTCAATTGTGTATCAACATGTTTCATCTTTTACATACCTAAGAACTGCATAAGACCAAAAGTTAATGTTGTTTTAATCAGTGTTGTGCCATTTATGTATGGTTGTCGTGCACTGACATAAGTTATGTGATGTATGTTTGGCTACTTATTTTAGCCAAAACATGTTCTTTTTTAAAAATGTGGCAAGTAGTTTTGTGCCTAAACCAAACCGCAACCATTTTACAGCATTAACCAGGAGTTACAATGCGTTCCAGCTGTGTATCACATGTATATACACTCAAGGGTGCTCTAAGTGTCACTATGAGATGCCAAGGGGCTTGACAAAGCATCAGTATTAGATGACCTTGGGATGAGACAGGAATGTTGCCACTCATGAAACAGCAACTTAGCATGAACTGCTGTTTGAGTGCACACTTTTTTGCTCACCTTATCCATGTGAATTTGACGACTGGACCGTTTTTGAAGTCAGTGTTGTCACTTTGCCTTCATCAATTTTAGAAGTTCGGGGACAGCATGTCATACGTGTTAATGCTTTTTACATGCAGTGTGTCTCTTTTTTTCTTTTTGGGAAAAAAAAAAAGATTTTCTCACAGGAAATGTAGAGTTCCTGCTTTTTGAATGCATGCAGTCTTTTTTCAAAATAAACTTAAAACATAGGTTAAAAAAACTTCGTTTTTGGGTTTACTTCCCTAGGTTAGGGAAACAAGGCATGTGGTGAGGTTTAGAAAAAAACATTATGATTTGGCTTAAAATAAGTACATTTGTTACAAACTTAATGCAGTGTCACCTGACATACATTACTAGCATAGTAGCTACATATGCTAGCATACTGCAATGCTAGAATAACTCGCCTGACTTTTGATCAATCTGCAGTTTGTTTGACCCATGCACTGTCACCCCCACTTGCTCTATGTTGACTTTCTTGCTCTTTATTCTGTGGCAAATGCATCTCATACTGCTGCTGAAGTTTGCCTCCTTGCATCAGTATCTGACACCAAGGTCCACTTATCAAGCGACAAGTTGGGAGTGAGACCAGGTTCATTTCAGACATTTTCAGAAAAGGCCGAGACTTTATGGTTCATCACGTTTGACATTTTTGTACAAAATCCAGCTCATAGCTGCGGAGAAATGCGTGTTCAGGTGAAGTGCTGAAGCCCTCCCCTCCTCTGTGTGGTCTTTTCACTCAGCCCCTGATACTGGAGCACCAGCCGGGAGAGTTTCCGGTGGACAGATTTCATGTCTTAACAGTCGGGCACTTAAGCAGCATTCATAAATGAGTTTGTGACAGTGATGTTGCTCTATAAAGCATTTACACCAGTGGAAGTACACTGTGTGAAATGTTTACTTCAACGCAGGACACAGAGTAGTTTATTAAACTGCTCCAGCTAATGGCTCTGATTGCCGTGGGCTACCTAAAGATAGAGTCACTGAAGAGATTTGAAGTAAATCTGCATACAGTGTCGTGCCAATGGAAAATAACTTCCTGTTTATATTTGTCAGTCAGTTTGATTATGGGGAAGCAAGTGTAAGGGCTGCATGCAAATGTCCAGGATGCCTCTGCCGGGGCTCCACGGGGGATGCTAATGTAAGCATCGAGCATCCTTTAAAATGCAAGTCAGACTCGAGTGGAGTGCACACAAACATGAACTTCTACCTGATGAGGTGAGCGCTGTCATTCAAATGCATCCAAACCAATCAGCATGCAACAAGATTACCGACTTTGCCCTTGATAATTCTGGCCTCCTGCATCTGAGGTAGATTTAGAGGACAACACCATTTTCTCAGTTGTCATTGGATTCTGAAAGACAGTTCATGTCTTTTTTTTTATTATATCTTTGCATTAAAGTTTGTTTGTTTTTTCTTTGTAATACTCCTGTCTTAAACCTCTTGTCTTAAACCTTTTGCATTAGTTGGTTGTGTGATTTAGACACCTTTTTGATATTTTATTTACTGGACTCATTTTGTCGAAAAGCATTCGACTTCTGTAAGAGATGTTGATTCTCAATTGGAAATATCAGTTTGTTAGTAATATAAATAGCAGTGATGTTGCAAGTATTTTTGTTGAAACACATTGCTTGCTTAATTAACTGAATGTTCATGAGGAGGAATGCTTTTTCCATGTTACCCTCTGCACTCTTTACATATCTCATTTAACAATCATTGCTGTAATTGGTGATGGTGAACAAGAGGGACATTATGAAGATGACTGACATGTTACACACTCTCTTGAAATGTTCCCTGGTTATTGAAGTCCATGACAAACAGAACTGGAGCCGTAGATAATCCAACCTGGGTGATCTGACAGAATGCTTTACTATTGGATACGCTTGAGGGATGATTATTATTATTATTTTTTTTTTTTGCTATTGTCAGTATCCTGTCTTCCTAATAAAATATCTGGTAAATGTAGAAGTGTAAGTGTGAGAGTCACATTACATGTGTGACTGTACTGCTGTGTTGGCCAGACAGACATAACACTTTTCCTTTTCAAATAAAGCCCTATTTCTCTAGGTATTAGTGGTGAAATGTTGGACTAAAACCAAACTAAAATGATTTCTAATTTTGTTTATTGATCATTAAAGATAATTAGAACACTTGAGATTTAAGTTTTCCGGCACAGCCCGCAGCTGGTAGAAGTATCAAAATAATAATACAAAAAAACTTGTTTTGAATGTGCTATTATAAGTGTCTCACATTAGCAATAAAAATAATGAGTGTATCTGATGAAATGTCTTTGCTTTGTTTGCTGGTAGGTTTGATTGTTACGGGCTGTACGAATTGCTTTTGTCTTCTTTCCTAACATACACAATGCCACAGATCTGCACAGAAGAAGGAAGACAAATACACTGAAAGGGCTCCACCTGTGCTTATAGAACCAAGGCATCTCATTGTGCAAATTAAACTTTTATTCAGCATTATACAGATGCCAAGTGCTTGCACACCTCACCTCAGATGATAAATCTGGGTCACAAAAAATTCCCAGGTCCCATAAACACTTGAAAAAAATGATTAAGCCATGACCTTTGGCCATCAAGGGAAGGGACAACTATGTATCCATGTCAATCTTTTAGACACATACACAGATGATGGTGCAGAGAGAGAGAGAGAGAGAGAGCATTGATTTTGGTTATTAACAGGATAAACTGATAAACAAAATTTTCAGCCTGTTGCGTTTAAATGGAGGGACTCTGAATCGCTTGTTTGTGAGCAGAAGTTGGTTTTCTTATGAGCTAAAATAAAATGGTCATGTAAACAAATGAATGGGAAGACACTAAGAAAATGAGAAGCACCCCCCTTATGGTGTTCTATAACTGTAGTGACCCATTTTGGTCCATTGTTGTATCAGCGAGTAGCATAAACATGTGAACAGACACAGTCCTTTTGCAGTTGTAAACACACAAACATGTAGAGACATAACACATAGATGAAAATCAGCTTCATTTAAACTGCTCATTTTAAAAAATATAGTTATTTTATGGTGAACATCTATGAAAAACAAAAACAACACTCTTGCTTCCTTTCACAAGGTCCATTTACTAAAGCAATGTCCAGACTGGCTTTCTCAACATGACAGTATGGTCACAGAGATGGATAATGTATAGAGAAATTCCTCTACTGACTTTGAATTCTATTATCTGATCATCTCTAGGGAGTACTCTAGTATTTTATTATGTCAACCTACACTTTGAAAGCACTTGATTCTGTGAAGCAAGTCAATTTCAGTTCAGAGTTTATGGTAAGACAATGGATAAAGCTAAAGTTGTCATAAGCACAAGAAAGCAGTAATTCTTTTTAAAAGCAAAGGTAATCCAATAGAAGCCCAGGTGGGCTAAGAGGCCATCTTTGCAGTAGAGCCTCTCTGCTTTGGGCTGATAGAGAGACAGAGAGACAAGGATTACTGCCATCCAAACACCTGGCCACTCATTGTGGGATGAGAAGCTATAAATCAACTGAGGTCCCCATTTTCGCGGCTCTCTTGTTTTCATCCCTGTCATATACACCCATTCAGCTGAGATTGGTGTATTGAGTTTGCACTTGTATTGAACCTGTTAAGTATGGACTGGGACTGTGTGTGAAGTGTGTGTTTGTTCCATTTTCTTCTCTTGTTGATGTACTACATGCTCAGAATTGTGGCAGATAATAAAAATTTAAGTTTTATCTTTACCAAAAAATAAATAAAAATAAATAAATATTTCCAGAACTGTATTTGTGGACCTTAGTACTCCCCAAAGAGGAAAGTAATTTGTTTAAAAAAAAAAAAAAAAGTTAAACAATAAAAAAATGAAAATGAGCTATAAATTGATGATAAACACTTATCGTTACTGACATATTGTCTTCATTACACCTTTTCTATAGATAGGAGAAATATTCCCTCCCCTGCCCAGTTATTGTCAGTTAAGTGCCCCGGCTGAGCAGCTGCCTCATACCAAACTCCTCTGTGCGCCCACATTACACTGATGCTTTATCTGTCAGACCCACGTTTTAATACCCATGTTTATTGACTGTGACAATTTAGTATAGCACAAAAACTGTATGGATTTTTTTTTATTTCTAGTCTATCAAATGTCCCAAGCCCCCTTAGATGAATGTTTTGTTTTGTTTTGTTTTGAGGTGTTTCTTGTTTTTACCTATATTTACATTTTATTTTGAAAATAGACTGTATGCATTTAACGTGTAAATTGAAAAGCTGTCTCCATGCGTCTAAAACTGACCCTGGAGGGGTACCTAGAGCATCACAGTTGGGTGTGCAGGACCACTGACCAGGCATTGGTATTTTACAAACTAAAGCTGAAAATTTGTTGCTCAGGGGGGGTCTGTTCAGAGAGTGGAGGACCAGATTCAGAAAGATTCAAAAGTGGGTGTCATGGTGGTTTTGTCACATCATATCTAGGCTGTCTTCATAAACTGTTCTTTATTGGTTTTTATACAAAAAAGTAATACAACCACATTTGTACATGTGTATTAGTGTGTTTTTTTTAAAAGGCTGCAATCACATGATCAATGCGCTGACTGGAGTAAACAAGGAAGTAGTCCTGAGTGGTCTTGTAAGATGGTTAGTTGGGATGGTGGAGGGGTCACAAAAATCCAGACTTTCCTCTGGACTTTCCTCTTTTCTAAATCTAACCACAATTACTTCTGTTGCCTAAACCAAGCCACGAAGGCTTCCACTGTACTTCATGGGGCACTAATTTGTATGATGTCATATGAGCTGTTGTTCATATGACACCATTTTATGAGAATACGTTGTCATATCATAAGTCTTACTAGATACATTTGAAAATTATTATAATATATAATTATAATTATATATAATATTATAAATATATTATAGCCCACCTGGGCTTTTATTGGATTACCTTTGCTTTTAAAAAGAATTACTGCTTTCTTGTGCTTGTGACAACTTTAGCTTTAACAATTTATTGTACAAATCAAGTTGATATGTAGCATATACATAGCTACATATATGTATATGTGAATTATAATTATTTTACTTCAGATTTTATATATAGCTGAAGTAGTTTCTTTCGACTCACTCAAGACACACACATATGTGTATGTTTCCTACTTTGCACTATATGATCAAACTAATGTCTGGCAGCAACATGAAGGTTGATTGTTTTTCAGACCATCTGTGCAGAATTTTCCTGGATATGTGCTCAAAAGCATTTGTGGCATTTCTGATTCAACCAGCATGAAATGTTTACACGCCTGGTAGCTCAGTGGATAGAGCGGGTGTCCCATGTATAGAGGCTGTGTCCTCGCTGCAGTGGCCGCGGGTTCGATTTCGGCCTTGGCCCTTTGCTTCATGTCACCCCCTCTCTCTCTCCCCCCTTCATGCTTTCTCTGTCCTATCAATTAAAGGCGTAAAAGGCCCATAAAAATAATCTTTAAAAATAAATAAATAAATAAAAGCGCCTTAGATTCTTGTATTTAGCCCAGATCCTGGTCTTAATTAATACTAGAGTTGTGTTTAATAGACACACTCTTTAACACTGATTATGTACAAGTAGCCAACCCAACGTCTCTTCTCTGTGTAGGTGCTTGCTAGTCTCATTTCAAGAATCTGAATAGAGAAAAGGAGAAAACATAATGGATACAACATGGGACTGATGAGAAATAACCCAAGCCTTGTAGCCAGAGACTCTGAAGGACTGACTCATTCTAATGGGAAGTGCCCTTTAATGAGAATTGCTAGTGATTGTAGGTGGTAGTATTAAGAAAGGCAAAGGAGGATTGAAAAGTCAAGGGTCACATCCGCTTACCTCCTCGGGCTTTGTTCTCCAGTACCACAGTGGTATACAGTGTGCATGGCGCTGCTTGCATTATGCTCCGACATCAAAGAGGACACTCATTTTCTGTCTCTTTAGCAAAAGACCTGGAGATACAGAGATGCTGAAGAGGTGCATGATCATGTTTTTGTGAGGACCAGGGTGGGAATAAGAGGGGATGTTGCTATCGAGGGATAATGTGTGTTTTCCGTTGCTAAGGAACTGTCTGGTAGACCATCAGAATAGACAGAAGCAAGAGAGAGATCAGCTTTTTTTTTTTTTTAAAGAGACTTTTATGGTTTTTGCAAAGTCAAAGAAGATTCTTAAAACTATTTTCAAAAGAAGATTTAACTAAACACTAAAAAAGAAAGTGAGAATGTATTTCCGTTTACTCATAATTTACAATATGCAGTCTCATAAAAAATGAAATGTAGGAGATAATAGCAACATATGTAGTTTGAACATGACAACAATTATAGATTATTATTTCTATTATAAACAAAGATGAATAAAAATGTATTAGATCTGTTAACCCATTGAATCATGAACAAAATAAAATACTTCAAAATTAGAAAAGAAAACAGTAAAAATTACAAGACAATTACCCTATTTTTTTTAAGTAAAAAGAAAGTTAAAAAAAGAAACACACAAGGAAAATGACCCGTAAAAAGTAATTTAAAAGGATGAAAAAAAATCTGTATCATGATTTGAAATAAATATCTAAGTAAATAAGTAAATATGATCATTTTAAATGTAAGTTAGTTTCTGACTTTTTCTTCTCTCCCAAGACAATTTCCCAGGCTATTAAAAAATAATTATCTATATACAGTAATGTCTTGCAATTTGTGAAACATATTTTACCAAGTTTTGGATTGCCTTTTCCCCAATGTTTTTGAAAGAAATCACATACTGTATGCATGCCAATATTTTAGTGAAGAGAGTGTTTACCTGTGTTTACCTCATGTTTACCTTTTTTTCTAGTGGACTGGACCACCTTAAATTACAGGCAGAGTCTCCATAAATTACTGTTTACATCCCAAAATTGTTAGTAATGATCCAAAGATACAATGGAATTAGAATTATGAGCAGTCAGAAAGCGATAAGATCTTTCAAGAGAGAAATTTAAACTTATTTTAAGAATAGAAAATAATAGTTATATAATAAACATCATCTAGCGTGTGAACACACCTGATTATAATGTATCTGTCTCACAAATATTGTGTTTTTGCCAAAAAATAGACAAAATACAAAGGTATTACCAATACTTTCACATCAAACCATCTGCAGGACTGCATTTCTCATAAATATATCTTCTGTTGTAAAGTGGATGTTAGTGTTTTCATGCCCTCCTCACTCTGTCATGTGCATTTATTTTGAAGAGCAGGAAGGAAGAGTAATAAAAAAAAATCTATTTCAACCAGAGATAACCCAAAGTTGGAACTTTTTTGTTAGAAAAGAGGATCTGTTCGAAAATTGTTTCTGTTGGAAGCTAAACAGTTTGTGTTTTGTCCTTTAGAGGAACCTTGCTTCATGCTGTAAAATTGCTACTCTGCTTCTGTAACTTCTGTTGCTAACCTGAGCAGTGCTGCTGCAAGCATGATAAAAGGCTGTTACAATTCAAGAAGCTCACTGCCACAGAGGACATAGAAAAATCCCAGTAAGATTGTTTTCATAAAAAATAGTGATTAAAAATATTAGTCTCCTAAAGCTCAGAGCTATACCTCTGTATGTTGTTTATAAAGGACAGGTAAACCTTCAGGATTTGGGTTCATTCTTAAATGTAGGTCTTACAGCACTGAACCTCCTTGACTCTTTTTTCCTCCCTCCACTTTTCATTCTTCCCCTGTACAGCTGGCAGGGGCGTAGCACCAAATTCTGGGCCCCACACATAGGCAGTCTTTTAATTTATATTTATTATTTATTCTCAAAGTCAGTTTTCGTTCTTTCATTTTTGGAACCCCTTGGGGAAAGACATGACAGTGTATGTTGGCACTCGACAAGAACTTTATTTGTCTTCATACGAACAAGCATAAAACAAAACTGCGAACTCCCTGTGGTGCACAGAATACATTAATAAATAAATAAATAATTTAAAAAAGTTGTACATTTAGAAATTTTATTGAAGTATTAAAAACAGATCAAATAAATAATTAAAAGCAGCATAAACAGTCACTCACTCAGCTTTAGCTGCGTAAAGAAAACAAATTATAGTGCATGGTTGCACTAAACCATTTTACATGTTTAAGGGATGAGTGAAGCCTCTGGTAGTGTAGACTATTTTTTAAATTGAAAGATTGGTCAGTCAGTCAGTCATTTTCTGTAACCGCTTGTCCTCGTAAGGGTCGCGGGGGGGCTGGAGCCAATCCCAGCTGTCATCGGGCGGAAGGCGGGGTATAGAAAGATTGGTCTTTCAGCCAATTTATACAGACAGTTTCTATTTAGTTATTGCACCGATCGCATAGAAATAAAGAATTGAAAAAAGAAAAGGTTATATTCGAGGTTTTTTGATGGCTTCTCTCCCATTTGGGCCTTCAGTAGTCATTCCACTTGTCCTCCCACTGTAATGCCCCTTGCCTGGAAGCTTGACTTTGTCTCCCGCCGTTCAATTTCAATTACAAGGGTCATTATCAATGGCTGTAGATCAAAATGCCTTGGTCCGCAATTAGATAGACCAAAAACCAATCAGACCAACTAAATCTGGGTGTTCACCCGGTTATCTTTGGGTCTGAATTAAGAAGCTGATGTGAAAGTCTCTTAAACCTGCTTTCTTTCAAATGGCTAGCAGGCGACAACTCCACTGGTTACAAAAGGGAGTCTGATTTTACTAAAAAGTCAAAGTGAAAATTATCTTACTTCTAACTTGATTTATTATCTCAGTTAACATTTTCGTAATGAGTTGAGGTCTCATTTGCTCGTTTCAAGTCTTCTTCAATACAGCATGATGTTCATTTTGTAAATTTTGGTCCCATTTAGAGTAGAACAGACAACAAAGCAGGGTATGCTTTTAGGCGTGGCTACGTTAAGACTGACGATGCTAGCATGGTGGTGTCCTGTGGTTCTATGTCAGATCCACCCTCTCGTTTAAATGCAGCCCTCTGGCTCCAAAAAACAAGATGGCAATGTCCAAAATGCCAAATCTGAGGCTTTAAAAGGATGGTTCACAAACCAGTGAGTGACGTTAAAATGGCTATGTCCACTTCTTTTATACAAACTGTGGTTTTCTTTGTGCCTGATCTCTTTGGCAATGAGCGGGGCCAGCTGGTGAATAATACTTTTTACCAAATCCTGTCTCAGGTGCAATAAACAAAAGTTCTAGAGGTGAAATTTGGCTTACAATTTGTAATATAATAACAATGTAAATCTTTGAGCTTGAGGAAAGGTATTAAGTATTTCCAAGGCAAAGGCTCAAGTCCAAGTTAAGTCAGAAGTCATTGGTGTTAAAGTGTCTAATGTTATCAAATGTATGACTCAAATCCAAGGGATATGACTCAAGTCCACACCTCTGCAGGTTATGAATAAAGTAAGCCAACTGAGAACTACAGTCTCTTATTTCACATTTTGAGAGTTTTTGTTCCCCAAATATCTGCTCTAACCTTCACTCTAAGAGGTTTTGTGGGGCTGTAACAATATGATGCCACTTATGCCTTTTATTCTGGAGAAGCAGGCATTAGAGGTGAACTCAACACTCAGCAACCAGTAAACTGTAACAGAGGATTATCTATGATAGGCAACAGGTGAAGTCAGTGATTAGACATTGTAAATTATTGTCTGGAACTTCTTGCTGGCGGCAATGTTCCTACTGGTGTGGGCAGGAGAGAGAGAGAGCAGGAAGGCATCTGAGCCAGTCGCAGCTGCAAGATCAGGACCATGGAGAGCGCCACAGTACAACGTCTTGACATGACGCTGCTGTGAACCAAACAGTGACAAAAGAATAATATTAATATAACATCAATTTAACAAATACATGAATACAAAAACAGAGTAAACCATACAATTTAATATACATGTCATTCTGTGAATGTGGTGGCTAATGCTGACTTTTTTAAATGCACTTGGAGCGACTTCAAAGGTGGTGGTTTTTCCTTTTCTGTCACATTTTTGATGCAGTTGCAAAAACATATTTGAAGGTTGTTTTTGAAGGTTGTTTTTGTTTCTAATCCAGCAAAACATAAGATTTACTCTCTGTGCTTCATGTTGCAGGCTGTATTGGAGGCTGAACCAAAAAGAAAGAGAACAGGCAGAAGCTTGTATAATTGATTTTCAACTGATACCACAACTTCTTGAAAATTTACATTAAATTAAAATGTATTTTTTTAATCTTAAACCATACTCTCAAGCATATAACTTAGATGATTAAAATAAGACAATTAAAATACAGCAAACGTGCGCTGAGAAAACTATTACAAATATTTAATTTATTTCATGGTCTACTGTTCCTTCCCTCTCCCTTTCTCTTGGTCTCCTACTGTCTCCACGTGTCCATAATAAGACCCCCCAAAATATCACATTGCGATTTCTTGCCTCCTTCTTCCTTGTGTCCTGGCAGAAGACTACAATTACATACAGTGTCCATAAATTACTATGTTTACTCATGCCCCAAGCATGGCCTTCACCACAGGTATTAGAGCACGGGGGTGGAAAAAATCGTAAACTTAAAGAGAGAGAAAAGGAACAAATGACAAATATATAATAAAATGTTCATCTGGTGACATTTTATGACTGACAACCATATTTTTATGATAATAATAGTCTCGCTGTCAACTGTATTAAAGAAATATGAATTCAGTAATGACAACTTCAAGCCAAATTCCTATGAATTACATATTCGACTTTATAATTTAGTAATTGGATTTTGGAGGGATATTTTGCTCCTAAATTATTATTAGATATATTTTTTTATGTATTTATTTATTTTCAACTGTTTAAGAACTCTAGCGGCAGAAGATCTCTGATAATTTCCCACATCTACTTAGTATGACTATTTTATATGCATTCAGTGTTATCTGTGGGCAATATATATTTACCTCATATCTTAAATGATATCAGGGGCAATGGTTTCTCCTTTTGCATACAAATGTAAACCAATTCTATTTGAAAATATAAAAAAAAAGGCACCTGTAGCAACATAAATATATAATTATGCATACAACAAATATAAATGTATATAATTGGAACAGAGTGTAAAGTACCAGAGTTGAAATCATATCAGTACCCTGACCACATAAATCAACTCTCAATCAGAAAATTAGTTTTGCAATGTGTACCTCAAAGCCTTTAGTTTTGACATAAAGTCATGTGCACTAATTAACAGGTACGTGGTTATAATTAAATATAGATGCTACAAAGCCAAAAACATCCCAGAGAGAGTGAGACAGCGTTTTAACAGTAACCCAGACCGATTAAATATTTACCTTGCTGACCTTAAGTATTTTGCCTCTGCTCTTACAGATACTCAACCAAATTATAAACAAAGACACATTTTAAGATAATGGAATCAGACTCCTGTTTTAGGCATGAAAACAAACACTATAAAAAGACTCACTAATCTGAAAATCCCCACAAACCACATGGTGAGAATACCGCACATGTAAAGAAAGGCTGGTTATGTGCATTGATGTCTTTGATTAAGATAGTTTGGAGCTGGGGGTTGTGACTTCCATGAGGAAGGCTTATTAGCAGTCTCTAAATGCTCTGGCAAATGGGCTAATCTATTATATACAACATGAAGCACTTTTAAACAGGTAAAGGGGGGTTTGAAAAAAAAAGAACACATTTGGAGATAATTACGCGAACACGCTGGAAGTGAATTCATAATTTACTTGACATTCAGAGTTCTGTATTATATGCTTAATTAGCTCTATTTTGAGATTTCTCGTAATCAGAGCACTTGATCTGCCATGCATAGTGATAGTGTGGGACTATATTCAGTTTATCGCATTTTCTAGAAAGTAAACACATGAAGACAGATAAATATCCCATAGATATAGTATGTACATGTATAACTACAGTATTTTTAAATTTTTGTATTACACATGATGGTTTGCAAAGTCATGTGGTCAGGTGATTCTTTTTTACTGTTAGATGCCACATTGATAGGCTTTGCTCATTTTGCTAATTTTGCTAACAAATTGCAGTCACGAGTCCAAATATGCCAAAATAAAATGTGAAATCATGCACTGGGACACAAAGGCCCTTCTGAACTCACCACTAGATGGTGCTAATGTGTTTCCCACCCCCTGCCTATCAGCAGATGGGTGTGCTTTTGCAGTACTTGAACCATTTCAGGTTAAACACATAAATTAAACATACTCGTTTCAAAAAGTCTTAGATGAATTTCCCTCTGTGGTAAAATTAAGAAAAAGACATTTCAAAGGCTCAGCTTAGTATGAGTCTGTGTGTGTCCTCTGCAACCACAGAAAAAGGCCAAAAAAAAGTGTGTGGTTGCCATGGACAACCAGAGATTAAAGTATAGAGTAAAGTATAGAGGGTACTTTTTTCTTAACAATTGATGAGGGCTGTGGAGATTTAAAAAACACTGGGAATGGATAATGGAAACTGTGCAAACTGAATACAACACATCACTGTAAATAAGCTATTACTTCTCAGTCTATTCATCTTATGGGGGTGCAAAGCAGCTTTTGGCTGCAACAAATAACACACCGTAAATAACTCTGATGCTTGTGGGAAATGTACCGAGTGTAAAGCGCCACAGCTCTGCGTGTTATTTTGCATGTGAAACATCATTGTGAGTAACACCTGTAGGCTCTTCATAGAGTCAGAAGGTTGTCTCCTGTTGTTGTGTACATCCACTGATGATGAACACAACCCATATGCGTACTTCAAGGCCTCGAGTGTCTACAAAGACTTGCAGTAGCTCTGAGGGAATCAGGTGCTGCACTCTCACTTCAGCATGATGCACATCTAAGCACAGGCACCGCACCGCTCTATGGGGATGGGTTGGAGTCTTTGTCTTGCTTTCAACCCCCTTTGATATCGCCTGGTGGGAAGGTGGGGGGAAGGGGAGGTGGGGAACAGGCATTTGCAAGTAAAAGACGGGAGAAGAAAATGCAGAAGTGAGAGAGAGGAGGAGGTAGACAAGGAGACAAGGCGGGTGCAGGGTGGGATCATTCCTCCGCTGATGGAAAGCAAAACATTTACCTCCTGTTTCACCTGTGCTGCCCAGGATCAGAGCACAGAGCCACCATGGATTACTCAGTACATATGTTAGCTTGTTGTTATTTATAAACAGTGCTGTGAGAGAGAAACAGTGGAGTTTAACACCATGGATGAAAAGAAGATACAATCTCGTATTTCCCTGCTACTGTAAATATAGAACACTTAACTTCACCAGTGAAACCACACTATGAACTTTAGGCCTTGTAATAGCATCTTGTGACATGTGATCCTGATCCCTGAATCCTATTGTTAACTCTATGTCCATCTTTATGCTCCAATCTACAGCATCTATATTTCCATTATATAGTCATGGTGCTGTAAATGCATGACATGGAATGCATTATATGGCTTTAAAGCTGCTATAATCAATGTTTTTATTTTTTACAATGGATCATATGGTCATGTGGGATGTTGAAGGGATTGCTTTTAGTGGTCAATCCATAAAAAATCAGCACCCAACTCATCATCTTCTTAGTCATACATCTCTCAACTTTCCGGTTTAGGTTCAGAAATGGACAACGAATCTCCACTTCCTCCTACTGTACAAAAAAAAAGCCACAATATCCTGAAAATGGCCACAGCAGCAATTTCCACTGTATCGAGATCCTGCCTATACACCCGTCTGACCAATCTTGAGCCATTGATCACGAGCACATTGATTGACACACGCAGCTGTCAGTTGTGATGTCAAACCCTCATTTTATAGCATCAGATAACTCTTTAAACCAAACTTAGCAAAAAATGAATGGGTGATAAGAACTACCTAGAATGAAATAAACAATCTCAAGGAAACATTTATTTTTTCCCATCTGCTAACATTGGGGGGGTTAATGACTTATTCTGTAGCTAGCCACCAGGGGGCCATTGAAATATTTTGGCTTCACTTTTGGGGAACTGTCAGGCCCCCAGAAGCTGTGCCAGACTTTGAAGCCAATTTCGTAGTCGCCAAACAGTGTAATTACACCATCATATGATGCCCTTCGGCCTAAAAAGACTTTTTCTCATTGACCCATTATACAGTCTGGTTAACATATTGCAAGAATTAACAGAAATTACACTTTTTTTCTGTTCTCGAAAATAAAGTGTGCCTTTTACAAATGTGACACTTGTGGTCCATTCAGAATGGACCCACAACCCACCAGTTGGGAACCACTGGTTTAGATCAGGCCCCTTGGAAAGCCTCTCAGCCTTGCTTCCAATTTTTCCCAGTCATCACTTGTAGTATTGCAGCAAATAGTCCCCTTTATCCCAAAATGCATTTGCCCCATAGACCACCATTGTAAGAGAGACGTCTGTAAAAGTGTTGACAGGACACTTCAAACTGCAAACATTGTCAGTTATGACTCTTTCTGCTCTAAATTTGTAAAACATTTGTAAAACTTTTCTGGAACTGAAAAAAAAAAAAAGGATTTGAAACTGCATGATGTTACTACATCTGGAGCACATGGGCGGGGCCGGCGGGAGAAACACTACTGCACATAATCAGTGGACCACTTATCATAGAAGTGTAATTGAAGATTAAAAACGTTTTTGGCACACAGGCAAGTATAGGTGCCATCTTGACTTCCAGTAGGTATTATAGTATAGTTCAGATGCAGCTGTCAGGCGGCTGTTCAGGAGAATTATTTGATGAGTAGGGAAAAAACAAAATTGCTTTTATAATCATTACCTTAATCGTCTACCTCGATATATTGTTTGGATTTCTGAAAAGACATTTGTAGCTTTACATTAAAGTATGCTTTATTCTTTTAAACTCTGGATATAATGATATGTACTTTTAGAGAGTGAACTGAGATTCAGTCGTTTAGCTGCTGTATACATAATGGACTTCCCTCTGATTCCTCTTGAGAGCACGGCAGTTTGATGTGTTGAATGTGACTCACTCTGCATTAATCTCCATATCTGTTCACTGAAAATAAGAAAGATGTCTAGAAATGTCCCCCCTGTCTGGAAAGCTGGCCACCGTGGTACCGCACAGCAGTGTCACTCCCGTCACCTTAAATGGGTGGGGGAAGGTCACTCGCTGTTGGTGTCTGTCTGTCTGTGTGTCTCCTCCCTGACATACAAGCTGACCGAAGTGACTGTGGACCAGATGGACCCTGATGTGGATGGCTTGATCAAGTGGAGCGTTATCAGACCACCCACTCTGGCTGACATAAGCTGTGAGGGCTAAGCGTATTAGGAGGCGGGGGGTCCACGGGGACTATGGAGACACTTCAGAGTAATAAACTCATCAGGAGAGAGACAGATACACCTGTTCGCTACAGGGTGACTGAGACAGAGGGCACCGAGAGGGAAGGAGATGGGGAAGATGGAGGGAGGGGCAGTTGGTAGAGACGGAAAGAAGGCGATAGCAGCTGAGGAGGGTTGAGAGAGAGAGATAAAGATGAAGAGACAGGGGCGCTCAGATACAGAGGGTGAGACTGTGACCATCCTGAAAGTCAAAATCGCCTTAGACAAGACGAACTGAGCTGGCCTAGTTGAGTCCAAGTTGAGGCAAACACCAAGGAAGAAATCTCAAATCCTGTTTTTAAATCCCCAATCTCTTTAAATCAAAGTGACAGTGCTGCTCAGAAGTCTTATTGAGTGAAGTCGCACAATCAAGAGTTCATTTTGGGATTATTTTAAGGCATGATTAACAGTCATTATACCCAGCTCTCTAAAACAAGATCTTGAAATATTATGTAAAAATGCGAGATAAATGATTTTCAAAATGCAAATTCAAAGTGGTTTTGTAATAGTCTAGTCTTTACAGACATGGGCAGCTAACACAGACAGGCAGCCATGTAGGGAGAGAAACTGAAGATCAAGTCCAGATAAAGTGAACTGAGATGTAAAAGAGGAAGGAAAGAGACAAATCCGTTCCTTCCACATACAGTGAGCCGGACGCAAGACAAATATAGACACTCTACTAGGTCACCTATATAAAATTGGTTGGTAATTTTCAAAAATCCTACAACACTTGTTCTTTCTGAATCTCCAGAAATAATGCAGTGACCCATATGA
Source organism: Plectropomus leopardus (assembly GCF_008729295.1). Classification (NCBI taxonomy): domain Eukaryota; kingdom Metazoa; phylum Chordata; class Actinopteri; order Perciformes; family Serranidae; genus Plectropomus; species Plectropomus leopardus. The sequence continues at coordinate 12,172,810 of NC_056463.1, forward strand.
TTCTATCTCCTCTGTAGAAAATCACTTTGACCTATTTTGATGTAAAGTAGTCCATGTTCTTATTTCAGCCTTTAATCATATAAATGAATGTGAAAATGTAGATGAAACAAAATAACACATTATGACATATGTTTAATAACAGAGGTGTTTTTAGGATCAGAGGACATGGGGGGCCTGATCCTGACCTGAGATGAGGGGGCCTTCCACTGCACTTTTTTTGATGAACAAGCTCATTTTGATGGTTTTTAATTCAGTCATTTACCCATAAAGACAGGTTTTTCTTTTTACTTTACAGATTTGTTGTCGATTGTAAGTATTGAGTAGAGAATACTTAACAAATGCTATCATTAAACATTAATTTATCTATTTTATTTTATTTTATTTATTCATTATTTAATTTACAATTAAATATATGTATTTATGTAAACAGTGGTGGAATATGACTATTCATTCAAGCACACGTATGTGAGTGGAGATCATCAGATCCAGGGCATTTTTTAAAATGAAAATCTAGTTTAGATTTATACATGTAATATCTAATATTTTACAAATTGCAGGACAATTTGCACAGTTCCTTATTGAGTGTTTCCCATGTTTTTGAAAGAAATCAAACCAATCTGCTCAGGTTTTACTGGTTTAAATACTTGTGAAAGGGATTTGAACTCAACACAAGACAAGTGATGCTGTTCCAGGTTCCAAAGGGTTAAATAGTATAGACATTATTGAGTACCATTACAAAAATATGATGTTCAGCTCCCTGCAAGAGTTTTAGGAACATATTGTCCTTTTGCGTTATCATGGCACATTTAATAGTCTTGATTAGTTTAGTTGTGTCAAATCATGCATTTAAGTCACTTGTTTCAGTACAATTTGTCAATTAAAGACAAATCATAGAGAACAAGCTTGTTACGGTTGTATTTGTGGTGTTGTTGCAGATCACCTGTGTATTTAGTGACACTGAAGACGGGTGTGCATCATGATATCCTCACAGGGCTTTCAAAAGTGGTGGATGTAAGGGTGACTTTTTTTTGCAGTTGATGGCAATCTATTGATGTAGCCAATGCGTGTGGGGTGGTTGCAGAAAACTAAATTCAACAATACCTATTTTAACTGTCTCTTACATAACTTTTTTTTTTGTTTTTTATTTCATATTATTTGAATGCTTGCATCTGTTGAGCTCCCCCTGTGCATACCTGAATGGATGGTATGCTCCAGATTGAGAAGATAATGCCAGTCATTGTTTGCAGTGAGGGATAAGGTGGCAGTTCACTGTGGGAAGTGGGGTTTCATTATTAAATTTTATTTCAGCTCCAAGTTTTCTTTGTTGAACTTCTCATCAGTTTTTGTTAATATAATGCCACCTTTTTGCATGGACTGCTGCCCACGCATGTTGCATTGCTCATCATCCTATTCAAAGGTTTTTAGTGTCGAACAGTATCTTTTTCTTCCTTTTTTTGTCAGCACATCATGAAACCATGAGTGGATACATCTTTCATTTTCAAGAGAGATGAATTTTGGGAACAAGTAGGAGAAAACATGAAAATATGATATGAAATAGGATATGACTATGGTTTGCTGTTTTGGCTGATTTGTACAAAACAAAAAAGGAGTCAACAGAGCAGAGTTTGAGCGTATTTTAAATCAGATTTTTCAGATATGTACTCAAAATGGAATTGGGTCTTTCAGTAGCTTTAACTGAACACACATTTTAGTCAGTATCACCTTCTTAAAGCATCAGTATGTGACATTCAGAGCATCAATGTAGCAGTAAATCACTACTTCCTATGTAGAGATATAGTTTATTAATGGCGTCCTGAGCAGAGAATGAAATCATGCTACCTTCGTATGTGTTGTAATCTGTGGTTTGTTGTGGTTGGCCGGTCTGGCTGCGCATGCATGTTAGTGCATGTATGCATCCTACTTGCGAGCTCATTGCCCCCGCTTTTCACTGTGCTCATACAGCTGTTACTGCAGTTGGTGGCATGGCAACTATGGACATTTACTCCAGTACTGTATTTAAGTACAAATTTGAGGTAATTGTCCTTTACTTGAGTCTGTTCTCATCATGCCATTTTATAGTTCTACTCCACTAATTTTCAGAGGGTGATTTTGTGCTTTTTACTTCATTACCTTTAGCTGACAGCTTTAGTGTCAAGTTACTTTACATTTGTGATTTTTGCTGAAATTAATTTTAAAAAATAAGCAGGGTTTATAAAATGTGATGAATGAAACTACCCAACAGTTCATACAAGTAGAGCTGAAACGATTAGTCGATTAATCAAATAGCCCATTGACGAGTAATTTTGAGGCTTTGGGATTTTTGTTTTGTTTTGTTTTTATAGATTTTCTGCATAGAGTGCTTTACCTTTCATACATAATGTACTTTTAACTACATCTTCCTATACTTACTTTTATTTATTCAAAATTTTCAGTGCCAGACTTTTACTTATCACAGAGAATTTTTGCTGTGTGGTATTATGGCTTTTATTGCTGATTTTGGGACGGCGTGTCCCCCTACTCTTTATTTAACACCTTTAGCTCTGTTAGCACTGCTGCTGTTGCACTTTTCTGGAGTTAGCACCATTAGCTGCTAGCTACTGGCTCAGCTGCCTCCACATTGAGAACCCTGTGCAGAAAATTAAATTTCACAGGGAGTTCTTTTTCAGCCTTGTAGCATTTCATACAATATTATTTTTCAGGTGCTCTCTTCCAATTGATATGTGTGCAAAGACTTGGTTTAAGCACGTTAATATGAACATCATCCTGAATGTCATCTCATGTAATTGTGTAAAGCAATACCTTAATTTTCATAAATTAAAATTGCTAAATGAATAAAGAAAAAGGAACCTTTATTAGACTGAGTATTTTTACATTGCCAGGCCTGGAAAAAAAGGAGTCATATTGTGCTAATACGTGTTGATGAAAAGCTATTGTCTGCTTATGTTTTTCTCAGGGGGACTCCTCTGTCACTCTGGTAAGCCCTTTATGCGCTAAATAAACACCTCTGTTTGTTGCTTTAATTTATCTCTCTAATATTAATAAGCAACACATTACAGGGAAAGATATAAGTGGTTGGTGCTAATACAAATAACTATGCAGTTTGATCTCTACAAACGGTTGTGCGACAAACAGTTGTATGAAAAGTATTTTGGACATTTCTTCATCATCTGATCAATAAAAACACAGGAGATGCAGCACTTTTAAAATGTCAAAATATTTATGAGTAAAGCCATCCAGAAGAGAACTGATAGTTGATTGACATTTTTAAATATATGGCATTATACAGTGGATATTAATTTTTTTTATTTCACAATAATTGTGACTTTATTATGTTAGCATCACTATAACCATAAAAGGATGATTTAATCGTTTGGTTGAGGATAGCTTTATACAGTAAAAAATCCAACATATAAAATGATTTAATCATATATAATGAAGGAACAATGAATGATGAGAAATGTTTTGTTTTTTATTTTGGTTTGTTTGTTTGGTAGAGTATGTATTTTTTCATTATTTGTAGAGAAGTAATGTATATGGCAGACCAACATTGAAAATCAAGCTTTGACAAAGGTCACTGTTGGCGTCACCTCTTCATCTCAGCATGATACCTGGTGCAGCAGGTTATTATTTTTTTATTTGCACCACACGGTGAATAAAAGACACACTATAGGCATGCCCATGAGCACAACTATCATTACTGCACCTATTTCCCGTATCCAATCTCAGCTGGACAAATGTGATTTGGCTCTTTAGGTGGATGCTAAGAAGCTAAAGGAAGTGATTACGATTCATCTCTCACATAGTTTCCAAGAGAGTGTTATTCTGCTAAGAGCATGCTGAGAGCATTAATGTATGCATCTGACCCTACATCTTAATTTAAGGCATCAGTATAGAAACGCAGGATGCTTGTGAATAAATGCATGCCTGGCGAAAATGAGTCATAGGTTCCCTGTGGTGTGCAAAATAAATCAACTGGTGAAAATCTCACGAATTTAAACAATATAAACAAATGCCTTTTTATCCGTGTTTCAGGCCTCCACCTGCTGAAGCCTATTACAGCTCAGGATCCAACATGAGGACTGTGATGAGACAGAGTCTGTTACACAGTGAGCGTTGATCAGGAAATATGTCTTGGAACGTACAAACAGTGAACATTTGGTTGACAAACAGCAACAAGCACACTAACAGATGCAGGTTGTGTTTCACCATTAAACACATTCATCCTGTCCAATGCATTCTGAAAAAGTAGCATTTGTTACCTGCGGCAAATGTAAAGATAAATTTGAAATTAACATACTGTATAAACACAAAGAGCATAGACACAGACACTCGATGCACAGTATATGTAGGGCAGCAGTATTTCTATCAGCTCTTTGAATAAACCATTTTTTTTCTTGAGACTTGATGACACTGTAAGCGGGGTCAGGGATTTAAGCTGCTCTGTTGCAAAGATGGCCACAGAGCTGGAAGAAAAGAAAGCGGCTGCGAAGTTAAAATATAGATAAATTCCCATGTCTCAAATTGTAAACTGTGACCATCAGAACTTACCTCTGTGAAACCTCTTCCAGACCAACACAGTGAAGTTAAACTGGCCTTGGTATTTCATCTGAATGGATCAATGCATTTACATCAAACTTGGCTCTCCAACTGGCCCTAAGACCAGAGGGTGTTGAGGCTGAGACAGGACAAAGATTTTGAGGGGTTGGGCCAAGTCAAGACCAAAACCCAAGCAAAACCCACACTGCATGACACACTTACGATAAAATAGGATTTGCAAACCATAAGTACTCCTCAAGTTGATCTAAAAGACCCACTTTCCATAGAAAAACGAAGATTGTGAGTAGTGCTGGACGTAGCACATTCTGTGCCCAAGGCTTTTTTGTGCTGCACCCCAGATGGCTTTTGCCTTTTATTTTTTTCTTACTCTAATGCTCTCCACATACAATTCACTCCACCATACCCATCAGCTCCAGCATGTTCTGACTGTGACTATCACTCACTGATGAACGCAATAAGGTGAACTGCATTGCTAGGACTCCAGGACAAGAGGTGGTATCCCGTCTACTGACCAACCACATTAGATCTTTGGATCAGTTTTCCTTTATGTTAAGATTTTTCAAAACATTCTCATCCCAAGTCGTCACATATCGCTGCTTTGTCAGTGGACTTTAACAGCTATATATTATGCTCTAGGTATCCTCCTGCATCTGCTGTTGACATCCTAGGATGCCACAACCAATGCTGAGGTGTCAGCAAAAGTACATGGTTAGGTTTTTGGAAAAAAAAATAAGCTTGATTTTTTTGAATGTGAAAGTTTTGGCTGCAATTTTGGCACCCCCCTTTGGGTGGGGAGTCCATGTCAGTGGGGGTCCTGAGCCTTGTAAGTCCAGGCCCATTTTGTTGGGAAAAAAAACCTTTTTTCTGGTGTGGGATTCTGATCCTGATCGATAGCAGCCTCTTGAGAGGTCAGGGTGGGGGGCGTTGACCACAGTTTTTCCTGCCTACCTCAGGGTCCTGGGAGCATACAGGCCCTGGAGGGACAGCAAATTGCAATCAATATGCACAGGCAATTTTAGTGATATCTCTCCAAATGTGGTCTTGAAATAAAATTCTCCTTGTCTAGGACTGAGACAAGAGTGAGTAAAAGTGCAGCAGAGACGAGACCTTTAAACAGTGGTTTTGAAACATTCTTGAGTACGGGAACACTGATACAATGGAGCGCAACACTTTAAATGCCTGTGAAGAGCATGTCTGAAAGTGTGTGCCATTATCCACATTTCTAGATTCATTGTGTCCTTTTCTGAGCTTTCAGACTTTACACCCTTTTTTGTGTGTGTCCTTTTGAAACAGATACAAACACTTTTGCCTTTCGATGCATGTGGACAACACTATATACTGGTTCATTTGAAGCTTACTCAAACCTTCATTCACCTTGAGACAAGTTTTTAAAATGTGACTCTAAGAGAGAGTGACAGCAAAGATACAGTGAAGAGATTACTATAAAATATTATTTTTTTGCATTTCAGTTTAATTCAGTAGTTTGGCTTTAAATTTGAGGGAACTACAGCTTCAGCAGTCTCTTAGATGCTCAGAGATTATCCTATAATAATATACAGTCTATGAGGTCAAACTCAGGTTGAACTAACTTTCAGTATAGCGTGTCATATGCAGGTCACCTGTAGGAATGAGTATTAATATTAATAGCTTAGTGCAGTCAGACTGCATTATACATGGGTGCTGTAACTAATGTACAGTACAGAGGGCTTATGTCTTTGAAGAATGAAAGAGACACATCTACGTAAAAATATCATCAGTGCTGCTGTCTCAGCTTTCATGCTATCATAGGCAAAGACAAACGGTGTTGGAAACCAGCTCTTCCCTCCTGCCGAACCACAGCAAAGTGAAGTAAACAATACTGCTCCCCCCTCTCCTTCCAACATGGCAAAGAGCTGAACAGTGTAAAGAAGAAGAGAGGCACAGATTCAGAAGGCAACATGGAAAAATTTATATGGGAGACAAACAACAGGCAGGTAAAAAGTAGTGGTGAAGGAGGTGACAATTTGCTGCTGGAAAAACTCTCCATGTGTAAAAAGTCAGCTCTGATGCCTTTTTTTTTCTCTGACAGAGTAAGAGGAGAAAAAGCTCTGACTCCACACGGTCTGTCTTCATGGCTCAAATTTCTTTTAACAGTGTAACACATTTTTATTGCTCGAGGGAAAGAGAAGTGAAATCAGAGAGTGTAGGAAAAAGGAGGAAAAAGCGAATTCAGAAATGGGTTAAAGAGGCCTTCTCCCTCTTATTACCACCTGAAGAAAGGCCATTGCCATTAGATTGAAATTTAATTTACGAAATAGTGTTTTAATGCAGCTGTTCACCAGCAGCCCATTCCAAATACGCTTTCTGTCAGTGCATTTCCTGAGGGCCATTTAATTGGGCTAATGAAGAAAGCTGCTAATGGCTGGGTTTATCTCTGGCAGCACTGGTGACATTTCATCAAGGCAGTTGGTTTTCCAGGCATTGTTTTAGCCCAGTGTTTAGCGTTGCGCAGTTGGCGAGAAAAAAAGGCGAAGATGTTATTTGAGCTGATTATTGAGAAAAAAAAAACATGATGGGGACAATGTTGTCTTGAGGAAAATGTATAAATCAACTTCACTCAGAGGCAGATTGAATTATTTCTCATTATTTTCCACATGTTTCGCTAATCAGTTAAAAACAAAAAACAAAAACAAACATCTGGCTCATTGGTACTCAGCGTTCAGTCTCAGGCTCTTTGGTCTGGGAATGCCTACACTGTAAAGTCTGACATGTTGATTTTACTTAGAATAATCTTGGAAATCGATTGCCTTAAAAAAGGAAAGTAAATATAGCTACAAATATTGATTTATGTTCACTTTATATCTGTTTATTTTACTTGAAATTTAGCTAAATTTAATTTTTGCATTGACTTAATTTTGTGAAGTTGCTGCAACTTAAAAATGACAAGTAAAATAACTTTGTTCTTTTTAAATGTGTACTTCAGTACACCAAGTTAGTGTGACTTAACTTGATCATACCAAAAAGAATTTTGCCAATGAAGTCAGGAGATCTGGATGTTCTGTTTTCTTAACATGTTTAGGAATGTACAAGTATGACTGACTAGTATGAAACTGGCAGAAATTACAGATATATCGCACAGTACATTTAGTTTACTGAAGCTGTTAAAACTCAAAAAGATTGATTTCATTAAACAGGTCATTTTTCAATTGCAGCAACTTCACAAAATTAATTAAATTGAATTTAACTTAAATTTAAACTAAATATAAATTAAGATTAATAATATTAATATTAATAATTTATATTTACTTACATTTTTCAAGGGAATCAGTTTCCTATATTATTTTAAGTAAGATAGACTTTACAGTGTATATGACCTGAAGACTTCAGAAGGTACACCAAAATATGCATCGCATTTGGATAAACACACACACACACACACACTATGCAGATAGAGACAGTGATGTGACATTTACCTTCATCAGTTATCAACATCCTGACATTAGTACATCAAACCTGCTGTTTAATAATGAGCTTCAGTCGCCTTCCGTCTAATGAATGGTTCTGACACTCATGTCGTTCCCTCCTGTCACAGAGAAAGGTCAGCGGGAAAGTCATAGAGGTTGAGACCCATGTTTATACATGGATCGACTACAAGATTATTCTGAACAAAGCTGACATGTTGAAATAGCAATACCAAATGAAGGGCATGGTTTAACCCTGAAAAATCCGCAGCTCCGTGACAACAGTCGAGTCAAAATACAACAGAGTCCTCAGGGCCATAATCTGACTTTCAATTCCTATTTAATTAGTTATGATGTGTTTTAAATGCTAGTAATACAGATATTGGAGGCTTTGTGCCGCAGTGATTCCAAATACTGTTACACAGCAAGATGGTAGGAAAGCTTTGATTACTGTTGGCACCCTGATGCACTGGCAACCTGTCTAGTGTTTGCCACATGGATATATTACTGAATGGGCCTAACAGGCGCATGCCCAGGGGCCCAAAGTGTGCGGGACCCCCCTGGCCTTCACCTGCAAAATGTCACTCAAATTAACACGTACTGACCGAAAAAGGACTCCGCATTGTCAAAACAACCACAAAGAGACAAGAAACACAATGAGACACAAAACAACCACAAAAAAGACATAAAACAACAGGGAGACACAAAACAATCACAAGGAGGCACTAAACAACCCCAAAGCGACATAAAACATCCACAAGGAGACACAAAACAACCTCAGTGAGACACCAAACAAATGAAAAAGAAACAAAACAACTACTAAGAGACACAAAACATTCACAAGAAGACACAAAATAACCTTAAAGAGTAACGAAATGACCACAAAAATACACGAAACAACCATAAAGAGACACAAAATGACCGCAAGAAAATATACAAAACCCTTAATAGATACATAAGGACTACAAAGACATGCAAAACCACCACCCATTGTCTCTGAATGCACCCATGCCTGTGCAATTAAAGATGATTTTCATTATTGTATAATTTGATGAACCAATACAAATTAAAAGTCCAATGTGACATCTTCAATTTCCTTGTTTTTTGTGACCAACAGTTCAAAACACAAAGCTATTCAATTTACCATCAAGAAAGACAAAGAAAAGTTTCATATTCTCACCACTGAGAAGCTAGAAATTAGTAATGTTTAGACTTTTTTTCCTTTTGAAAAGTGACAGTTGATTGCCAAAATAGTTGGCAAGTAATTTTCTGTCAATCAACTAATAATTTCTGCTCTACTTTCAGTGCTGGGAAAGAACTTTAATGGACAGTTTCTGTTGTTTCTTCCATTTAAAACGGGAACTAAAAAAGGCAGGATGAAATTATGTTTTCAAGCTATAATTGTGAAAGTACAATACAGAAAAAGACTGCGTGATATCATTGTCACTTCAAATAGTTGCTGCAATCATCGACTGAATCTCGTTATTTTTCATCAAAATTTCCCAGGTATTTAGCACTTTTAATAACCTACAAAGATAGTTAACAAACTAATGCTGATTCTCAGGGGAAATAACAGACCATGAATGTTTCATAAATACTGTTTCCAGATAAAGGCATTTATTTTTACTATAACACTATTTTTTTTAGTTCAAACACGAGTCTCTACAGTAGATGATGGAAATATGCCAAATTAAGAATGACTAGTTCTAAGATGCAACATAAAAACACACACAAAAAATATAATTCTCTATTTGTAACCATAACTATATATTTGTTGTGTAACAAAAGAGAAATTGAGCATGAGGTTAATTATTTATTTTATGAAGACAGAAGGGATGCTCTTTTCAGTAAAATGTTCTCTATTTATGTTGATTCTTTTAGATGAACATGAAAAATTTGAGTTATGTTTTATAAGGGGAACCTTGTTTTGTGGCAGGCTTTTGCTGGCCTGGGACAGACGGTAGACTGTTTTGTTTGGGGACTGAGCTGTAAGGTAGCAGATATTTTGGAATAATCACTTCAACTACACTGTATTGGTGTTTGGTAAAACCTTAGACACATGTTTGTGTGTGTGACAACTTTTTCACCGTTATTGGACTATAGTGATCTGCTCTTTTGCACCTAAGCAATGCCTAAAGAAGTTGGAGTTGAAGTTTTCTTTTAAAGAATGCAAAACAAAATCATAAATATGTGTCCACTAGACACAGAACAGAAAATAAATTTAAAAAAAAAAAAACTCAAAAAGCTAGGGGAAGATCCTTCTTATATGAAAGCCAAATCTGTACAAACATATATACATACATATACATGCATTCACACACACAAAGATATGGAAAAGCGCATGTCCTTATACTTGGACATTCTTATCAACCTGTACTAGTTCTGGACTTGGGGACATGAAAAATAAGTAAATAAAAAAGTTAAGTTGGAAAACACGTAATTTTCTCTATTGTGAATATATTCCAAATTGGTTGGTATGTCTTTCTTAAGCCATTTTCTGGTCAAAGCATTTTTATATGCCACAAACAACACTCTCATCAAGTATTTATCTCACTTAGCACAGTGAAGCTCTGAAAAATAATCTAATCTGTAAAGAGTATAACATGCTGAATCTTTTTTTAAATCCCTTTTTACCGGCTGTCTCAAATTACCTGACCCTGTTAATTTAGAGAACTATTCAGTTAGTTCTCCTCTTTTACATTACACTCATCATTTTGTCTCTGCTCTGAAGCCATTTGAATAAATCACCGAGGATAAAAAGAACAAAATGATCTTTTCTGGTTTTGATAAATGACCTAACTGAAAATTTACAAACCTCTCCAGCCTGGCCCCCCCCCCCCCCCCTCTCTCGGCAAAGCTGTCCAACGCACCGTTTCCTTTATTGTAAACAACAATGAAGTGTGATATTTGAAAAAACACAGATGCACCACCGGTGAACTACGAGCCACCAATCATTTGTAGTCTGTACCCAAAGCGGCTTTTGAATCCCTCCTTCTCTTCCCACCTCTTCAAATTCATTGGCTGCCAGGAGAGTAGCGACAATGTTTAATGCACCATGCGGTGTCCGGACTTCAGTCAGTGAGAGGAAGCGTTCTGTGTGCTTAGGGCTGTGTTACGTGCGGAAAATACTAAATCACCACTGCGCGTATATATTGAAGAAAATCACGCTCTTTTTTGACAGCTACGGAGCGACTTGTTCCAGGATGCGGGGTTGTTGCTGACCACCTCCTCAGCAGCTGTCTCTCTGTGTGTTTGTGTGTGTGGACTTTGACGGGAGGACGGAGGACAAGGACAAAATGCCACTACGGGAATCAGTCACTCAGCGCTGTTTCGGACCGGGGAAAAAACTGATCGCCCTTTTTTGAAAAAAAATAATCACTTTGGATCTACCGCACTACACATCTGGATTTCTTTTCTTCTTTCTCCTCATCATAGAGTATTTCTCCGAACAGTTTTCCTGTCATGAAGAACGGTGACTCACTGCAGGCAGAAGGCGAGTCGCTGCATCCTAATCAGACAGCGGAGAGGACTTCAGCTCATTGACATTACAGTCATACTTTTCTGGAGCACTTTTTTTTTATTTCCACTGCGCTGCACTGTAGCCTACGTGTGCAGCGGAGGCTTGTGGCTTTTCTCTCTGCACAGAGGAGGGAAAGAGGGGGAACGGGTGGTAACTGGTAGGGGATGAAACTCTCTCTGAACCCTGCTGGAACTGACTGTTTTTTGTTTTATACATTTTTTTGGACTATTACGGCAGTTTCTTTTGGTAAGTTTGTCTTTTTGTATATTTTTTCCTCCACTAGAAGCCCTTTCTGTTGCTCGTTTCCCAGCCTCTATGCATGCGGATGCAACAGCTTCTTCTACTGAGGACCGTTGAATTTTGCAGAGAGCTAGAGAGAGGGAGGGAGACAGAGGGCATCGGTGGAGAGAATTACACGGCTGTGCTGAGATGTTGGCAGCTCATTTCCGATTTTTTTATAAGGCTCATTGTAAATATCCGGATTATGCGGATTTGTTAATGCGTGTAAGAGGCTCATTTTATACACACTTACTCAAATAGCCGCCACAATAGGCCATCTTCACTTGTATGCCTTCTGCGGTGTTACCATATTATTAAAGTTGCCCTGTTCCAGTTTTCAGTCAGCATAATGTTTGAATGTGCCTCCATCACGCTATAGGGTCAGCTCGTGCATTGCACGTTAGAGATAGATTAAAAACAGGATGTTTGTAATGATACATGGAGTAAATAAGCTACAAGGGGGAATCGTAATTTCACTGTGTATCTGTGCTGCGCTGAGTGTCTTCCCAAGGTTAACTAATTGACAAGCTTCCCCCATAATTGTGGAGATGAATTACACATGAGCCCTGTTTCATTTTTGGCTCAGTGGTGGATCAGATTGTTTTACTGGCAGAATGTCTCCTGTAGCTTAGTCTGTTTTTATTTTTTATTTTATTTGGGTGTGCAATATACATTGTAACATTTTTTTTCTGTTTTCCTTCTTAGGTGGTATGAGTGAACACTTGCAATGACTATTCTGTTTGGAGACCGGATCGCGATTATTGCTCAGATGAGTCTGGGCGCTCAGCTGAATATAAATTAGGTGTTCAGCACCACAGATTGCTGGAAGAGGCAGAGGAAGAGAGAGACAGAGAAAAGACAATCCACTAATACAAATGCCAAGGCCTCACATGATGAACAGAACTCTTTATTTGATCCCGAATAATAGAAACACCAAATTTGAGCAAAGTATCAACAGGTCAAAGGAGGCGTAAACACAACAGATTATAGAAGCCTTTACAGAGTGGGGATGTATCTTTCCATTTTGTTTTTCCTCCTCTTATGGGCTCAAGCCCTGACATTGAAAAACTTGAATTACTCTGTCCCAGAGGAACAGGGTCCGGGGACAGTTATTGGGAACATTGCCAAAGATGCCAGGCTCGGACTTGAACAGGTTGGGCAGGGAGGACAGGGTAAGAAAGCCAACTTCAGGGTGCTGGAGAACTCGGCTCCGCATCTCATCGATGTGGACCCCCAAAGCGGACTGCTGTACACAAAGCAGCGCATCGACAGGGAAACCTTGTGTAAGAGAAACCCCAAGTGCCAGCTCTCCATGGAGGTGTTTGCCAATGACAAGGAGATCTGCATGATCAAAATAGATATTCAGGACATTAACGACAACTCACCCACTTTCCCCTCGAATGAGATTGATATTGACATTTCTGAAAACGCAGTGCCAGGGACACGCTTTCCCTTGACCAGCGCGCATGACCCAGATGCAGGGGAGAACGGCCTGAAAACCTATCAAATTACACGCGATGACTACAATCTCTTTTCCTTGGAGGTAAAATCCCGTGGGGACGGGACTAAATTCCCAGAATTAGTTATTCAACGACCATTGGACCGAGAAGAACGAAGCCATCACACCCTTATTTTGTCAGCCACAGATGGCGGGGAATATCCTCGGTCAGGTACCATGCAGATAAATGTTAAAGTTATAGATTCCAATGATAACAGCCCTGTGTTTGATCAGCCCTCGTATGTTGTGGAAATTCCTGAAAATTCCCCTCCTGGTAAAGTGCTGATTGATTTAAATGCCACTGATCCTGATGAGGGCAACAATGGACAAGTAGTCTATTCTTTTAGTGGCTATGCCCCAGAGAGAATCCGGGAGCTCTTTTCCATAGATTCCAGAACGGGGGTCATAAAGATTCAGGGTGAAATTGACTACGAAGAGAGCCCTGTTATTGAGATTGACGTCCAGGCAAAGGATCTAGGTCCCAATCCAATCCCAGGCCATTGTAAAGTCACCGTTAAAGTGCTCGACAGGAATGATAACTGGCCGTCTATAGGCTTTGTGTCTGTGAGACAGGGAGCCATCAGTGAGGCAGCACCCCCAGGCACTGTCATTGCTCTGGTCCGTGTCACGGACAAGGACTCAGGCAGGAATGGGCAGCTTCAGTGCAGAGTGCTGGGTAATGTCCCTTTTAAACTTGAGGAGAACTATGATAACTTCTATACGGTAGTGACAGATAGACCATTGGACAGAGAGGTGCAGGATGAGTACAATGTCACCATTGTGGCCAAAGACAACGGCATTCCCCCTCTGAACTCCACAAAATCCTTCACCGTAAAGATTCTGGATGAGAATGACAATGTTCCTCGCTTTACCAAGTCAGTGTATCTTCTTCAGATACCTGAGAATAACATCCCAGGAGAGTACCTTGGCTCAGTTCTGGCACATGACCCAGACCTTGGCCAGAATGGCACCGTGTACTACAGCATTATCAACTCCAATGTGAGTGGGGGTGATGTCAACACCTATGTTAATGTGAATGCAGCTAATGGAGCCATCTATGCTGTGAGGTCTTTTAACTATGAACAAATTAAATATTTTGACTTTAAGGTTCTTGCTAGAGACGCAGGATCTCCACACCTAGAGAGCAACGCTACAGTGCGCATTAGCGTTCTTGATGTCAACGACAACATCCCTGTTATAGTTTTGCCCCTGCTCCTAAACGACACGGCTGAAATCCATGTGCCACGCAATGTTGGTGTTGGCTACATTGTCACTACGGTGAGGGCGGTGGATAATGACTATGGTGAGAGTGGGAGGCTCACATATGAGATCTCTGATGGCAATGAGGAGCACCTTTTTGAGATAGATCCAGTGACTGGGGAGGTGCGAACGGCCCATCCATTCTGGGATGACGTGAACCCCATTGTGGAGCTGATCATCCGAGTATCGGACCATGGCAAGCCAACTCTAACTGCGGCAGCCAGGCTCATCATCAAGGCCTCCAACGGACGTCCTCCTGATGGACTGCCACACACAAAGGACAATCAGAACTGGGACATGTCGCTGCCTCTCATTGTGACTCTAAGCATCATATCCATCATGCTTCTCGCCGCCATGGTGACCATAGCGATCAAGTGCAAGCGGGAAAACAAGGAGATCCGTACCTATAACTGTCGCATAGCAGAGTATTCGCACCCTCAGCTGGGTAAGGGCAAGAAGAAGAAGATTAACAAGAACGACATCATGCTGGTGCAGAGCGAGGTGGAGGAGCGGGATGCCATGAATGTGATGAATGTGGTAAGCAGCCCTTCCTTGGCCACCTCACCCATGTACTTTGACTACCAGACACGCCTGCCACTCAGCTCACCAAGGTCAGAGGTCATGTACCTCAAGCCCACTGCCAATAACCTCAGCGTTCCCCAAGGCCACGTGGGATGCCACACCAGCTTCACAGGCCCAGTCACCAGCACTACAGACACACCTACTAACCGCATGTCCATCATACAGGTAAGAGAATTAGCACTCCTCTCCTTCACTGTTATGCCACCATTTTCAAGTCACAACCCCCTCAGAAAGCTTCCTATATCAACATTTGCCCTGTTGTTTTGTAAAAATGAAAAAAAGGAAGATAAGGACAGGCAGAGGCAGAGAGAGCCAGAAGCACAGAGAGAAAAGAAGAGAGGGAGGGGTGAGCATTAGAAGGATTAAACAGTCATTCTGGTGCTCTCACAGAACAGAGCCGGTGACATCGACACAAATCAGTTGTGCTTGAAATATGTCACGGCAGGCTTTTGAAATCAGTTTCCATGTAGAAATTTTTCATTAATCACTCAATCACTGTCGTTTCACTCCTGGGGAATAAAGAGTTTAGCCTGTGGCTGAGATCTAATCAGGTGTGTGGGGGTTTTTAGGACAATTTTAAAATTCATCCCACATAAATTTGCATGTCCAAATCTGATACAGATATACAGAATCACATACCTCTATAAATGCACCTGTGCACAATACTTACAAAAGCTATAATGAAATAACGTGAGTAAGGTTTCTCCAAATAGTGCGGATGCGTGTTGTTCAATCAGTTTAGCTCCTTGCGTTTAATTCTAGCGATGTTAATTCCTAGAGATTAGCAGATTCTACTTATTTTCACAGCTACTTTATACGTCTTTGTGTGGAGTACTTGGGTGCATAAGCCTCTAACGTGATAACTTCTCTGTGTCTTTGGCCTTAAGCCCATTAAAAGTCTGTCGTGTCAGACGCGGATTAGGGCCTGCTTAAGACAGTGGTATGTAACACTGAGGATAATGGGCAGTTGTAGCAAACCCTTTTTTTTGGATGTTAACTTATAGTTCAGCAATGAAAAATTATGTCCTTTAATTTGATAGAAATAATAAACAGTCCTCATTGAGTTTTGTTATATTTACGCCTGTCATTTGGCTCAATTTGAGAATGACATTCCCTCAGGTTACGTCCCGACGGACTGTAACTATTAGTCTCTCCATTAAGCTCTCCGCTGTCTTTTCTATCCCACTATTTGCGCTGGATGTGGATGTGATGATGACTGTGATCAAATGTGACGTGTTCCCACCAGGGAGGAAGGCCACTGTCTGTTGTTCCCACTCAGTCTGGGCCCTGCTTCTATTATGAGCCAGCTGCATAGGGCAAGGGTCAGCGCAAAGACCGTTAAGGCTTCCTAATCAGAGGGACAAAATAATTGCTGGTCCATTCTGCAGGCTGTTTCTCTGCTAATGTAGTGAATCGTGATGATGAATTTGACTGCACGGGGCTGTTGCACATCCATTTTGTGCACTTACTTTTCTCTCTCCCCCCCTTCTGACTGTCAAAGGGAACACAAGCAGGAACTGCAGCAACACATTCCTTAGTGTCTTGTTTACAGAGGGTCCCCTCGACGCATCAGGCGTGCAGGGTGCTCTGTTGTATTATTCAACAGAAACCTGTGTAGAGGGAGATGGCCTGAGGCATTAAGTTTCTTCAGAATCTGTACAGAAGCGTATCACTTCCCCCCCTTCCCCCGCCTCTGTCTCCTCTCTCAGTTCGTGTGGACAGTAAGTAACCCGAGTCAGACGAGAGTGGCTATGGGAAAAATGTCAGGAAACAAAGACAGAATTCCCCTTCCATCGATCCCAAGGCCTCTCAGCCCATCTGTCACTACAGTTGCCACAGGAGGAGAGGCTAAATAGGAAAAATAAATAAAAGAAAGGATAAAGCGGGAGAGCATATCGCCTGCTCAGTCAGTTTCACAAGGGCACCTTAGTGCTGCTGTCTTCATCCGCACCTAGTGGGGTTACTGTAGCTGCCTGCAACTCCCAGTCTCTTGCTGCTGGCCTCTAATGATGTTTTATAGTGGTGCACTGGCAGACAGGCTGGGCTTGGTGTCTAGCTGGGAGAGGGGAATAATATGAACATATCAGCAGAGCTCCGCTGGCCTTATCATTGTCACCGCCGTGCCAGCACCCGGCCCAGTGGAGAGCTTCATTTCATTTCTAAAGAGAATTCCTGGGATAAGGAGATGGATGATACGTAATGATGCCTAATTCCGCTTAAGGCGTTGAAGGGAATTACTTAGTGTGGAATCAAGGTTAAAACCAATCTGCTGCAAAATTCCTCAATGCTCAGGAAGAAGGGATTTCAGGAAATTGCTCCATAGAGTCAGCCTGCATGCGCCCACTCTGTCTTGAATTCGTTTTAGGATTTTTGTCCCACATTATGTTTTAACTCCAGCAGCTGTGCCAGTCTGTGGCCCACTGACTGGTTCAAAAGTTTCTCCGCTGCTTTCTTCCTACTTTTTTTTTTTTTTTTCGTGAAGCTGCCCTCGCTGTTACCAAACATTCAAAGACTGTGTGTCATTACTTTTTTACGGCCCATAATTTATCATATTGATTTGTTTTGATAAGTTTTGAGTGTAGTAATTTGATTCACCATGAAACCCTAATTAAACCGAATCCTGTCTCGGTGGGAGACCATCCATGTTAATAAGGTGCAGGTGGTACAGAGGCAAAGGGGGAGTCTGAAAGGCCATAAAAGCTGCCTTTAGGTGGCGGCATTCTGCCTTGTGTTGGGTGGCATTGAGATGAGGGTGTCAAGGAGAAAAGGGGCTCTGCTGACTTGACATTGTCACTTGTCACTTGGTAGGGAGGCTCCTGCTGCACTAATGAAAAATGTCAGACAGGAATACATTAGGAACACGTGGAATATAGAATATTTCTCTGGAATTGCCTGTATGACACAATTTTGTTAAAACTGTCTTGAGTTACCAAGAACACACTGAATCGATGAAAATGTGCACACATGTTTACTGCATATAAATTAGAAATTCAAGGCAGATTTCTCTTGTAACAATTGATAATAATCCAAAGTCTTTGAATGGATTCTCAAAGTGATTGGCAGCAATAAACCCATTGAGTGATTAAAAGGACGCTTAAAAAAAGGCAGTTAAGAGGTGTGACTGTGATCATTTAAGCAGCGCCTATACAATATAGGAGATAAAATGCTCGCTTCTTTGATCTGTTTAGGTTGAGCATGTGCATGCCAACAATGTAGCTGCAGCAGATGTTGAAAATGGGTGCTTCCAGGAATGGTCTTACTCTGCATAATTTAGGGAGATTGTGTGTGTGTGTGTGTGTGTGTGTGTGAGAGAGGGAGAGAGAGAGAGTGGGTGTAACGTCATTGTGCATTCCAGGCATGTGATTTAAGCCTTTAGCTGGCAGGCTCCGTGACAGAGCCCCTCTCTTTTATGAGCGGGACAATCTTGCATTTGTCCGAACCTTGAAACACCCTTCCTCCGAGAAACACACACACGTTCGTGCACACAAACACACAGATGCACATGTAACCGGGCTTGGGATGTTTTTACGGATTCTACCGAAAAGTCTTATCAAAGCCTCCGCTGTATATTGTATTGAAATTGCTCCCACACTTCAGTGGCCACTGAGGCAATGAATAGAAAAGCGCTCTTTATTTCATTTCTCTCTCTCTCTCCCTTCATCTTTAGATAACTGCTTTCCTCTGGAGCTTTCTATGGAATGAGTTTGGTAAACCTGTATGTACTGAGGCCCGCTTGCTGACAGGATTGAGCAGCTCAGCAACTAGATGCAGTCAGTCTCAACAGTCATTTATAGGAATGAGAGACAGTTCAAGAAGCCATTTGTAATTTGTGTACTTTTGTCCCCCAGTTGAGCTCTTCTGGGCTACTAGGCCAGATTTGTTTTATTTGAGCTTGCCAGTACATAAAAAAATTATCAGCTCGCCTTGGGGTGTATCTTCATATTTCCTCAAATAAACCTGCTGCTACTGTACATAACACTACATGCTGAAATGAATTATTAATAGCCAGTTTTATTTTTCTTCATCTCCCCCAAGCTCATATGATAAATACAACTGAGAGGAAGTGCAGTCAGACCACAAAACGTTGCTCTGGGGAACAGCAGTAAATTATGTTATCTCCCTATAACCAAAATAAAGAAATTTTGTCATTGAATGTTCCCTCTATTAGCTGTCATTAGTGGTATTTCAGTTTGCAGAGGGCTTGTTTTAGCACAGATACATCAGTGTGTCTTGGAGCTGTAGCAGAAGTGTAACGCACAGCACAAAACAGCAGCTATATTTGCATCCTCTTTCATTAATAAATCATAACATTTAACAAATCAAAGGGAAGCGGAAGATGTCACGATAAATATGAGAGGTCTCTGGCTACACATTTGTGAACATGGAGTGGGGGCAGAACACGGGGTGAAACAGAAGCTATTTACTCTCTGTAATAAGCAGCATTTGAGCATTCATTTACTTTTCTTGGGTGTGTTTGCAATGTGAGAGAAGATGAAGATGAATTTAGTAATATTAAGCCCATGCTCTCTTACTACACTTACTATATGTTGCAAAGACATTTTTTCAAGTTTTGGAAAGAAAAACTGAAGAAATCTGCTCCGGTAGTAATAAACACCACCAATGTCTTCATCTTTACCCTCATTTTTAACATTTTCTGTGGCCACTATCTCTGTGAAAACCATTAAACAGGCGCAGGGCTGAAAGTTCTTCAAAGATTTACACAATTAATAGTTCATTTGCAGAAACATATTAGGAGTGCTCAGAAAACTTTGTTTGAGATTGGAGGCAGCTGTGGAAGTGAATGTTTTATTTATCACAAGTTCTCAAAATCCAAGTAACCCTGCTAAATAATTGAGCATGTAGGTCCTTGACTTTGCCCACCACTAAACACAAGTTCCCCTGTAACTTAGAACAACTAATGTATGTTATTGCAATACTCACTATGTTGCAACACGAAAAACATTGTGGGTGACTAAAGTAGTTTAATAATATTGTGAACATACTTTGTCTGGTAGATTCCAGCTGCAGTGTGTATACATTATACTGGTCAAACACTAGACATCCTTTCACCCAGCTGTTGTTCATTCATTTGGACACAGCACTTTTCTGTTCTGCATAATTTCATTATTTTTAACCAACCCTCTGGCCTGGTAATGCAGGGTAACAAAGAGATTTTGTTTTTTTTTTTCAACTGTTGAGAAAGAGACAGGATATGAGAACACAAGTTGACCTCCCTGATAGCCAGATTGGCCGGACACATTAAACCAATTTGCTTGGTTGAATAGGAAGCAGCCTATTGGAGATGACATGGGCACGATAATAAGACTGTGGATTGTCAGTGGACGTTCTTTCGAGTTATTGTGCACTTTGTGTTTGCATGAGTGTGTTTGTGATTGGGTGGAAGTGAATGACCATAACTCATCTGCCTAATTCACTGACACCAGTGTTTCAAAATATCATGTCATACTGTCAGGTGATTTTGTTGTGGAGCAAGTCTTGTTGAGCTTGGTTTAGTTTCTGTACAGACTGGCATTTAAAGCGGTTTCAGATCAAGTCCTATCAGACAGACGCTGTAATTACCTTTTTATTCTATTCTAACAAGGCTACAAAGACTCTGACTTGCCTCACATTTGTGTTTATTGTGGCTGTTTCCTCTCATGACAATGTGTTTTGTTTGCTTG
The DNA here is from genome assembly GCF_008729295.1 of Plectropomus leopardus. Classification (NCBI taxonomy): domain Eukaryota; kingdom Metazoa; phylum Chordata; class Actinopteri; order Perciformes; family Serranidae; genus Plectropomus; species Plectropomus leopardus. The sequence continues at coordinate 12,193,627 of NC_056463.1, forward strand.
ACCCTGCTAATACAGCAGGTTGCCAACATGTTGTATTTCAAATGCACACCTACTCACCTGGATGGATCTGTATGTTTTGTACCCGACAATCCTTTTACTGTAAGGTGTTTTTTTAACATAAACTCCTTCAATACATGACATTTTCTAGAAGAAATAGATTCTGACCAACAAGCAAAAAAAAATCTGTTCATGCCCCCAGTAGATTTTGAACCATTTTCCTTGGTGCTGTTGGCATTCTGCTCAAACAACTCAAGCACAAGGAGCCAACCTAGCATCAACAGAGGTCACAAAAACAAGAGAACAAAACATAACCTTCACAGTGGAGAAATCTTGCCATGTCCGTGTGCGTGTGTATGCATGTGCACACGCGCACATGCCCCTGTGCTACCACCAGCTGTGCTCTGAAGCACCGGTCTTGCTGGGTCCCTCAGATTGGAATGGGCTTCCCTGTAGGGCCTGCCTGCCCCCTGAGGCTCTTAGATCCCTCCTGGGATCTTTAGTCTTAACGTTTTGAGCAGCAGGGTGCTGCAGCTGCTGCAATAGACAGGTATATATGTATATATGAGTGACCTCACAATAATGTGCGCTGAGATGCACAGCACACACAGGGCTACATTGGCGTACATGGCATGACGATGTATTCTTTGAACTGCCAGCAGCTGGGTCTCCTTGCTGTAAATCAAACACTTTCAAAGTCAAACAAAGTGGAACTCGCTCTGCTGTGTCTTGGCACTGGTCCAATCTGAGAGAGCTTTTATTTCTGCCACATCTTCCTTCACTGTGCCCCCTAGGCATGTGCTGTAGAAACAACACGCAGCTCAAAGAATGAGTTATATGAATCTGTTCTCACCTTCTATCTCATTAGTATAAGAGAAATGATTTATCCCTTTCTCCCTGGATCTAACTCTCCTTGTCCTTGCCTTCTACAGTTCAGCACTTCTTCAGCTTCATCAGTAATGTGATTAATTGACTGCAGGGATATACCATGAATACCATCTTATTTTCTCTAATTTCACCTAACTACATGTCAAAACAAGCTACTATGAAGCAGGCTGCTTCTCCCTGCCCAATAAAACCACTGGAGTATATTACAGTCCAGAAATGTTGCAATTTGAGGAGCATTTTTCTAAACGATGTAATCCTGCCAGTGTATGTTTGCATGTTTGTGTGTGTCTGAGAAGGTCTGAAACTCTAATGGGAGAGATCCCACTGTCTCCTCTGTTTCTGCTTATATCTGTGGCACAGTTTGAAACCTGACTCCCATGTCTAAAGCCCTGTGTGTGTCTGAAGGGAATTGACAGCCACTGTGTTTTCGCAGTGGCTGTTATGTGTTTGTGGCAACAGAGGCGAATGAGTCGGCACTCTCAGATGTTATTGCCTAAACAAAAGGCCCCACTAAGTGGCGGGCACACAAGATTTGTCATCAAACGTTTGACAGTGGGTCCTCTCTTCAGGGTAGCAGTGGCGATGCTGAGTGCTAATGGCGTATGGAAAATTGTATATTTGGCCCAGTCTCATCTTTTTCTATTGTACTTCATAGATGTACTCAATTGGCCCCTCACTGGGTTCATGTCTTAGAGAGAAATCTTTTTGGGGCCTTTAGCATTCAGATCAATTGCTGGTTTGCTCTGTTTCTTATTGATTTTTCCTCTGTTTGGGACTGAAATACTGTATTTCATTATCTATCGCTCCAAGCATTGTTTAGTTTAAAAAAAAAAAAAAAAAAAATAGTGCTTGCTTTTTGCCCTCCACTCGCTCTTGCTCTGACTCTCTCCCTTTTGCCTTTCTTTCTCTCTGCTCTTGTCATCTCAGATAAGCGATGCAATTGCTCATGTTACTGACGACCCAAGCCAAATTCATAATGATGAGATTATCTTGTCAACAGTACAGAGTGTATATGTCTGCCGTATTGATCTGTGCACAGTCTTAATAAATGAAGTACCACGATGGAAGCGTTGGCTCAATGATAACTCTGAACACATCTTGCTATTTATACACTCGCGACGCTGCTGAGATGATGATGAATGGAACTTGTGTATTCTGCCTCCTTTTTTCCTCTTGTCTTTCCTTCCCTTCTCCTTTTCCTCAGATTGATGGGGCAAAACAGCCCCATCTCCCCCACGCACACATTGTCTGGAATGCGTCCTCTTTGAGGTCACGTTGACATGCTGAGTCGATGTTCTCCCAGGTGGAGAGACATGGTGCTTCTGTGGGAGGATCAAATCAGATAGACTACAGGGAAGGGAAAGCAGGGATGAAGAAATTACTAGCGCTGGAGCAGGGTGACTGTGTGTCTTTAAATGACTGAGGTTTGAAGGGGGGGGGGGGGTTATCTGCGCATTTGAAGAGAAGGTCAGCGGGGTTTAGAGCTTGAGATTATGTGTGATTGTTTCTTCCGTGGGCTAGCTGATTAATGCTAAAGCTGGCCTGACAGATTCTTAATGCACCATAGACACACTTAAAAGAGACTCAGAGGAGCCGGCGTCCAACACTTTGACAACGGAGCATTATTCTAAAGCTCATTCTGTCAGTTTTTACCTAGGTGTATGGACAATATCCTTCCTGTCTCCTATTCCTCCGTTCCCCGGCCCCTCCTTTGCTCAGATACCTCTGACCTGATACATATACAGTAGATAGGTCACCTTGAAGTGAAGCTGCACAGAGTCCATCTGCTGTGTGTGTGTGTGTGCGCGCGCAAAGAGAGACAGAGAGGGAGAACCCAGGTGTGTGTATGTGCACTTGTGCATGTATTGATATTAGACATATGTGCGCTCACATTCAGTGCGTCTGTGTTTTGTGTGTTTATATATCTGCATTTGGCCTTAGTTCTGGGCTTTGGGGAAATATCAAAAATCCTTTCATCCACGGAACGACTCCTCCTCTATCAATTGAAATGGAATAATTTTGTTCTTTTAATGTTGTTGTTCACGATCCCTCAGCTTCAGTTGTGTTAACCTGCAAACCACATTTTGTGGATGGTTTGTTTCAATAGCAAATTATCAAATGCTTGTTTCTTCAGTCATATTGTGCACAAATACTGGAGAAGAGGGCTTAATAATATCAGTTTGAAAGCAAATTAAAGGTGTGTTTTCAGCAGCCTGAAAACAGGTTGATGATACTCCATTTTTAGATTGCAAGGCTGCAAACGCTCAGATTTTCTAAAGAATTAATTGTAGATGCTGACTTACTGTAAATGACTATTGCTCATTTGGCTATTACCCTAAACACCGAAAAATACAGACTTTTGTTCAATTGGTTCTGTAATGGATTTTTGTATTGTAGTTTGCTTAATCATATTGTTTCATTCAGTTGCAATTAATTATATAAATTCCATCATCTAACATAAAACCTATTTTTTCTTAAAAAGTGCTTTCTGCTTTTATGCTCTCTTGCTGAGAGTTAGATGAGGAGATTGATGAGTGTATCTTAGCAGTTTCATCAAGTCTGCTACGATACAATTTTAATATGATTCAGTGGTACAAGGTACTGACACTAGGCAGCTAACAGCATTTGAATGTTCAGTGCAGAGGTGCACTTGGACAGAGATGGTGACATAGACATGCCATGGGAACTTCAAAATAAGGGTGTATCTTAAAGATGACGATATGTATCAGTGGTTCATTTTGCAAATTGGATATTGGATTGTTAATCATGGAATCAATATATCCAGATTGATTTATCGTCCCGCTCCTGTCTACAGCCACCTGAAGTGACAGTCAGCATTGATTAGGATATAGCTTAGCACCAATTCTGGAAACCAGCAGATACAGCGAGCCTGGCTCTGTCTGAAGTAGGGTTGGACGATATTGAAATTTCCTCGCTGATAGTACTGCTTTAAGAAAAACAACAAGACAACAATGTGCAAAATTATCAGCCAAAAAAAAAAATGTCAGTGAAGAGATAAGATGTAAAAGAGAGAGACTCACTTAGATATACACTTAGAATATGCACTTAGAATATGCACTTAGAATATCTATAGACTGAAATATGCAACACTCAGAAGTGGCCACATTGTGTAAGGAAGCTAATTACAGAGAGATCAAATCAAGGTCGTTTTTATTTAATAACATGTTGAACAACACTGATGTATAGAATGAGGATAACAGATACAGACCTACTTTGCGAAAGCCTGGGTGAGTAAGGGTTGATCTCTCACAATAGGTTGAGTTTCAGTCCTGCTGCTCTTTCTGGGTGGCAGACTTGCGTATCTGATGCCTTTTGAGATGGGAGTGGAGATTTGTGGTGTTTCCATCTTTAGTCCTTACTAATTTATTGCACAGCTTCCAAATCACCTCTTTCACATTCTCTGGCTGTCCTTAATATAAAGAACTGTCAAACTGAGAGTGGACATCTTCTCTGCTGAACACGTGCATTTACCAAACTGTCAAAAATATTGCTTATATGTTATTATAGGCTTCTTGCTCAGTAGTTAAACTACGTCTGTGCTCGTTGGTGACATTCATGCATGCATGTCTTTAAATTTACAGTAGGGCGGGCCTCTTACCTCTGTAACAATTTTTAACTTTTGGGCTGAGTTGGCTTCGGATAAATGAGGGTGAAGCAAGGTCAGTGCTGACTCAAGACTTCAGTTAATGGCAAAACTGTTGTAACTATTGATGAGCAAGTGCTGAATGATTAGTAGCATACACACTAAGATCACACACTGCACCCTTTACTTTCTTTGCACTGCTTCCCTCCCAGTTTCAATGGTATATATTTAATTCTGCATCAAGTAAAGTCCTCCGTCTCCCATTCCTCTTTTACTTTTTTCCCCAAAGTTTAAATATTTTCCCATATCAATAATCATAAGACTGGTCCCAGCTGCACGCTGCCCAGACCAGCTGCTTAAATGTGTCTACACAAAACGTCTCAAGTAGTGAGGGAAAACAACAGTGCTATTTTAGGAGAACTGGCAAACTGCTGTGTTAGGGTTTTTTGTGTGTTGGAATAAATATCTATGCCAAAAGCTACAGTTATCATTTACTCCTGGGGCTAAACTGCCACAGATGTGGATCGTGTTGATAGCAGTACAAACGTGCTGTCTTGTGTTGCCCTTCCTCTTCAGAGCAGAAAAGTTTCCTCCGAGACAGCAGCTGAGACTGAATTGGCTGCCGAGCTGTTGTCACGGTTGTATTTTTAACAGTTAATGCTGGTAGACAGAAAGAAGTAATATTGCAGAAGATAATTGCAAACATAACTGGGCCTGTAATACTTGAGTAAGATTAGAATGTGAAGTGCTTCATGCCCTTTTCAACTGGAGTAACAAAAACACCTTTTTTTTCAAGGAAAACAGAGATGGGTTCACAACCTGCTCCAGTCAGACTCTTTTTGTCTAGTGGACTGTGATTTAGAATGTTATTTTATTCACGTCCAGGTTCAATTTAATGATTTTTTTTTTGGTCTGGTTTGTCTAGCATTGACTGCCAACGCCTGAACAGGCTGCCTCATTATATTGCTCTGCACACAGGTGTGAGTGCACCTCATAATAATGGCTCAGGGATGACACATATAAACACTCTAGTATGTTTATGTCATTAAATACTCATGTGTATTGTGATTTACTTTATTCCAATGGTGAAAATGATTTTTAGTTGTTTGCATTTCTAAGTAAACAAAATGATCTGAGAACAGTTTTTATTTGGGTTTTTTTAATGAGAAGCGTGAAGAATGTGCATAAATGCTACTTGAAAAATCCAAGTACAATCCGATGAAGAAGATGTGATTTAGAGCACAAAAACCCCTGAGTGTAGTTGGAGAAAACTGATCTGCTATCTATTATCTCCCCTTCTGCAGACAATTTTAGAACTGGTTGACATTGACAAAGCTCACACTTCTACTTGTTGCAAATCCAGACTTGTTGTATACAAGATAATAATGCAGCATTAATACAAACATCTTAGCTATGTCTCAAACACAGTAAAACAAAGTCATTTTTGACAGAGTTTAGGGAATTATAGCATATACTGTACCAGGTAACCGGGCCATGTGCAGCATCACTGCCATTTTTGTTGCTTTATTACTTTATTTACCATAATTTTAGTGCTTTGTGAAAGGTCGTTATTGTTAGAATATTACTTGGTATATTTAGGGCTGCACCATGCAAAAAAACAAATTCATATTGTGAGTATTTTGACTATGGGGATAGCAATATGAGTCATGATTTTTTGTGGAATTGCTTTTTTTTTTCAATGGTCACTAAAAAAAAATAAAAATAATAATAATGATGTGATTTTTTTCAGGGTTCTGCGTCAAACAAGCAGTTCCCTCATGTCTGGAATATTATTTGTAGGTTGGGACATCTCAGTAGCAACATGATGCTTCATTTACAATGGTATGTTGTGACACAATACAGTCCCTGCAATTTTGATATTGCACTTAGCCATATTACGATTTCCAAAATAAATAATAAACAAATTAAAGACATGGTCTTTGTCAAATGCTGAAGATAGAAGGGAAATGAGGCACAATAAGTGGTGTAACACTTTTTTCAGCTTTAGTTGCACCTGGTTGTTATGATACGGAATATTCACAGAAGTAAAAATGTCGGTACAAGGTAGAGTATGTCCCCTAGATGAAGGAAAAGATGGAGCATGTGAAAAGTCTGAATTTCTCCTCCATTGTTGCTGTTGTTCGGCTATGTGATGGTTAGTCTTTGTGGTATTCATCCCAACCCTACTCCACAGTGATTGAACAGCTGTGTAAAAAGTGACAGTGAAAAGTATCCGTAGAGTTTTACCCAAAGTGTAACATTTTTTAACTTTTGGCAACCATAAAAAATGGCAAACGTGTGACACTCATAGCAGAATAGACGCTCAGCACCTTCTCAGTATAAATACACGGCACTCCAATGAAAACAAGTAAAACATGGTGGTTATGGCGATTGCTTGCCATACTTTGCTGGCTTTTTAAAAACGCCGTATTGCAATATTGCCATTTTCACCACAACCCTACATATACCCAGTACATCATTTGCATTATAAGAAGAAGTAAGAAGTAAGAATTTATGTATTATTTGACAAGATCTTGGTAAAAATGAAAAAAAAAAACAAAAAAAAAAAACAATGAGTTGTGTATCCTGTCACAAAGGTAGAGATTGCTTGAGTGAAACACTCTTTCTAAATTCAATTTATTTTATTTTATACTGCAGGGCCATTGTAAAATGGGTCACAATCAAATTGGTTTTATTTACTTCTATTTAGCAGGGGAAAAAATAAATAAATAAAAGAGTGCCAGTTGCCAGTTTGCCAGTTTGCTGTAGTATAGAGCCTCAGTTGTGTGCTTCCAATGTGGCAGCTTATTGTAATCTTTACCCGAGGGGATGTTGGTCAACATCATAGCGGTTTATGGGTAATGTTGTCCTTTTTAGTTAGATAAGGATGATTCATTCAATAATAGCTTAATCATCCCATTAATAAATCAATTACATGCACAGGAGTTAAAAAACAGATTATGATATATTTTTTTGTAATTTGTGGTAAACAGATTATTCTGTATTACTATATGCTTATTAAGACAAGCCTTCTGAGCCATTTTGTTTATGCAGGATTTAGTTTAGCCCATCATTTGATTTTTCATGCATCATAAAATAGGCTAGACTGTAGGATCTCCAGCACCTGTAATGGTATGTGTGTGTGTGGACTGTCTAAGTGAGAGAGAAAAACATGTTCAAGGATATGCACACTCTCAAGAGGTTTGCATTTTATTATTTTCTACGTGAGTTGATTCTCACCATGATAATAAAAGGCTTAAGAGTGGAGTTTAACAACGCTTTGTTGACCATCTCCCAGACTCAGAGGGGGGGTCTGTTTATCCCTTGGAGTTTTCTTTTCATGCTCTTTTAAAGTAATTTAGTCTCCAAAATTAAATGACAGACATTATTACAAAGGATGAATGTACTCTGCAAAAGCAACTCTTAGCAAACCAAAAGAAGCACATTGATGGACTCTTCATAGCAGTTCCTCTTAAAGGCAAATGCAGCAATCCTGCATTTACATTAGGTAACTACCTTAGAAATTTGACCAAAGCAGTCATTTGTAGATAGAACAGAAAATGATATCCAAGCCTGCTCAGGCTCTTCCTCAAAAGGAATATTAAAGTAGCAGTTACCGCACAGGTTGAAGAAAATCAGCCTTTAAGTAGTGTTTTTGTCCCATCTCTTGATGAAAAGAGGCAAGCGCGACCGGCTCAGCCCTCCCTCTGCCCCTGCACCCCTCCTTTCCAGTCTTTCCTTTCTTGCTCCTCACCTATCAATAATTTCTGTCTCCTACTCAGTGTGTGGTTGGATTAACAAGTCAGCTCCTTCATTTGCATGTCATTTTCTAACTATATGAAGTGGTTTTGTTGAGATTTAAGATGGTAAAAAAAAAAGAAAAGTTGTGCCACTAAGATGACTTGATGCTTTCCACTGGGCTCCTAATAGGCATCTCTAATGACACTGTATGGTCAACCAAAATAATAGGCAATCAATGTGAGTGGTTGCATATTAATTATGAATATTGTGTCTTTGTGGGTTAGCAGTGAATATGCAAGCGAGAGCTCATGCTGTTTATACAACTGTATATAAAAGCCTCCAAAGTGCTACTTAGCTCTATTTAATGACGGAAAAAATAGCCCCATTCCCTACCAAATGAACACCAACTCAAAAAAAATAAAATAGAATGCAGTCACGTTATGAATTATGGCAAGCTGTCATTAACAAGATGAGAGTTTTGAGTTGGATTAGAGCTGCTTGAGTCACCAGCTTCATAATAAACCAACAGCTCTTACAAAGAAAGTCCCATAGTAGTTGTATTGTACAAGAAACAGCCACAGTACTTCAGCGGCAACTCCAACACATGCAGATGTGGGCGACTTTATTCAGCTTGTGTTGTATTAGATTTGTGGTGCTGAAGTTGAGTTCTGTACAATTAGAAATGGGAAACAGAGGAGAGACTTGTCAGTAAGAGAGATACTTTAAATGACTGATCACTGCGGGAAGGACAAATAATCAATATAGTCTGTAAGAGTCTCGTGATATGTTATCGTTACACTGGCACTAATTCCACATTATGTTCTCCTGTGCTACTGAGGCATGTCCTTCCCATAGTAATAGAAAAATATAAAGGACATTGAAAGGACTGTTTACCATGGTCTTTTGACTCGTAAAAAGGAAAAAAATGGAAAGTGCTGTCAGTTGTTATGGTGACAGCACATGTCAGTGGGGTCGTAAAGTGTGTCACATTGACTAGTTTGAGTACAGCTGTGCACCAATTCAGGTTTCTCTTTTTCACCAAATTAAGACTAATGTTAGCTTAATTCCCTTGTTAGCTCATCATGAAACACACTTCATTTAAACTTGAAAAAGAGAAAAAAAGCCTCGCACTCATGTTTAATGTCTTTCTCACACATTCATTCATTTAATTGTGGAAGTCCGCCATGATTAAAATATCTGCTGCCACGTATTTATTTTACATTTTTGGAGCTGGACCAGTCATCGGGAGCACTATCAGAATATATATGCACAGTTTGGTTATTCATTGCTCCACACTTAGTGCAGAGTACAGGCGCAGCAAACATCAGGTACAGTGAAATTGAAACTTAACTGTCGTTCTTCTGGGTCAAAAAGTTTACTTTCACTCACCTCTGCAGCAGCTGCTCCTCTCATCTATCCACCAGATCAACAGTTCAGTTATCCAACCTGTGACTCAAACTCCACAAACTGCAGCTGAGGAGTAAAAGAACTCATGAAAAGTTCCACCTTTGCTTTAATCACAGACCCGCAAAAACACCTGAGAGTTGACACATAATGATAAAAGTCAATCTACAATACACTCCCAATGATGTGGAAAATACTGGTATAGATAGTAAATTCACTGTTACAATAATGGTTGAAATAAAACCTTACTTTGCCGAGTTTGACATAAAAATGTGCTGATCTACACACTGTTTATCCCCACAGTCTCTCCTTCTCTCAGCTTTTCGCTGAACAGGGGCTCTCGGTGCATCATGTTTCAACAAACATGCAATTAATGGCAATAAAAGAGAACAGGAAGTAACAGTCACAGCAATATTTTAAAAGTCATGTTTTGCTCACTTCAGTAGGGCTGTAAGCTTCTGATCCGAGATTGGTTGGTACTCATGTTCGACCATATTCTCATTGGTCGGAAAATCGCTGGTGTTTCTTTTACAAGGCTGTGCGTCTCTTCCCAGCTGGAAATAACAGTTGTTGTTGTTCAGCGCTTGTATTTGTCCTCTGCGACGGCTGGTCTTTTTGGTATTTGTCTCTCTAGAGCCCTACACTTTGTGAGTTTGCAACTTGCCATTAGTCAGTTTGTTTAAGTTCTTTACAATTAGAAATGGGAAACAGAGGAGAGACTTGTCGGTAAGAGAGATACTTTAAATGACTGATCACTGCAGGAAGGACAAATAATCAATATAGTTCATACAGAAGTTAGCCCGTTAGTTGCTATGGCAGTGGTAAACATAAAATGGTTACTGCTCTGACCATCTACTTACATTGATTTGAATGGGAATGTTCATTCTTTCATTCTTCTTTTGTGTTCCTTTCTTTCTTTCAGACATTTCTGAAATATTTCCCGCTACACAGTGTTCAACATCAACTATCCATAAAATGAAATCTTTTCACAAAACTCGGCAGGAAGCCAGAAATTGTACATGCATCAGGTCCATTTAAAGAGCATGCTACCTCATATGAAACAAAGTCAGAGCTTTAATCATCAGTCACACAGAGTGTTTGCTCACTCATTCATTTGACACTTATGGTTACCTGCCATCCTGTGACAAACATCTTGGTATAGAGGAAAATCAACATAGCTTATGCAGGTGACTCACTGTAGCAAATCATTCTGCAGAAAACCCTGCGGCAAGGGCTTTTTTCATCTTCTGTTATGGTCTGACCAGTGAACAACATTATGAAGTCAGTCAAGTCTGCAGCTGGACTTTGTACCTCACAGATACCAAGCAACAAAAGACGATGTATTCTGCGTTCAAAATATTCTGATAATGAGGGCTGTAACAGTTCCAAAAAATTCACAGTTGAACATGCAGCGTGGTTTGGGGTCAGAGTTCAGTATGTTCAGTATGTTCAGTATGTTTTTTTGTTACAGCTGGGAAAAGGAAACACAGAATTTCTTTTAATTTATTTTGAAAACATTGGCCATAAGTCCTGTGGTCAAAATGCAAAATAAATGGATACAGCTCCTGCTAAAACTAGCAGAACATAAGAAATACAGTAAAAGCAGTGGAGTTCAGATGAATGACCCAACAGACGAGGTGTGAATGTTCATTTAGTAATTTTCTGCACTGAAAAAGAAACATTTTTAAGTCTTTTTCTTAACTTTAACAATAGCATATGTGCCCAAATTCAGCCTGTGCCTCATGTCATTTATACAGCTGCACTTGTTCACACCCAGGAGATGCCATTTTAACTACTATTTCGTACATTTATCCACAACACAGCTCACTGGGGCACTTTTGAATTATACTAGAGGTTGTGTTTGAGTGTTGCTGACATCTGGCAAAATTGCAACCAGCAGTAGAGTATTACAGAGCTCATTTTTCATTTTAGTTTGTTATGCTTACAGTAGGTGGACATATTTCAGAATCATTTTTTGGAAGAATTAGTGCACAGGTTGCACTGTTTTTCTTACCTGTTTTCAACATCTTTCCTTGTTGGATAATTTGCAAATAATGTACAAATGCTGTGTTACAAATTATCACACATGATAATTGTCACCAATGGCTTGCTTTTTAAAAAAAAATATTTTTGATAAAAGACAAAGAAAGTCCATGTGCAGCACACCATCAAAATGACAAAAGAAGATTTTTCAACAGAGAAAACACTCACTCTGAATATCAATATGGATGGTTTAGTATGTAGGATTTAATGGCATCTAGCAGTGAGGTTGTGGAAGAGAAATTGCTCCCATGTGTCCAGGGCAGTCTCACTCCCAACTTGTCAAATTCTGATGGACACTTGGTCAGTGGCCTTTTGGTGTCAAACACCAACACACAGAGGCACTCCTTAGCAGCGGAACAAGATGATCTGGGCAGCGGCATTTGTTGATGCTCCAGGCAACAACCATAGTATAAAGAGCAAGAAAGTCCTCACAGGGCGGGCGGTAAGGGTGGTGGATGGGTCAAACAAATTCTAGACTTTCACCCCAGAGACTGCTGTTTGTGTCCAGTGTGAGCTTGAAAGATTCATAGATGTTTTAATAACGACATGGTGTACTAGTCCAATACTATGCTAATGGATTTTGTCATATTAAGTTAGTAACAGGCGTCCTTATCTTAAGTCAAACCATGATGGTTTTTTTTAAATTCTAAACCTAATCACATGCTTTTGTTGCCTAAACCTAAGGAAGTAAACTTAAAAAGGATTTTTTTTTTACCTACATTGCATTTATTAAGCAAAAACTGTACATACAAGTTGAAAAGAAATGATGCATGTAAGAAGTGTAAACTGCTATGGCGTTCGTGAACATCCCAAATTGATGCAGGAGGGGGTTATCTCGAGTGTCCCTTTTTTGATGTGATGGGCCACTGATGAAAGGTTAATATTTGTTAAATTAGGATTGAGAATGTGTTGATGGACCAAGCATGTAGGAGAGCTATGGTAGCCAGTGTTTGATTTGTCCACTTTGGGTGACTGTAGAAATAAACAGCTCATTCAAGGGTAAGAAAACACAACAATTCTTATTTTCAGGTGATTATACACTAATGAAAACATAATTATGAACATTATATACTACCTCTGCCAATAGATACCCCTTAATCCTACACACTGGCCCTTTAATTGTGTAAGATGTCTTCTTTTAAAGAGTCATTTATGATTAAGCACTGTCTAGAATCATTAACAATGTGTCCATCTGGACTGATAAGACCTAACTGTGGTTGAAATCTGTCTAGTCTCTATTTACCGGCAGCAGCGGCACTTCCTTCCTTCTCAGAAATTCATTTGGATCTGACCTCTTGTAAGTTATTTGGAAGATAGTGGAAGATATTTAGCAGGCAGTAGACTGTGATGGCTTTAAGTTCACTTAAGCCCATTGATTGATTGGTCTGTTATCTCCAGGAAGATGTATAGGACCAGCTAATTAGATTTGATCACTTACAATTGCTCCTCAGCCACTAGGTAATCAATGCAGTCTAATTATTGTCTAGTTTCTCCGCCCCTTTCCCCCTTACTTCCTTTATCATTTTCTCACTTTGTCGTTTCGCTCACTTTTCTGTTTTCCTCTTTTATTTCCTGAACCCCCCCCCTCACCAGTTCCTTCCTCTGAGCTCAATTTCTTCCTGTTTTATCCTTCACCCACACTTCCTCACCATTTGGCTGTTGCTGAGCTGCTTTGACAGTTTTCCAAGAGGAATAATCTAAAGTTTCCTTGGTGGTAATGTAACACACATACACAACAGAGATATAGTTTATGAAATCGAGAACTGCAGTCCAGATATTTTTCGCCTGAAGTTGTACCACGTGAAAATGAAGGGTTGACAGATCATCAGCCTGACCGATTACTGTGGCCGATATTTGGCATTTTGCTGATTATCTGTATTGCGCGTGGTGTTTCATTTAATGAATGCCTATTAATTTAAATAATTAAAAAGTGCAAAGGATGAATTTGAAAAGATGAACTTTTACTTTGTAAAACCTCAGGAAGCTGTTTTTATTTATTTGTTTTACATTTTTACGACCTTATAAAAAAAAGTTGATGGGAACTTGCTGTATTTACGTTGAAAGTTTCAGCTTTGATTAAACATTTCACTAAAGGCATTTTAAACAAAGTGTTATATTCCGAAATGAAAATATTGACAGAAAGATTTTAATTTTTATTGTAAATGCATATCAGTTACAAGTATCAGTTATCCATCTCTTTAACTACTAATTATCGGTGATATCTGATAAACCAATATCTGTCGACCCCTAGTGGAAATTGTCAGCTTGTGGTTGTAAACGGTGTCATCAGCAAAAGTGAAAGCCCAGCTTTGTCCACTCGGTGTTTCGTCTCCCCATACTTGCATATATTTTGGCCCTGTGTCCATGATTTTCATAGCTTCCTCTTGGATACATCCTGGTTATGAACTGGCACATGGTCACTACCTTTTATAAGACAGCTGTGCCAAGGAACATCCCAAACACACCACTCACATTCACTGACATGGAGAAACACCTGCACTCACACACATACACACAGAGTAAGTGCTATATGTGTTTTTGGAAGACAGCAAAGGACAAATGCATGTATCATACCTAGCAGGGTAGGTAGAGGGAGGAGGGTGTACTCTTGTTCCTGTGAATAAAGGAGAGCTGTCCAATGATGTGTGAAAGAGAAGCTGCAATTTGTCCTCTTTCACCACCCCTACCCAAGATATCAAACATACACACACACACACAGGTACAGATACACACAAACACAGCCCTGAAGAAACGGACAGTGCCCCAAAATGCACCAACAAGGCCTGAGAGCAGAATAGCACTCCAATATGCTCGTCCCATTTGTCTCAATCGGCACGCTGTCTGCTCGGTCAGTCTTAGGGTCTCAGTGGGAATACAGAATAGAGTGCAGCTTTTTACACTTACTCAGCCTCACTGTACTCAGTATCCCTCTGACCTTTGTGGCCTTGCTGCATGGACTTGATACAACATATCATTTAGTGCAATTCAACAACAGGCTTTTGCAAGTCTCATCCACACAACCAGTAAAAGTGACCTCTGTTGATATCTACACAAAGTGCATTAACCCAGAACTGCTGGATTCATCTTCTGTTCAATAGGTTGGGTGCGTCTCTGAACCCTTTACGGTCAAAATCTCAACTTTTAGGTCCATAAGCAGTGAGAATTTACAACCTTAAAGGCCAAATATACAGATGCTGCAGTTTGGGTCCATTCAATTTAGGTCAGTTTAGTTCAGCTCAATTCAATTCACTTTAGTGCATTTCAGTTCAGTCCATTTTAAGAAGTCCCACAAGGGGAAATTAGAAGGCGAGAAGAGCAAGCATGCAACATGAAATACTCAATGATACTTGCGATGCTAAATTAATTTATGTACTGTATAATTCAGTGTCTGATAATGATAATAAAACTGCCGGACATCTAGCCAGTTTTTATCATCCCCCGCCTCCCCAAATTATCCTGTATTCATTGTGGGCTCTGACTGGCTAAGTACAAAGCAGCCCATACTGGCCATTATCGATCCATTAATTGGAAAGTGGCCCATTGTAGTGAGAGGGCAGGGCAGTTATGGACAGACAGGAAGAGATGGAGGCTTAAGATCAGCCTGGACTCAAATTGGCAGGAAAGAGGTTTCTATGAAGTGGCATAATGTGCTTTTTATTGGCTTGGACGGGGATGGAGGTGAGGTAGACGGATGTAGATCATATGCAACTTTATATTAGGGCTGGGTAGCATGGAGAATATCAAATCTCATGACATTTTTTTATGACTGGCAATTTTTATTTTCTCATATTCAAATTAAACAAACATACTATGGTCTTCAGAATACATTGTAGTACATGCAGCATCCAAAAAACCACAACAACAACAGTGAAGAAAAAATAAAAACAACCCACCCATCCCACCCATAAACTAAGAGGGGTCAACCTTCTACCATATGACTTATTTCTCACTCTGTTAACAGAAAAACAATATGGATGGACACCTTAGGAAACACCTAAATCTCATGACATTTTTGACCGACTACCTCGATGTTGATACTGAGATGATTGTTACTGATGGTCGGGTTGACGACTGGTGCCTTCACACAATTGATGCAATGAGATTTTAGATAAATGATAATTAGTAATGTGGATATAATGACTAAATGGGACAGCTAAAATAATAGAAATTACATCACTTTACTGTAATGTAGCCTCTTCAACCAGGAAAAGACAACACTCGGATATGACAATATCCAAAATCTAAGACCGTACCCAGCTGGCACCAGATGTTAATATGACATCAGGAAGACCTTGGACTTTTGCATTAGACAGAGACATTAAACTTTGGTTGGAATGAAAATCAGGTTGACGATATTTTAAATGCCTAATGACGTGAGCATTTCATGTTTCGTTTATTATTTTATATTAATATATTGCCGGGCCCTACTCTTTTCAGCATTTTATTGTTCTGTTAATTGCGAAAATTTGTAATACGAGATAAAGTGGAAAGACACATTTGCTCCCTTGCTTTTCTCCATAGGAGGTGTCTACCTGGTTATCGCCTGCATCTTACATTTAGCACCGTGGCTACCTGAAAGTGCTGATCTGTCCTCCCTCTCTGTCTCCACACTGTCGCTGTCTCTGTCTCTCTCTCTGCGCAGTCTTCATCCTCTATGACATCATTCTCCTAACACCAAATTTTCTTCACTGCTGCTTTGTGTGTAAATGTGATTGACACAATGCTGTATTTATTTTTAAACTTTCAACAATTTTGAAGGAAAAATACAGACTTGGTGTGCCAAGGTCTTAAGAATGACATTCATGATTTTTTATTTTATTTTTTATTTTTTTAAAGAAAAATTAAAAAAATAGTCATGGATAATGTGCAACAGAAGTCAGGGGCGTATATCAATTTTACACTCTGTTGAAATACACTAGACCTTTGCCATTTCAAGTTCATTTCATTAATTCTAAAAACTACAGTGAAAAAGGAGAAACTATTTTAATCTATTGTGATGTACATTTCAATATTTGCTCTATGTGCACAGGTGCAGAAAGTAAATGAAATCCTTTAACAATCAAGCAAAACCTTTTTCTGTTCATGTAATGTCCTTTCATCCCGATCGGATTCAGTGCCAAAAGTGCCGAGTTGATTGAAAAGTATGTCCAAGGACGAGTCCCTGGTCATAAAAGTACAAGGGGCACGTCAAATATAAAGACTTCCATCTCCCCTTTTTGAGAAATTCAGGCTGTTATCATTTCAATGTCAAATGATTTCAAGCGTTCATTCTCTTCTTACTCCGTGGTCAGATTCCAACCTTTGATATATTCTGCGGTTGTTTTCTTTTAATCTTGGCGAGGCTGAGGTGGAATAAAGTGTTTAGGTAGAGATAAAGGTGTCGGAAAAAGCATGGAAGGTCAAAGTACTGGGTGGCCTGTCTGACCTTCACACACCATTTTTTCATACCGAGCCACCGCAGAGCATGGATGACATTGAAATACTCTATCGACTGTGAGTCAAGCTGTGCATGTGAAAAAGCCTGGCACAAGGAGACATTACTCACTAAACATGACATTTTACTGCTATCAATTCAGGACAGAGAGTTGTGGACTACATAGGGTAATTATTTGTGTTGCTGTGATGTATACTGCTACAACAATAGGAAAGCTATTTTTTCTCAAAGCCATTTGTTTCTACCCTTCCTACCTCTACCCAGCAGAGACTTTGACATATTCCTGTAATAATTTTAACAAAATATAAACACATTAGTCTCTTTCTACCTGTGTGGCTTATACACCTGATTGCTTTTACATTAGTTGTTTTCATTATTAGTAAGGCTGACAGGCACTTCTGTAAATGCCAGAAAGAAACTGGGATCTTTGTGACCTTTTAGATCAATCGACATGATTAAAAACCCTCATATACCGTCCTTTGATATAATTAACAAGAGAGAGAGAGACGGTACTTTCCAGTGCCAACGTGATTGATCCAGTCTGTAATGCACTACTGCATACAGTGCAGAGGATTGAGGAGTGTTTGTGCAGTTTATGCAGTGCAGGCTTTGTATCAGTATTCCATTATACTGATGTATTTCGTCAAACGGGCCATACTGTTCCTTTGTGCGACTGTAGACTATAGTGCATCAGTGTGTCTTTGTGTGTGTATGTTTTTCTCTATCGATCCACATTCTGTAGGATAAAGCCCCCTGTGTATGATCAGGTAGCCTCATATCGAATAAGCACCACATGGTTCAACACATACAAGTCCCAGTTCTTCGCTAACAATCTCTCAGATTCTGCAGAAACACAAAAACTGTTGAAGCTCAGGTTTTCTCACAGAAATGTTTTGAAAGGAACTAGCAAATTGAATTTTAATTTCAGTGCAAATAGTGCTTTAATTTGGTGATGGGATGTTTAGCTGACAAGTTTTCTATGCTCATCATGACTATTGTCCTATAGCAGCTATTGATCATGTCTGCCACATTTGATGCTAAGCTCTCTCTCTCTTTATAGTATGTGGATAATGAAATGCTCAAACCTAAATTATATAGAGATCACAGTCCTCTCTGTCCTCTACCTCATTTTTTCTGCATAATTAATCATATGTCACTGGGAGATCTTGTGTCTCAGCAGGACTCATTCCTGTAGAGCCCACTACATACTTTTTTCTCTTTCTCTCTCTCTTCTCTGCAGACGGACAATTTCCCCACTGAGCCTAATTATATGGGTAGCAGACAACAGTTTGTTCAAAGGTAAGACTTTGGATCTATAACCGTCACTACATCTCAGACCTTTGTTTTCTTTTCGCCAATAGTCTCAACACAGTGCCACAGTTACTAAACTGACAATTGTACTGAGTCATAGCAGAAGGAGTAAGGGCATGTTCATTTAATTAGGTTTAAAAGTAGTCACTAACAGTGTTCTCTATAATACATAAAACTCCATCACACAGAATGCCTTCTTTTTATTTCATTTTTAGAAGACATCTTTGATTTTTTTTGTTGTATTTTTGTCATGTTGTACTTAAAGGTCCCATATTGTAAAAATCAGTTTTCCATGTCTTTTTTTATATTATAAAGCATGTGTAGGTGCTATATAAATTAGGGCTGTCCCTGAAAGTCGGAGATTCAAATCATCAGTCGGACAACCAACAGTCAATTAAGATTGCCTCAAGTTGGTCAGCCGTTGTTTTGTTTTTTGTTTTGTTTGTCAGTGTGTTGTGCAGTGTGCTTCTGGGGATATTTTGGGCCCCAGATTTTGCAGCGGAGTGAGCGCTCTTGACTTTCTTGCTATTCTTTGGTACAAGCAGATGTGAACATGCAGGCAGCAGCACAGAGGACAAGAGATGATATGAAACATCTACTCTCTTCTGCTGAGAAGTGGTAAATTTAGAGCAAACAGCAACTTAATACAACACAGTCTCTGGCTTTTATCGCATATCTAGTCTATCTAGTCTTGGCAAGTGTAGTTGTTTACTATATAACGTGAATGCCGCTTTCACACTAAACGATTCCCTAAACGTCCGTTCAAACTTTATATTGGGGGGGGGTTGACTATATTGAACAGTCAAATCTGATTTGATGCATAATTCTGAGTCTAGTAAAATTAAAGCATGTAAACATGTTCTAGTAGTAACCCATAATACAAGTATGAACCTAAATGAACCTGAAAATTAGTATAATATGGGACCTTTAAGCATTCAGGGATGCTCATTAATGTTTCATGCTGTCGCTAAACTTCCCCTGATGGTTAAAACGACAAAAAAGTCTTAAAAAATCCTCATTCAAACACTGTGAACTAACAATCTACTTTGTTTGTTTATGTGTCTAGTAGTTCAACATTTAAAGACCCAGAGCGAGCAAGCCTCAGAGACAGTGGTCATGGGGACAGTGACCAAGCTGACAGCGACCAGGACACCAACAAAGGCTCCTGCTGTGACATGTCTGCAAAGGAGGCCCTCAAGTTGAAGGCTACAGGTGTGAAACCACCACCTTTGGAGCAAGGTGAGCCCTCAAAATCCAAGTGCATGAAAAATGAAAGATGTGAGCCATACGCACTTGAACCATATAACTATCAATCCTTTTTTTTTTTTTTATTTTGGTGTAGTTATTTGTATTAACGATTGAGCTCCTGACTTGCTTGAATGCTCGCAATCTGAACTTATACTTGGCTACTTTATTCTCCTCTACTTTGTTCTCTGCACTTTTCTCATTTAGTGTGTGTGTGTGTGTGTGTATTTAAGGGTGTGAGCGAATGCACATTCTATACACGTCCTCAGTTTATCAAAGCAGACAAGCCCATTATGTTTTTATAAGCCCAACTACTTCAGCCTCTCCATTTAGTCCCCCTTCCCTGAGCACCCGTCTCTGAAACTTTGATAATGGAACATGGAAAATGACTTAGTGAGCGGCAGGAGATGTAGCTTCGTAGTGTGGTGATTAAATATGAATAATTATTCTAAGCGCTGTGGGTCGGGCAGATTACACATGACATGTGTAGAACAATAACTCCCCAGATATGAGTTGTTGCAGTGCTCCCCACCCCAGCCACCTCACATGATTAGTGCAGGGTCAGGGGAGGCAAAGAACCCGAGATTATATAGAAACAAGTACAGGGACAGGAGGTGGTATGGTAAATTTCTCACTGCAGCTTCATCCAGTCTTGTACTTTACTGGTGGGCCATTACCTGCTTAGCAAAACAGATATTCCCACAGAAATACAAATTCACTAAAGTCTCAACACTAAGAAGTATCTCAGTGACTGGCTCCAGAAGTACAGTGCGGTATACTGAACATGGATTCTGTGTAATGGTGCTATTAATCCAGGGAACAGAAGGGCTGTTTTACTCTTTGCGGAAGGACAATGACAATTTGTGCAACACTCTGTGCTGCAATATGCATGTCTGACTAGATGGCTTTTTATTTCCTTTCCATTGGTTTTTAGAATTAAAAAAAAGCCACACACGTTGGCAAGAGAAATTGGCCAATTAAAAAGCTCCATATGTTTCTCATTTTGAAAATGTTCCTATTTAATTGTCCATGAGGGACTGACAGAATCACGTTTATACACACAGAACACATGACAAACGCAGCCAAGAGTGTTTTGGGCAGTAGTCAGTCGGTAAAAAAATGTCCCAGTGCAACATTGTTGTTGCCTGATAGTGCCAATCACAGCCTGTCCGTCCACCTTTCTGTTTTCTGTGTGTTGTCTTCGATCAGTATCCTTTTCCCAAATTTGTCGCAACCAAACAGCACAGTGCTTGAAACTCAGGCTGCAACCTGTTTCTCACTCACCACTGCTTCTGCTCTCCCATTTATTGTCACACTCCGCTGTGCTTTCACCCCCGCTCCGCGAATTTTCGTTTCACATCTCCACCCCTCCTTGTTTGGGGGGAATCGATTGATGTGAGATTAGACAGTTAACTGGCTGCAGCTGGCTGTGTTTAGCCAATAACATGTGGGCTCGGCTAAGATGTGGGGGGGAGGGCAGGGGCAGGAGGTCCAGGCATGGTGCAAGAGCAATGATGAGGAGTGAGGGGTGGCGAACAGCGCTCTGGCAGCTTTCCAGTGCATCTTTATTAAAACACCTCCAAAGCAGCAAATTATGCCTCACTTTGAGTTAATACTTACACGAGGAAACAATATTATGGTGTGATCTTTTGCAAATTACATCTGCTCAGGAAGGTCTGCTTTCATGTTTTATGTCTTCCCGCTGTTTAAGATGAATCGTAAGACGGTCACCTTGCGCCTAAGCTCAGGAGTAGTCCCATCTGCTGCTTTGTCTTAAACAGTACAGCTCATGTACAGGTAATTTATTATAGTAATTTTATGGCTAATTAATGAGGCTTAGTAGAGAGAAAAAATGAGAAAGCTGGTAAAGGAATTATGATGTGCTGCTCTCCTTTCAGGCAGTGATATCTGTGGTTTAGGCCTTTGAAACCTGGAGAGACGTCACTTTCCCGGTTTTGCTGTCAGGTGCCTATCACAAGTATTTAAAACTGATTTGGGCCTTGAGAAAACTGGTGTTTCCAAGATATGGGAAAAATTAGCAACTTGGTAAGAAATGCTGCACGAATTGCAAGAAATTAGTAGATTTAGAAAATTACTTTAAAAAAGCTAGGGAAAAACTGTATACATAATTATCATAATTTTTTATTTGAAATTAGGTTACAGAATTATTCTAATTTTGTAAGCCCTTTCCAGGGGTTTATTCCCTTTTTTAAAACTTTCTTTTTCATCATTGTACATATACATATATGTATGTATAAGTATATATATTATTTATTCATTTATTTCTTACTAATTTCAATTAATTTTATGTACTTTACAGTTTTTTCTGTTTTTGGTTATTTTATTTATTTATATAGTTTATTTGATAGGCAGATTTGTGAATAAACATTGTACAACTTCCGCCTCAGGGAAACAAGTTGTAGTAACTGATGTTTCACATATAGAGATTATAGCAATTGCTAGTTTCCAACTCCTGTCCCTAGTTAGTTCTTTCGGTGCTCATTGCCTTTTTTCCATGTTTGAAAGAAATCAAACTGATTTGCTTAGGTTTCAAAGGGTTAAATAAAGCTCTCTGCATGCATGGACTTGAAATGTACACACACAGGTATGTCTATTATCAGATGGGAGGAATAAAAAAAAAAAAAAGGAAACAGGAGCTTGTCATTGGTCACTCTCCCTGGGGTCGATTTCCTGCAGGCTTATTTTCTTCACATCTCAGCACTTAGCATCTACTTCATAGGTCTCTCTCTATCACCCCTCCTTCCCTCCTTCATCCCATCTTAAGTCCTCCGTTTCTCTCCAAGCATAGCCCTCCCAATTACTCTCTGTAGCTCTCTGCTTGCCTGCCAGGACTCTGCGGCCTCATTCACTGGCTCAGTATAAATAGAACTACAAGTGCACAAAGCATGTAGTTCAAGTCCCAATCAATCCCCAACCCTGTTTCAGTTCTTGGCCCTTATAGTCACCAGGTTGTAGCCTACAATGTACAAACAATTGTGTCTTATTTTGATTTTGCCATCCTTTTTTTCTTACTTCTACCTCTTTCCCCTCAGTTTCTCTCTTTTTATTGTGGTTAAAGGCATCAGTAGGACAAACAGAACTCCCAATTTCCGTGCTTGTAATTCATCTTCTTCTCAGATGTTCAGTGTGTTTCCCTCCCCTGACAACATAATCTGGACATCTTCGCACTGGGGACCAGTCTCAAATTGATTAATTAGCCCTGCAAAATTGGTAGCAAAGTATTAATTAAGCTTAAGTATATCAAATGCATTTTTTTGCCAGTTTTAAACGGCGATTAATTGATGCTCCAGCGTGCCTGCAGCAGACGTTGATACAGGCTCGTCTGGCTCCGGCGGAGTGGCTGGCAGCACATCGCTCGCCTCTGTGGAGATGACTGCCATAGTCGCTATCACGAACAGACAGGCGGCAGTGGTGTAGGGAGATGTTTCCCACTGATAGGGCTGTCCGAGGAAATGGAGAGAGAGGGATGATGAAGAAGGGGGGAGGAGGACGACCGTGGAGGGACGCTGTTTGACAGGGATACTGTTTGACTGTACCAGCTGACCTGTCCTAATTAGCTGCGATTGGAGCGTGATAATCAAGCCGCCTGCCTTGTTTTAAAAGTGAGGCATGAGTGGGACAGAGGAGGGGGGGTGGGTGGGGTGATACCACAAGGACAGCATGGTGGATACAGTGAGGAAAGACAGCATGAGATGTGTTTCTATGACAGCGCAGTAGAAGGCAATGACATTGGCATTTCCCCGGTATTTGTGGCAGGGTTATAGAAATCCTCGCCCCCACAACGTCCCTCAGCTCCTAAATAGCTTAAATAAGGAAAATGTCATGCTTTGTCAATTACTCTCACACAAACTTTTGGCGCATACACACCCAAACAAAGATGTAAAAACACACACAGGCATGTATACTGTACACAAATAAATGATGATGTTGTATATTTAATTGTTACTCACCAGACACTGTGTTTATATGACGCTTGTGTTCTCTGTTGGTGATTAATAAGTTATAGAGCAGAGGATGTCAGTGAGTTCTCAGAACTTGGATACATGTATAATTTATATATCAAACAGGGACATCAGCCGAAAATATTTTTGACAGGTTACACTTATTAGTTTATAGGTTTGTGTTTACTGTACAGCACCTCACTGTGCATCAGGTCTGATAGGAACTGGCTAGCTAGAGGCCGCCATTGATGTACACTGCGTTCATGTAATGTCACAATAATGGAAATGACATTTACCCACTTGGAAAATTCCCATGAATAGCCTCTCATGTCAGTAAAACAACTCAGCAACTCTGGAATAATTTTATAACATGAGTTGCTGAATTGATGTCATAAATGCATAAACATAGCGGCAAAAGTCAGCATTTGGTCAATGGTCAGAAACTTTCATTTATTTACGTATTAGATATAAATTTTTGATCAGATGTAAAGTGTAATATGGTATTAATGTTAAGTGCTGCCAATGTAGAGTGGCCTAGACTTTATAAAAATAAAATATTAGCACGCCCACTTTAAAGTATATAAAAAAAAATTAAAAAATAATAATCTGAAAATAGCTATCGACGTCTATCAATGAGCGTTTAAACGCTCATAGCATTAAAATGCAACCCATTTTCTTTGCAGCGTCCATGTTGTTCCCACTATACGACTTCAAAGCTCATGAATACAAAAAGGTTGAAAGAACGACTTCCCAACTACAAAACTCCGGCCTTCCGACATCACATGAAACAGCAGTTTTAAGAAAACCTAGATTCGGCACAGAGGCAATGCCTCATTCACTCCCTAATATCCAATTATCAATGTCTCTTTGGTGGCAGGATAACTTAAAAAGCTGATTTTGGTGACATATAGACAGTGACAAACTGATAGCCTAATGTTTGATTGACGTTTTGGCATAGTGTGGACCTTCATGTCTTTATGAAGCACTTGCAGACTTATAACTCTTTTTATACAATCTCAAAAACTTAAAAGAAAATCAAAATCCTAAATTCTTTAGTTCAACATGACTCTTTCAGTTAAAGCTATCTAAAGCCACGGCAGAGCTGTTGTGTGTTGAATTTATTTCTGATGCCTATAAATTGAAATTTTAGCAATTAGTTACTGTACAGTATTGTTTGTGTGATGTCAAATATCTATCTAGTTATCACAGGATAACTTACTGTTAATATTTTATATGCGTATGCTGCTGGGAACAATGAGAGCCCATAAGAGCCTATTTATTCCTTTGGATATAGCCTAGTGCTGTTAGATTTCACCACCATTATTATTCTCATTATTAGCATTTTCAATTAAATACAATACCCATAACAATAAACCTAGTATATCTTTTAAAAAGCAATTCCATGTAATGGATTTTTAAGTTCTCATTGTGACACTTACAAGCAAAAAGAGGTCACGGCTTTATAGTTGTCCATCTGTAAAATCACAAGAAAATGAAGTCTTTACATGTTGTTTTCTGGAATAATAAGTTTCTCCACCAGTCCACACTGAGACTAAGCAAACTAAATATTCAGACGTTAATCCATCTTAAATATTCACCCATCTTCCCTCGTGGCAGTCTTAATCTTAAGACTCTAGCATTACTGTACTTTTCCAAAGTGTTTCAAGTTCCCTCAATCTCCATCGTTCCTATTTTTCCCTTTCTTTTTATTTGCAGCAATTAATTTTAAAGCATGAGCGAACCTTTGATGAAAAAGAAAATGCAATTCCGTGATTAATTGACTGGTCAGAAGTCAGATCAGATGCCCTTTTCACACTTGCAGCCATGGCAACCTCTATCCTGCTCACTTTGGCCTTCAATAAACCTTTATCTGACTGCTGGAAAAGGGCATTCCATTCAACAGCATTCATATTTCATGGACAGATAAATGCAGACACGTTTACATGCGGCGGGTAGATGTGTATTACCCATATGATTCAAATAATTCTGAATTTTTATTCAAAATGCAGCATGATCACTCGGTTTTAATCTCAGCATTTGCATGCATGTCATTTTTGTCACAAAGAGTGTACTTAGGCCAGTACAGCTGATAAACAATACAATTCATGTTGCATTTGCTAATGCATGTGTGTGTCATTTGGCGGTGTTTATATTTATAATGTATAAAATATCAAATGCTTTTATAATGGTGGACCAGATATACCTTTTATATGTAAAACTGTACACCAATTAAACCAAAACAATATTATTAGTGGATAAATAGTGGTGGATCTTCCCAAAGGCAACATTGGTGGTCTAGGGTGCCACTCCAAACCCCGAAAAATATGTTAAAAAAAAAAAAAAAAGAACATAAGGTATATGGTGGAGTGGATGGAGTGGAGTGTATGTGCAAAGAAATAGTGTAAGAGAAAATAAAAAGGCATAAACCATATCAAATAATCAATATAAATAAAAATAAGAGGACAAAATTTGAATTTTGGACATAATGTAAGAATTTTTTTGTTTTTTAGCTTTTGTTAGTTTTTTTAATTGCGTTACTTTCAGATGAGCGCTTGTTTTTAATAAATACAATAATTTTAATTTTAATCATTTTTGGGGGGGTTGGGGGCTTGCTCAGGGCACTGAATAAAAAGTCTGGCACTGTGTGTGAAAGATGTATTTTAGTCACTCGGATAGTTTAAGTTGTTTCTGAGCTTTCAAAAGAAATCCTAAAAAAGTGATGGCTGTTGTAATTATGTAAATGATGATTTATCACCATTTGATGAATAAGTTTATGTCTTTCTTTGTGTTAAAATAGTAATTTCTACGTGAGTTCGCTTCCCTCTTAAATTATTGTTTAGAATATTGAGTTTTCGGCTGAAGTCAGAGAAGGACGGAGACCGACAGGGAGAAAGAGAGAAACACGAAGTTTCGCAGCACAATTGAATCTGAAATGAACAAAGCAACACTAAATCTGGCTGCTCAAAGACAGGCTGCTTGAAGACGCACTGCTTTTGTATCATTTCCAGTGGGCCTTGGATCCAAAATGGACATGTGACGGAGCCACAGCACAGCCAGAACGTGACTCAGTCACATCTTTTGGGCAAAGTGGCTTTTAGACATTTATTCATCGGATGAAAAAAGCAACCATTAATGCCGTTATGGTCGTCTAAAAAAAGCTGGATCAGTGACATGAGAAAAGACAAAGATTTTCATTTTTCTTTACCATCAATAGCTGTGATATTTGCCAACAGCTTATGATATTATGATGTATGATATATCTCTTATACCCTTAGATCAAGAGGCTTTACTGCAATAATGCAAAAGGAACTCTTAGTCCTTTATAAATGTATATAATCTATAACAACAACAAATACAACACAATAATTTCTCAGTGATATAAATTTGTATTTAAAAAAGTGCTTTTATTCCCCCATAAATCATCACAGCCAGAACTTTTCTGCAAGTGGAAGCTGAGCCTTTAATTTTTACATAAAATTTTCTGTTACCAAGCTTGCGTAATCAGCTAAAGTCTCCATCAGGGTGTACTCTCCAGTGCAGAGGGGGCATCGTTAAAGTGCTATTCCACACACAGTGTTAAAGTAATTGTTCTGCAGGTTAATGGACAAACATCTGCTGAGAGAGAGGCTTCATTTGAGGAGCATTGTAATTAGTTAGTTTACAAACATTACTCCAAACAGGTAGCATATGGAGGAGTCATGGTTTCATGTGATGCTATCACATCTGTCTGTTTAAACATGATTAATTAAGGCCATCAGAGTGTGTTTACAACCGTTGTTCCGGTGGAGACATGTACGTGCGTCACTGTAGTCAACTCTCTCATAGCTGCATGCTCACTGTTTGTCATCATTATTAAAAACAAACAGGATATATTTGGCTTCTCTTCATGAAGTATTTGTAGTGTTTTAATATCAAACCTGAAAGGAATGATGTAAAACGCTGTAGCATGACCTTGGGGAGTAGATTAGAAAAGCAAGCAACATCTGAAAACAGCAGCCAGATGCTCATGTTTCTTGTTACGGTTTGTGCGAGCCATTGGACAGAGAGGATTTGTCTCTGAGCCTTTCATCTTTTTCCTGCTCCTCATCTTCTCAGCCCTCCGTGGCCTGTCCCTGGCTGGGCTGATAGCCTGATTCATGGCAACATCACCAGCTACTTTCCTGGTGAGGAGATTGAGAACCATCAGCAATCTGGACCTCTCCAGGATGCATCACACAAAGTCAAATAAGATTTGTGAGTGTGTGTTTGTGTGCCCGTGCATGTGTGCCAGATCGTGTGCTCACCCCATTCTTAGCGGATATGGTGGTATCGCACAGCAGTGAGGCGATTTGCGGCTAAGCTAGTGGAATCCTGTGGAAAGCCTAAAATCTTGTGGGGTGAAGGGAGGGGAAATATCACAGTCTTAGGATTTCTTCTCTCTCATTATGGAAGATTTATAGGGATTAGTCTATTTTCTTTAATACACGAAGTTTTATTAAATTCCATTGTTATGATTATGGTTCAGGAAGGGTAATGTCCATTCTTGTGTCCTTCCTCTTGTGCTTAGCGTGTGTGATATTGGGGCCGGGCTGGCTGTGGGGTGTGATTTCCACCTCTAAACCTCAGCCCGCCTGCATGGTGGCTCACCCCCTGATCCTCATTCAGTCAGTGAAGCCTATCTCAAGCACTGTGACACCACAGTGTTGGGGAGGATTGATGAATATCTTGGACTCTTAACCACTTGGGCTATAAATCTCTGGCATTATCCCCTCACCCTGGTCGCCGCAGTGAATAATTATGGCATGTTTATGGAAGCAATGAGTAAAAATATGTCTTATTTCACTCTAAGCACCATTACAGCCTCTCATCATAGCATGATTGGACTTCTCATCTTGAAAAAAAAACTGTTAAATCCCAATGAGAGTGCTTTTCTCTGGCCCCTTCAAATAAGGGCCGGTGCCCCTAAATGCTCACGGCTGCCCAGCCCTCTCTTCTCACACTGCTCTGTAATGAGAACATTACTGGGTATTAATCCAAGTGTGTGTTCAGTCATATTGAAAAAACACACAAAGCCATTAAATGCTGTGGAAACGTTATTCAAGACCTATTTGGGAATGTAGGCGCACTGAGTATGAGGATTAGTCCAGAGTCATGGAGATTTAAAGTTAATCACTCTTCAACCATATTGTTAAAGTTCCATCCACTGTTAGGGCCAGTAAACCCTCAGTGATATTCTAGGTTTTTGGGTTTTTTTGTGTGTGTGTGTGTTTGTATTTTTTGTCATTCTCTGGAAAGCAGATTTTACATGCACAGTATGAAAGTCTGACAAAGGAAAATCAGAGTTTTCTCTCTGAACACAATATAGATTTTAGAAAAAAGCCTACTCGTTGGAAAATATGTGAAAAGACTGAGAACTGTGTAGTACTGCATTGTGGAGTCAGACTGGTAAACCGTTTTTCGCCATTTCTGTGTCCAGGATTTTTTAGACTCTTGTTAGCAGCTAACTCAGAAGCACATACATGCATACATGGAGACGTCTTTGTCATAAGCTTCACCTGCAGATTAATTTGAATGCATTTCCCTCAATGCCTCATTTGTGTGTAATGGAACTCCGAAAGTGAGACGACTGTGGGCGGTTTGATTAGTTTGCATATTTCATGTTTATAGTTCACACATGCACACAGACTTGCTTGCTGTAAACACACTTTTAACCTGCCTTTTCTTCCAGAGTGTATGTTTTCACACAGGAAATAAAACCTGCCAAACTTGTTCTTCCACATGTGTAAGATATATTCCCCAAAGCAACAGCAAGAGAGATAATCCGGTGTTTTATCAGCTCCATCATTACGGCAGACATGTTTCTGCTCCCAGTTGTTCCCTTTGTAATCACATGAGCAACAATAATAGATTTGGTGTCTGTGCTATAAAAGAAATTAATTAACATTAACACCCCAACGGCATTGCAGCCTACGTTTTTTATTTTGTTGCCGTTGTTTCCAGGCATGGGCTTCTCACTGAAAAGCTGAGTTAAATTTGTCATTACAATGAACACAATTAGGATGTTATCCTTACTTTTGATGCTAAGATAATGTAAGATGGAAGGATACAGAGAGTAATGATGAAGATGAAGAGTGCAGAGAGTGAAGCTGCAGTTTTTCAGCTTATAGGTGCAACCAAGTGAGTAAAAACAGGCTTAGAATCAGTGTGGTGCAGCCTGGTGCTTGTTGGTTAGATGCACAGACTGACTAACAGAAATAACGTCAATTCAAGACTGATTTGTACAAGTCTGAGTGGATACGTCTTGGAACAGGCTGCTGCTGTACATTTGCACTGTCCTTGTCTACATTTCTGTGCGGCGTCAAGAAAATCACAGCAGTCGCAGCATGTGAAATGCCCAGCTTTCTGAGGGGTTAAATGAAGAAGCTCTTAAGTTAGTTTGTTGTCACAGTACCTCTCTAAGAGTATGTGTGACGGAGCAGCAGAGGAGCTGTTCCAGTATCTGCTCTCAGCGGGTGAAACATGTTGTCCAGCACAGCAGTAGGGAGGATACTACGGAGCAGATTATAATGATACAGAACGTCGTCACTTCCTGGACCAGAGCCACTCAGCAGCCATCTGTCCTCTGTCCACGGACAGCCGGGCATTTGTGCATGCGTGTGCTTGTGTAAGTGTGTGTGTCTGTGTGTGTGTGTGTGTGTGTGTGTGTGTGTGCGTTGGATGTAATTTGAGACATAAACCACACTCTTGCACATATGCTTTGATAGCCTCTTTTACTTCCTACCTATCATTTTTCAGTCATAGACACCATCATCTCTTCCAGCACTAATGTAAGTAACCTGAAAATGTCATTGGTGGCAAACTTGATGATTGTTGAAGCAGTTTCACTTAAAAACAAACAAACAAACAGTGGATCCTTGTGAGTTTCAGTCAATTTAAAATTAAATACAAAAAGCTTCTTGTTGTGTACTTCACTCAAATCATTATATATTGAATTGAAATAAGATTTTTATTGTCAGTTAATCGGTATATGTCCTTATTTGCAAAAGATTGGTTGAATAATTATAGAAAAAAAAGATTAACGGTAGTTTACCCTCCTTGACGGACTTCTGTTAATAGCCTTTATTACAGTCGAGGTAGTTCTGCCATCTGTAGTTTCTGTTTTTAGTTAGATCTCTTGCAGACAACAAGAAACTAATACGGCAAGAGTCCATAAAATAAAGGGCACATTACAAAGACTACAGAAAATGAAATGTAAGATAAATATTTGTAACACTTTTTGGTTTAGTTGTATATTTCGAGGTTGAAGTAAAGACTAAAGAAGTTTTTCACTGCTGGATAGATGTTTGTTTTGTTTGTTTGTTTTTTTTTGCTGTTTATGCAGTAGAAAAATGCAAATACTTTTGAGACTGGTGCTACATGGCCATAGAAAACAGAAGTAAAGGGTTGTGGCATTGCTCAAGAGGTAGAAAACCTTCAGCTGACAAAATGCGGAAGCCAAAACAAAACAAACACTCCAGCTAGTGGGATGACATAACGCAAGCTTTGACATATAACAATATGGCAAGCAGCTGCTAACAAACAAACGTGAACTACATTTCAGGTGTAAGCTAAAATATGCTTCTGGAAATAATTTAGGCAAGAAATGAATGCAGTAACACAATCTTGTTTTATATGTGATCAGCTCTGCATTTTGATTGGAGTTAAGTCTAAGTTTGATAAAAATGAGGGGACGGATCTCTCTCTCGATCCGCTTCTATTCTCTTTGTGTCCATGGTGGTGCTGTGCATATCAAAATACAGAAGTACAATATGTAGTTTGAGCAACAGCCCTAGATCCAGTAAATAGTATGTATCCCTTTAAAGCTATGTATATTGAACGTCTATACAGTGTTTTTACATGTTCTTCTTTACAGTAAAACGCTGTAAATTGGGTGTTATACCAAATGCTCCCTGTGAATTCATTGGCACATTTTGTATTTTCAATATGTTACTTTTTGCTTTACCCTTACCTGAATTTACATCTAAAATATGATATCAAACATTAGACTTCATTATAGAGAGACAGATGGAGAGACGAGTCTTTTACTTTTGAACACTGATATATTGCATCTGACAAATTCACACCTGTAGCCTTTTCTCACAATTAGAGGAGCTGATTCTCTCATCAGCTGATAACTATATTGTGGGAGGTGAAATCAAGGCTGGCACCGATCTTTTATTCACACGACTCTGTCTGATCCCACCAAACGTATTTCACTTTCACTTCCGCCGCTTGCTTAATTAATTATTGTAGTGTGTGTGTGTGTGTGTGTGTGTGTGTGTTATCTCTACGTTTTACTGACATTTTTCAATACCAAAACAGTTTTTTGAATTAGCAAACTGGGTGGCACACTTTTCATATTTTGTGCGACTCAATAGCCGTGAACCATTCTCTGTCCTTTGCGCTTGATACAAGAGGCATCTTTGCTACTGACAATGTGCAATTATTTACAAACCGAGACTGAGCGGAAAAGCGGCATCTGTAAATGTGTAGTTATATTAATTTTTTTTTTTTGATTATCTTCCTCGAGTTTTGGATCACACAATGCTGTGGTTTCACAAATATTGTGCCCAGTAATGCCATATTGGACACAGCAACATTATTAATTACAAAAACTCCAAGTGGCATGATTGTTTGATCAATTCCACGCAGGCAGCTACAAACAGGGGGAAATTGTTCAGCTTTGATTATGTGAAAATGAATGCCTGGTAAAAAAGTTTCCCTAGACAGTGAATTCAGCACTGAATCAGGAAGACACAGGCGAAGGGGCCGCTTTGTCCAGGCTGTTTCCTTTGCTGATGTGAATGAATATTTGTGGTGCCCTGGGGCATTGTTTCCCCCATGTTACACTGCATCAGGAACCAGAGAGATAAATGGGCCCGGCCTGTCCAAGGCATCAGGACTTCTTCTCTGCTCAACCATAACTAGTAATGTCCTTTCATCCACTGCCTGCAGTGCTATAGATAATGGAGTGTTTCAAGAAGAGGAAACGCTACAACAAAGAGAAGGGATATGGTTTATACAATTACAGTGGATTTGGATGATCAGAACTGTCAGAATAGAAGACAAATTGGGTATAGAAAAGAGTATATAGAGCAAAGTACGGTGTATTAAATAAGTACAAACTCAAATAAGTTGATTGTCAGTAGGGCTCGGCAATAAAACAATATTAAATTGAAATTGTAAAAAAATAGTTTTTTTGTTTTTTTACTTAAGAGATTACTCTATTATTTGTCATGACTGTAGATGGAACAATTAATCGAGTAGGCTCAACTATTAAATAAATTGCCAACTAATTTGACAATCAATCAATCAGTTTGAGAATTATTTTTGAGAAAATAAAGTAAGAATTCTCTGATTCCAGTTTCTTAAATGTGAATATTTTCTGTTTTCTTTCCTCTATAATATTAAACTGCATATCTTGGGATTATAGACAAAACAACACATTTTATGACATTATCTTGGGCTCTGGGAAACATGTATCAATGTTTTTCACTGTTTTCTGACATTTTTTTTAATAACTAAATAATTAATTGAGAAAATTATGTTGCAGCCCTACACTTAATCCACTTAGACATCAACATTACTGATGATTAAATTTCAATAGCATCAATAGTCACAATAGCATTACTGAGGTATTTGCAAAAAATATAGTGATATAAATTTTCTCCATATCTCCCAGCCTTAATTGAAAGAATAAAAATCTAAAAAAAAGAGGGCGATTATGATCGAAGGAAGAAACATGGCAACCAGCTGATAAGTGGTCAGATGATTAGAAGAAGCAGCTCATGGATGGATGGATGCGTGGATGGATGAAAAGGGGCGGGACAGCAGGCCGGCTCTGTGGGAGATTGGCTTAAGTAGCATGGTGCCTGGCCTCCTGCAGTCCCTGATCCACCTTTTGAAATTCAAAAGAAAAACCTGTCAATGTAAACACAAACCCTGCTACAACACGTCTGAACCCACACACACACACACGCCAGTGTGTGCAAGTATGTCCCTGTCATTAGGCTGACCCCTGCAGCTGTAATAAATAAGCGTTAAAGCATTTGCGTCATAAATAGCACTTTGTGGTATCTGTGTGAATGGCAGTACGAGCTAGCTGTATTAATTCATCAAATATCTCTGGTACACGTGTGGCACTGTACCATAGTTTTCTCACTGTGACGGAGATTGAGAGAGAGAACGCGTGCATGTGTGTCTTGGAGAGTATGTGAGAATGGTGACTGGGAGTGTTTTTCTAAGATAACCTCAGTTTGTTACTTTTTGATCCTGCTAAATTAAGATAAGGGGCTTGGTTAATTAAACTGTCACATGGCAGTACCTTGAGGAATTGCGAGGCCAACACAGCTTTAATTGGGTGGCTGCTATTGTCCCTGTGCTACCTCCCTTCCCCGGGAAGCAGCCCCACAGAGGGGAAAAAACACCCTCGTGGCCACTGGCAGAGGAAGGATGAGTCAAAGGAGTGATGAGCTAAAACATATAATGAAGAGGGTTGGGGAAAGACAGGGTGATGTGATCTTAAATGTGTCAAGTATGTTCCCTGCTCAACCCTATGTAATTTGAAAGTAAACTATGTAGGGATATCAGCTACTGTTTTTTGTTTGTTTGTTCTCTTTTCAAGAGTTTGATGTTCAAGATTTTCTCGTTTTTTCCTTTTTTTTCCCCTTTCATTTGGACTAGAAATTTTTCCGTATATTTCGGCACATTGTTTGCAAATTTGTAGCTTCCCCTTGGATGCTTACAGCCTGGCACCTGGTCACTACTTTTTCATAAAGCCATGACTAAGGATGCCCCACGTTTATTAACCTTTTACTAAACAGTTAAAAAAGAGCCATATGAAATACAAAAGGACAAAAGGCCTTTTCTTTTAGTCTGGATTTCGGATTAATTTAAATATTTTATGATGCAAATGTTTTGCCTTTTATTTTATTGTATGATAGCATTGCTGACAAACAGCCAACTAGCTGCATAAACCTGCATAAACATAGGCCCACTGCCCTCCCTTCTGGTGTCTAGCTAATGTTAGCCTTGCCTTAGCCTACCCAGTCGCACCACTCATTCTCAATTACCGCTGGATGAAAAAAAAATTACTGCTGACTAGATGGCATAGCTTCAAAAACATTGTGGCCACCCTCTGGTCTCCTTCTGGGTAACCCTTGTGAGTAAGCAGCTTCATTTTGAGCTGGCAAAACCCCTTTAGTGTGGTTAACTAGCATATCGGTATGGTAGCACCACTAGCTGTTCTGACACTGCTGTAGGCGATAACGGTGCTAACAGGGATAACAACTGACAATACTAAAGGGGTTTGCGGTTCAAAATTGGGCGGGGGCATCCTGGGCAAAACTGGAGGGTGGGAACAATATTTCCACATTAATGCTGTTAGCAGTAATGTACGGTGCTGCTCCCTAATGTTAGCTGCCACCAGACCTGGGTGTTGAACAGTGCAGCAAAATTAAAACTAGCAAAACTGATCTAAAGACCAATATGTGAACCAGTTAAAAATAATCTCAGTGGTTAACTGTTGACATCCCAACCTCACCTGCATGCTCGAACATCCTGAACACAGAAATACAGGCAGAGGACTGAGTCACAGGTGTTGACTGAGGGGGAATTACTTTTTGATGAGTCTATGAATTGTTTATGTATTTATTTATTGTAGGAAAAGCATGCATATTGTACATTTAAGCCACTAAACATATGCGATGCCCACAAAGGCTCTATGACTGGCTGCAAAACAAGTTAGACTTAAAATAAGCAGTTTTAATTGCTGCTTCAATATGCATGAATGAGAGTTGTGTAATTTTCCGTACATTGCAGTAATCTCTGCGGCGCATTAGTTGCAAGGCAGGTCTCCAAAGCCCCACGGACAATGTCAGCAAGCTTAAGATGCATCTGTAATTACCAGCAGCCAATTAACAGCTGACCTCGCCATCCCACCTCGAAACCACAACAAAGATCTATTATGGAGATTTAGAAGGCTTGCAGTGTAAACATGAACAACTAAGTGTGATGGATCTTCATACAGAGCTTATGGGTGTTTGTGCTTCCTCTTTTGGTTCACACACACACACACACACACACACACACACACACACACACACATACACATACACATACTTCATTGAAATTCAGACCACGCTGAGGTAGACAGTTAGGTGTGTTGCAGATGTTTATTTAATTTTTTTTTTTTTGCTGTAATAGGTTTTAAAGTGAGCACCACTCAACCTATATATGCTACTCCCACTAGTTACCACCAGATTCACTCATGTTTTCAGTTTGTTGGAATTGGCAAATTGAAAATATTTATTACATCGTCCTTGAGTGCAGCAATACATTATTTTAGCTGAATTTTATTACACTTTAGGTGAAATGCAGCACAGACATTTTTCTGCAGCGCCACACAATGCATCATATTAATTGAAATGTCTGCAGTTGTATCTGATGCAGTTTTAGAAAACAAGTGGGATTATTGTGGGATCTTAGAAACAGAAAATAAGCATTACTGAGATCATTATGGGTTCGTAGAAACAT
The DNA here is from genome assembly GCF_008729295.1 of Plectropomus leopardus. Lineage (NCBI taxonomy): Eukaryota > Metazoa > Chordata > Actinopteri > Perciformes > Serranidae > Plectropomus > Plectropomus leopardus. Next base: position 12,229,808 of record NC_056463.1, read on the forward strand.
TGTGAGGTTTTTGTTGCTGCTGGGGGAAGTATCCTCGATAGCCCATTTCGGGGTGATGTTTTGAAAACAGTTGTCCATCTGTCCCTGAAGGTGATCAAAATCTGCCTTGATTAACAAGTGGGAAATCTGGCTGATGGTCCCCTGCACTGCCTCTCATCCCCTCCCAAGTGGGGATCAAAGAGGATGAAGTTTTGAGCCTAGGGATAATCTAGTTCCCTAGATTGTGATAATGCTGCTCAGGATGATCATGGGGATGAGAGCTATAGTTTGGGTGTGCACAAGGCTATGGGTCTGTACTTGCATATACTTGTGTGGCTGCCGCTGGTGCTCAAAAGAGAAGAGGCACACAATAGCAGAGCGAGCCAGTGAATTAGTACACGTCGACTGATAGAAAATACACACTCTTGCTGTAGCTGTATCCAGGCAACCACATCAGAATTCAAGACGTATCAAACAACAGGTGACTGCCACCATCTTCCTTTTCAGCTTTGAGGTGCTAAATTATGACCACTTGTGCTCTGTTATGAATTATAATACAACGATTTGAAGTGACAAAAAAATTAGACAAATCCTACTGTAAACAGGAGCTTACTTCATTTTTGCACACTTTGTTTACCAGAAAACACATTTGCAGTGTGAAATGTAGTCAAAACATTTAAATTTCTTGCAAATAGGTGTGACTTGACTGAATTAGTGCAAATTTTCTTTGCCTTTGCAACTCACAAACAGTTTAGGAATTGACAATGAGCTTAAGCTCTGCTAAATCTCATTTTAGTTTTAAGTTCCCTGTTGTTCCGCACGGTCTCTTCCCACCCTGATCTGTGTCTGGTGTTGGTGTCCAGCTGTTCCATCAGCACGACAAGTGGTTCAGGAAACTCCCTCATTGTTCACTGACCAATCGCAAACACACCAGAATGCTGTCAACGAGCATTTTCCACCCAGTGGTTAGCATTTGCCTGCACCTGTGGTTTTAACCCAGAGGGCAGGGGATGCAGGAGGGAGGTGGCAGAGTGGGGAGAGGCTGGGCATCGGGGTGGAAAGGCAGTCAGGGTTGGGATTAGGCTGTCTTTCTGTCTGTCGAGATTAAAGGAAATAGATTCATTGTGAGCCCCCCCCCACCACCCCCCATTTTGTCGTGTTTTCCTCAAAATGCATCAGAGGACAGCTGAGCCCTACCACCAGAATTTGCATTTTTGTAATTTGCATGAGCCTATTCGAGCTTGGAGGCAACTTACGGTTGTGTGTGCATGTATGCATGCATGAGTGTGTGTGTGTGTGTGTCTGGGCATGTGGTTCATAATTTGACAAGCAAAATAAAGAACTTGTCCAAACAATTTTATAGACATGACTGGAAAGAGACTGCATTCATGGAAATCTTGTTCTCAAACCAACGAGACAGTTGAAGCATTTGTTGTCCAACATTTACTGAAATGTTAAGAAATTACTCTAACTGCCTTCACTGACTTACAACATGTTGTAACAGCATATCATGCTGCAGTGGAGCGCCTGCTGTGGAGAGTTACTAGAACAGATCTACTCTGCACTGCAGTGCTTTTCTGGCCTCGGTTGTGAATCTTATCAGGCGGAGTTGTGGTAGTGGATTTTGTGTGTGTGTTTGTGGGTGTATGTGCCTGCATGTGTGTGTCCATGCCCCTCTGGAGTCCATTAATCCCAAATCTAACAGACTTACTGCAGAGGCATCCTGTGATGTGTGCTGAATCCCTCTCTGGAATATTTGATGCAGCTTCCATAATATTCACTTCCCTTTCCCTCATCAGGAAGACACTGTTTTGTTTTTCCCCCCCACGATGCCGGGGTTGTCCGTCAGGACAGGTGGCTGCCGTGTTATGAGTTTGTTTACAATTCAGGTGTGTTTTCGTCAGTTCTCTGATCTGTAATTTTACATCTCTGAGCTCTTTTAATCCTATTCTTATCTGGTGTAAGCCTTCTAATCTTTGACCCTAATCTTAAACCACCACATAGAATGGGGCATCATGGATTGAGGAGAGTTGTTTTTCTCACCTTCAAATTCAATGCATACATTTGTCAGAGAGAGCTGTGGTCCTCTCGCCTTTGGGTTTTCTTTCTCATGAGCCGGGTCTGAGAGGTATTCATTGCTATATATTTCTATTTATTTGTGTTTTATTGCAGTGGCCTGGACTTGAACCCAGCCTATTTTAAAGCCTTGTGCTCATAACCCACTAGTCTCCAGAGTGAAACAGATGGAGAGGCAAAGAAAGTATAAATTAGATAGTGAGATGGAAAACACATTTCTATTTGAAATGATTATCCCCCCTGACGGGTAGACTAATAGACCGTTATTGCATTTCCGTCAGTTTCTTTTAATCTAATCATACTTATAAACAGACGAGTGAGAGTGATAGTGTGCGCACATGTTTATCCATACAGAGACACAAGCAACCAGTGTCTAGACGGCAAACACCAATTTGGCTGGGGCACGGGGGGAACATCAATGCTAAAGCAATGTTGCTGAAACACTAGGCATGTTCCTCAGTCTTGCACGGAGAGGAGATTGTAGTGACAGACAGACGGCAATAGGAGGAGGAGGAGGAGGTGCAGCAGAAATAGAGGAGAGGTTGGCAGAGCACACTGTGGCTAATACATCCAAAGTGTGTCAGTTAGCTCTCTAAATGTGTTAGGCCCCGGGGCTGAGAAAGCCAACACCATCGACTCAACCTACCTCTCTCCACCTTTCCACTTAGCCTCTGTTCAACACTCGCCAATATCCTTAGGGGAGCTACACTGCTGTTCATTGGCACAATTGATCAAATGCCTACATGCTAAAGTGTACAGTTTTCTTATTGCACATATTAGTCTCATGAGTGCATGCGCTGGAGGATTAATTTAGAGCTGTGTGCTGCTATGCGGCATGGCAGGTAGCTTTACAGGTGGTGTGTCTTCACACTTTTTTTCTCTGTCTGGTTGGCAGATGTAGCACACAGGCAGTCAGGCTGAGGGCGATCCTGTTTTAGTACAGGAGGTGATGACACTTTTTGATAGTTTGATACTTCACACAGTATCAATGTCATGTATGGTGTCAAGAAAAAGTTAAACCTTTATACATTGTCAGTGTATAAGATGGTGTACATTATCAAAGAATTAACTTCAGTATTTTTGTAACGTACTTTCCTATGTTTTCATATCTGAATGACTGAAAGGAATATTTTTTTTTAATTTAAAAAAAACCCCCAAAAAACAAAAAAAAGGTCCAGTATTGAGGACGCTGTAGCTGGCAGCGACAGACAGACTGCATTGTAACCACTCTGGGCAATTATGCACCATCAAATTACGTCTACTGAAAGTTCTTTTTTTTTTTTTTTAAAACCACTGATAGGCTCAGATTGTTATTATAAGTCTCTGACAACATTATGGAAGGGATCCCTACAGAGAAAGACTTTTTTGCTAACTAGAAACAACCCAGCAATAGCTGTTACCAAATTCACCAGACTCTATTTAAAGAAATTTTAGCATCTATAGAGCTTATCTTATTGTCACATATAACTTGGTGAATGAAAGGATCATATCAACCACACCAGAGTTGGTGATTGGTAGAACAATTGAAAGATCAAGCAAGACGTCTTTTGTGAGTTTTGTTTTGTTTCGCTCAACTTTGAATGAAATGTGTTTTCTCTGGGATCCTCTAACAACCAGAGCCTCTCAGTGGCAAAATCAAGCGCTCTTAGTTGATGTAAATTGATGGTGCATAATTTTTGCTGCTGCCAGCTGCAGCCCTTGCTTAGTACTGGTCTAATTTTTAAAAAGTTGTTGTTCCAATGTGTTACTTACATACAAAAACATGGGCTAACAGGGTCCAAGTTGAAATATGCTGAAGAAACCCTTTAATCTAGCCAAAACTTTTTTTCCAGCATTGACATACCCCTTTATTTGTCAAATTACATGCAAATAGTGCATATTTCCATGTGATTTACACACAAATAATACACACAGTGAAAATGCCTGACTCTTTGTGCTCCAGTGAGTGGAAGAAAATTGTTTGCACACACTGGTAAGCAGGCTTAGTCTGTCAGATTAGGCTGTTTGAAAACATCTGACTGGTGTCACATCAGGTATGTGCGAAAGCTCGCAAAATTTTTACACATGCTACGGATTCTGTTAGTTTAGCTGAATTAATGTAAGAGAGGTACACAACAGATCTTTGCAAGTGTCACAGCTGTTCTCCTGAGAAATACTGGAGGTTCTGGTGGTGGTACAGTATGTACCACAATCTGCATAATTGAATCTGAAAGATAACACAGTAAATCATCAGCACATCTAGCTCCAAACATAGTCAGGCTAGGTTTTTGACTGTAGCAGAAAACTTTCAAACCCCGGTTAAGGATTTTGATTAATTTGTTGCATTTGTGTTGAAAACATGATTTCTGATATTTTCTGTCACTTTGTTCGTTCCTGAAACATTTAACATAACACAAAATCAGCCAAGCAAGCAATGACAAATTCATTCCTTTTGGTTTTTGCTCCTTCTTAGATTGCATTAGGCTAGATTTTCAAGCCACTTGACATGTTTCACCTACATAACCTATCTTAACTGAGTCTGACCTGTTTCAGCCACTACAATGAAGGTGTTGTTAGTGGTAGCATGCTGTGAAATAAGCCTAGGTTTTGGATTTTCACGAATTCATAAATGTCTCATTCTACAAGAAGAAACTCAATGCTATTAAATGCTCAAGGTCATTTGATACCACAGAACCTGAATGCAATAGTAAGGACAACACTCTGCTCCTGTATAGTGTATGTGTTGTTGTATCACAGTGATGGTTCTGTTGAGACAGAGAATCAGAAGCACTTTCCCTAATCCTGCTAAAGCAGTGCACATGGGAATGATTACTTGCACAAAGCCATGACACCCTGAGTTGTTCAAATCCCTTTTGTTCAAAAGAGAGCGACAAACAGAGATGCAGACAGAGAGACACAGCGAGAGAGGGAGAGAGAGAGACAGAGGGAGAGAATAAAAGAAAGTGATTTAATTTAGCAAATGTGACAGGATTGTATGATGTCTGGTGGGTCTTGTTATTGTATGGATTTACTGAATGGAGCCTCAACAATGCTGGATGTGTTTATTTCCTTGTTGTTTTGGGACAGTTATCAGGACAGTAATCTCTTTACAATAAACAGGACGAGGTGTTGTTATCGGAAGCATTCTGATTTGTGCTTGTTGTCAGAGTAGTATTGACCAATCATGTTTGGGCAGGGTTTGGTTGGATGCAGGTAAAGAGTCTGTATGGAGAACAAAAGAGATGAAACATATTGGGTGAAATGAAGTGCAGGGACCCATTTGCTATCAACAACAATTTAGCCTTTTATTTGCTTTTCTAAAAGATGTATCTGCAAAAGCATGCAAATATCTTTGTATAAAGAATACCCAGGGGCTAAATTCTCACAAGACCAATAGCTGATGCGTTCAGAGACTGTGTCTACCATGACCACTGCACAGAACAGGAAGTTCTTGACCTGGACATCCACTATTCAGATATCCACTGGTAAAACTGGGACCCCTGAAATATTGGCTATTGCTCCCAGAGGCTAAATCATTGTCAGACCAATAGCCAGTGGGTTCCAAGATGGTATATTCAATGCCCAGTAACTGAAAGAGGAAGTCCTGGTCCAAACATCTGTTTTCTGGATCCTGTGGCTACGCCAAAACCCCTGAAATGTTGTCCATTGCCCCCAGAAGCTAAATCATTGTCAGACTGATAGTCGATGAGTTCTGAGATTGTTTGGATCATGATTGGCTTACAGAAGGGGAAATACTGGCCCAAATATCTGTTCTCTGGATATTTGCTGACTGCACCAGAACCCCTGAAATATTGGCCGTTGCCCCCAGAAGCTAAATCATCAGACTGATAGACGATAGGTTCCAAGATTGTGTCTACTATGATCAGCCCACAGAAGAATAAGTTCTGGCCCAGATATCCATTATCCGTATATCCATTAACTACACTAGAACCCCTGAAATATTTGCTGCTGCACCTAAAAGCCAAATCATTGTCAGACCAATAGTTAATAGGTTCCAAGATTGTGTCGACCATGATCAGCACAGAGAAGAAGTTCTGGCCCAGATAATCGTTATCTGGAGCCCCTGAAATATTAGCCATTGCCCTCAGAGACTAAATTGCTGTCAGACTGACTGACGATAGGTTCTGAGATTGTGACCAGCGTGATTGGCTTACAGAAAAGGAAATTTTGGCCTGAACACTTGTTTTCCAGATATCTGCTGGCTACACCAAACCTTTGAAATATTGGCCACAAGTAGCTAAATCGTTGTCGGGCCGATAGCAAATGTGTTCCAAGATTTTATATTCAATGACCAGCACCTGGAACAGGAAGTCGTGGCCCAGATGTCTGTTCTCTGGATATCCACTACTTATAACAAAACTCTCAAACGTTGGCTTTTGCTTCAAAAGTCTAAATTATTGTCAGACCGATATCCAATGGGTTTCAAGATTGTGTATACAATGACCGGTGCCTAGAAGAGGAAGTCCTGGCGCAGGCATCTTTTTTCGAGATATACGTTGGCTTCACTGGAACCAAGGAAATATCAGCTGTTGCCCCCTGAGGCTAAAGTGTTGTCAGGCTGATATCCGATGGGCTCCAAGTTTGTCAGGACAAGGCCACTGCGCCAGATCTTTAGCACTTAATCAGTTAAAGAAGAGATACCTCAAATCCAGAGTGTTGTAAGTAGCATCACTGATGTGGTATGTTTGGAATGTAAAAATTTGTTGGAGTGAAGCACTTCAAAAGACGACCCTCTGTGAATTAGCAACAAAAGGTTTCCCTTCATTCTTTTCTTAATAGGGTGTTTTAAACCTGTTTTCTCCTTGAATAGAAACGGGATTTCTGTAATGAGCTGGTGAGTCATAGATTCTCTCTTTTTTTTTAATTCCCTGCCTCCTCCCTTCTCTCTCTCTCTCTCTGTCTTTCTCTCTTTATTTCTTGCACTCACTATCTCTCTAAATGGGCCAAGGCAACTCTCCTTGCTGTCTACTGGGGGAAGGAAGTAGATTAAGGCTATTAACACACACAAGGATGCTGATCAGCCTTTCTGGTCTCTGGTCTCATATCTAGTCCATACTGTGCTCTCTCTCCGAGGGCTCTGCAGTTATAGACACCCTTCAAATACGTAGTGTTTGTATTTTTGGTGTGTGTGTGGAGGAGGAAGTGTTGTGTGACTGAAACAGCCCAGTTGATTCCTACAAATATGCCCAAATACAGTCTAAGTGTGTCACACAGCGACCAAAGCGTCAAAAAGAAAAAGAAAAAAAAAACGTACTCTCACTCACATCTGCAAACAATAAGTAGTAGTGAGTAGAAATAAAACATGGCGCAGGCATGCTGTGTCTGTTTATGTTGTTTTTGAGTGAACATGCTGCGATGCACACACAGTAACGACAAAGCACACACAAGCAAGCTATATTTAGATGACAAACTGCCATAAACTCGGGCTAAAGAGGGAAGAAATAAACAAAAGAGAGGGAAAAAAAAGCAAGGCGGTCCAGAAGCATCCCCTGTCACGGTGCAATCCCCCATGTCCTAATTACACGGGCTTAGAGGAAACGGAGGATTAGCCACTGATTCACCACGCTGCTCGCCTCATCTTCTAATAAGTCTCCTTCTTGTCTCCTTGCCACCCTCTGTGCCACCCTTCATGTCTCTCTTCAGGTAAAGGTAGCAAGATACTTATGACCTGTGGCTTTCAGTGTCTCTTTGTTCCTTCCCGCTAACATGTCTGCCTCAGACATTACAACCTAATCCCATTTTGAAAGTAGGCTGGTCAACTGGCTTGTTTTGTTAGCTGTTCTTATTATTTGATGTTTGATATATGGAGACAGTTTACGTTAGAAATAGAGGATCACATTCTCATGTGTTCATGCTTTGTTTTGTATTTAGGCCTGTGGGTTTTTGTAGTGCACATTTTGGCACCGTGTACAATGTGTCTGTTTATTATTGGGTAAATATGCTGTCCAGAATTTTTTTTTACATTTAAATTGACTGTATCTTCGTTGTCTTTCTTACAGTTATTTGCTACATGTGTGTATATAACATATAGCACAATATTTTCTATAATTTTGAACTTTTCTCCTATAATATTTGAGTGATTATATGTAAATATTTGTTACATTTATAGACTTATTAATTTTATACGTCATCCCAGCTGGCACCTGTCATCATAATATGACATCAGAAAGATGTTGGAATCTTATGGCAGAAATTTGGCTCACAGTATTTTAAATGTCTAATGATGTTAGAAGTTCATGTTGTGTGCTACATTGTGACATTTTGTAGATGTTGGGTTTAGTTTTCCATACCTTACGACAAATGTAGTTATTCCAGGTCAAGATGATATTAGATTTTTGTTACTTAACAACACAACTTAAAACCAGCAATATATCGGTATCTCTTCTATGTCAAATTGAGGTTGGCATTACATGTTGTCCTGACACTGTATTTTGGTGACCAAACTTCACAACCTCAATCCTACAAAGTCTACAAACGTTGGTGGACAGATGGGATTTACAGTTACTGCTGTCAGTCAAACATATTCACAGCAGAAACAAACATGTTTACAGCCTGGTACAAAAAACAATTTTGGTCTGTATTGCTAATTTAAACATTCATGACATGGGGATAATTTATTGTATAACTCACCCATCCAGCCCTCACTTCTGCACAGCTTCACCCTCTTGTCCAAACATAGTCACTTCTGACTCCAAAAGCCAACATGGTGAAAGCCAATGGGTGACGTCTTACTGGCTACATCCATTATTTTTCATACAGTCTATTGTCATACAGTATATGCATATATTACAGTTGCCCCTGTAATGCTAGACTATCATATTTATTTTCTTCCAGGTTATAGCTTTTCCATGTTAAGTGTTTGATAGATATAAATAGCTTGATTTTAGCAGGAATGATGTGAGGCTTGTTCCTCTCAGACATCTATATCTAATAGCTTGCCTGTGGCTGCTCTGCTGCAATTGCTCCGCCATTAGAACACTTAAGGACTGAGAGAAAGAGGGGTTGAAGAGTGAGCTGTAGCCAGAGGAAATGTGAATTATACAAGGTCTTAAGTCGCAAGTTGGAAAAGAGGCCCAGGTCTTTTGATTGGCTGAAGCAAGGATCTTCCTTGACTGACCGCTGTTCACTGCGGTCAGAGTGCCTCTGACTGCTGTGAACAGTGAATGCACCAAGTCGCTGTATGCATGCACAATGAAAAAAATAACTAAAAAAAAAATTCTCAGTTCTGTTTTGCCTTCAATGAAGAACACTTAAAACTTGGGTGAATAGGCTGCTCAAACACAGCAGTGGGAATTTTCTGTTAGATGTTGTCACGCGTCACAGATGTGGTTACAGATAAACATCAGTTCACCTGTTCTCAGCGCTTTTTTGGTCTTGGATCGGTTCCCATGGCTGTTCATTACAGTCGAACCTGTTTGTTGAGGTTGCTAGTTTTTTCTAGTGTGAGGTCTGATTGTCAACAGATAACACAGAAGCCGTGAGACCTCCACCCCACCCCCACCCCTCCCACTTTATTCACACAGTTTTCTAGAGGCTGACCTTCACTAACTATCAAAGCTGATAGACACCTTTGATAATTGAGATTGTAGCATGCAGCATGACTCAGCTGCGAATGATAAGTCTAAAGCATGTACTGAAAACACATATACAGCGAGAGAAAGCTATTCATATTTTAATGGAGCATATTTAAATGAACTACATTAAAAAACAATCAATATAGACACAATGACACAGGCAGTCTAAGTGCACATTATGTCCTGCTCTATTCTGACACAAACAGGCAAGCGCACACACACATTTACACACATGTGGCAGCCTTTATATAACCAGAGAGGTCACTTGCAAACTAATTTGTATTTATAAGGACCACATCATGCATTTTAGGGCTCTCGTTGCGGCTTTGTGTTAAAGGGAAAGTGCTATTTGAGAACATCAACACGGCCATCCGGACGCCCCTCATCTCTCCAACCCACAGACCTTTCTTCTCACCCACAGCACACAGCCCTGCTTGCTCGCCATTGATTAGGCTTTGTGTGTTTGTTTTTGTTTGAATATGAGCTTATGCTCCTCTTCCTCCTCCTCTCGGGTTTTTATCCCTCTCTCTTCCATGCATAAATACTCTCTCCTCGGGGTGTTCTTTGAACAACTTAGCCTGGCATTAGCTGACGGAGGGGCCTGCAGTTTGTGAGGGAACGCCTGAAGAGAGGACGTGTTTGATCCTGAGATACATGTCCTTGATTCAGTCTCGGCATTGCCAGCCACCGGGCACCCCCACCGCTGCTGCCAAGCTTTTCCTGCTATGCATCGGTATTCTCTCGCCTCCCACTGTGATAAAAGCTATTACACTGGAGAGAAGTATCCTTCTCATTGTGCTAAGCCACCCACTGCACAAAACAATTCAGACCTATTCCCTCAACATACAGCCACACTCAGTAAAGCTTTGAATCAATACTTGTATGTTCGCCAACGATTTATCACATAATGTCACGAAATTGTTTTAATTTAGATAAAGCTACATTATTTCAATACACTCAGTTGGTCGTTTGCTCTGAAGCCATGAATGAGAGCTTCACCAGCTGTATTTAAAACTGCACTTTACTCTAAATTACCATTTAAAATCACATTGTGGGCACTATTTACTGTTGTTTATAGATTTCAGCAGGTAAAATGCAGGTCCCACAGCAAACTATATTGAATATACTAAAACAGTATTTTCATGGAAATATTATTTTATTGCAACCTCTTGAAATAATGTTGACAAAACAGACTTGCCAACTGTAGAGGACAACCTGCTTCTCCAGCACCGCTCTGCTCCAGAACATACCATAACAGTATCAGATTCAGTAATACACTAGAGTAATGTTCTCATTTTCACCTCAGCAATGCTGTGTAAGGAGAAAGGAATATAAAATATCTTGCTCTATATCTGAAGTGATGAGAAATATCACATTTTGATTTCTCTGGCTTCGAATCTTGGTAAAACCAGATTTACAGCAGAATAAAAGACAGAGCCAAGTTTCATAGTGAAATAGTAGTTCTTTTATAAAGTCATTACCACATATTCAAAAAGTGGCAACTGTAAAATCTACCTCCACAGTGAATACCATATTCATTTACAGCTTCTTTTTTATGCCTTACCGCCAGCAACAGCCATGGCTGGAAGCATCATGTTTTTGGGTCCATCTCATTCTTGTAAATGCGATATCTCAGATACGCCTTGAAGGAATTTCTTCAAATTTGGCACAAATGTTTAATTGGATTCAAAGATGAATTGATTTCATTTTCATAAAAAGTTAAGGCCACTTTTACTATACATCAGGATCTGGAGAATGCTTTGAGGGAATTTCTTAAAATTTGGCACCAACATCGATTCGAACTAATTAGATTTTGATGATGGAAGGTCAAAGTCACTGTGAATGGGATAAATCGAGGATGCCTTCAAGAAATTTGTTTAAACTTGGCACAGATGTCCACTTGGATTCAAGAATAAAATGATTACATTTTGTTGGTCAAACATTAAGGTCACTGTAACTTTGCATGTGTGTCATCCTCACCTAATGGTGATGGTGCCTCGAGGAAATTTCTTTAAAGTTGGCACAAACATCCACTTGGACTCAAGGATGAACTGATTACATTTTGTCGATCAGAAGTCAAGGTTACTGCGACCTGGCATCTGTCTCAACTTCGTAAATATGACATCTCAAGAACGCCTTGAGGATTTTTTTTTTCTTCCAAATTTGGCACAAACGTCCTCTTAAACTCAAGGATCAATTAGTTAGACTTTGGTGGTCTCAGGTTAAAGTCAAGGTCGTTGCAACCTTGCATCTGTTTCATTCTCTTAAACACAATAATAATAATTTGGCAAAAATGTCCGCTCACAAACATGGCCAGTATCCATGAATTTATACACTGATCATGACAGCATTTCACACAGTCTTGTCTAATTGAAGAAAACAATTAAGTAATGATGTGTTATATCCCAAAGGTCAAAGGTCAACTTCACTGTGACACCATAATGTTCTGCAAAAACAATTGAAAATAACACACGACAATCTATAAATCTGGACAGATATGTAACTGCAACTTGAGAGTTTTGCAGAGGCATTCAACTGTGGCAGTAATTGGTTTGTATATTGTCCCAGGTCAAATTTAAATCAAACCTTTATATGTGGAGCTACTGGGGTGGCCCCCTCATCCATCTCTTAAACTGATTCCCTCAAACACAAAATCTAAAAATTCCTCTGTTTTCATCCAGACTCAATGTTTGTGTGGTAGAGTGGCGACCTGAGAAGTCATAAGATATTTACTAAACATTAGGCACAGTCAGAGTGGAGACTCTCTCATCTGCGCAGTTCAAATATTTAGTCACCCTGATTGGCTGAGAATGTGTGGAGGGGGGTTTGCACGGATCAGCTGGGCTAGATAGCAGTAGGCGAGGAGATTAAAAACACAATAACACACACACACACACATAAACACACACTGTGAGCTCCCTCAGGTGAACAGGTGCAGTCATGGTCTGTCACAGATGCTCTGCGCAATTCGTCAGCTGCCTTTCCTCCTGTCCACCTTGGGTGGGTTGGGGGATATTCACCACAACACAACCACGAATACACAGCACACACACAAACATTATCTTGGATCATTCTCCATTCTCATATGCTCCTGTCGCAGCTCGTAGGGCTGTCTAATGACTAGCCAGGTGTGCATGATGGTAAAATGATTCACCACCACTATGATGGATGCTAAATTGTTCTGTTTGTAGCTTTTTGAACTTACTAAACAATGTACCACACCATGAGTTTGTGTGTTCAGCTTGCTGCTGCTGCTTTGCTAGCAATAGTCTGTGTGTATACAGCTCTCTCTTGTTTCCTCTCTCCCTCCCACCACAGGAGCCACAGTGTGTGACAGAGGGACATTAATCACAGGGCTGGGTAATAAAGCGAGGAGGGATGGGCATGTAGGGCCAGGGGGGCAGGCGTCTGGAGGGAGAAAAGGGTGTTTAGGGAAATCACACCATGCTTTATGACACACACTGATACACAGGCACACTTTTACACTCACAGGTTTAGGTGCACATCCCTCATGCACCATACTGGAAGCTTCCACTCTGAAAGTTTGAGAAATGTAATAGAGGAGAGGAGTGAAAAAAAAAACAGAAAACGAGGATTCCAGAAATGGTGACCAGTTACTTTCTATTAATCAGTGTCGAGGGAGAGCCCTGTGCCTTCTTGCCCACCTGTGTGTGATTTTACGTGGCCCTTGTTAATTAAGTGTTAATTTAGTGAAAGCCTTTTTTCTGGAAGGAAAATAGAGAGGCGTTGTTTTGTTTTTTTTCTTTTTTTTCAATTTGGAAAGAGATGAGAGGCATTTTATGGCTCAGTAGAAGAAGCACCTTCTCTGTTACTGTGATGCTGAGATGGCTGCGGGAGCTTTTCATAACACTGATAACTCTCCTGATATGAGATGGTGATAAAAATGTGGCTGTTTGTATATGATTACGAGCTAAATGGCACAAGGACACATAATTTGGTAGTCCACTGACTTTAACTGTATTACTTTTTTGGTTTTTTTTCTTCAGCATTTATACTTGACCCCTTTGGGTTATTGGAGTTTTTAATATCAACCTCATTCCATCTTGACATTTTACAGTGGACACTGGGCTGTGAATCATACCAAGTGGAACTGTGATAGTGGATATTGTGTGTGTGTGTGTGTGTGTGTGTGTGTGTGTGTGTGTGTGTGTGTGTGTGTGTGTGTGTGTGTGAGAGAGAGAGAGAGAGAGAGAGAGGGTATATATCACCACCTCCAATTGTTTGTTGTGTAGTTTTCTGTTGCATCTGCACTTGCATGGTGCTCCTTAAGGAGTATTAGAAAAGGGTAGGTTGAAAAATGAGATACCAATAATAGTTTCCTTTTCTTGTAAATCCACCAGCTACACAACAAAGGCTCATGCTCTAGTTGCTTAAGATCAGCGCATTCGACCGACAGAAAGCAGAGAGGATAACATTGTAAATCGGGCTCTAAAAAGTAGTTAAAATAAACTCATACATGCACATTCATGGTCACGCTTACAGACAGAGACATGTACAGGGGATAAATATACAATGCAAATTAAATGCACAATAGATGTAGTTCTCTATTATTTCACCCTTGCCTTCTTGTGTTTTGAATATATTGGGCAGCCATTACACGCAATGCCAAGTGCAAAATATTCCAGTTTTTTGCCCTTATTCCAAAAAAAGACAGTATTCCTACTAATCTTTGTACATGCCTAATGAAAATTAACATTCTACTAATATTCCTATTTACATGCAGCTTTGCACATAGATATTAATGTCCCTTTACATGTTGTTTATCACTTTAAAATATATCAAAGTACAATGGCTAGAGCTGCTTTTGTCAGTGGTTGACTTACTGGACCATGCAAACACAGACCCCCTCTTTCAGGGTTTCCTACACATTCATTTATTCGTTGTGGCCCACCACGATTAAAACATCTGCCGCCACATATTGATTATATATTTTTGGAGCTGGATTGTTCATTAGGAGTGCTATTAGAATATAAATACTATTTGGTTATTGATTGCACCACACTGTCGGAGCACAGAACATACTCTGGGCACAGATGGAGCAGGAGAATGCCAGGTGCAGTGAAAATGAAACTTAATAGTTAATTACACTGAATTTAAAAGTTTGCTTTAGCAGTAACTTCTCCTCTCATCCATTGATCTGATCAATGACTGGATCGACTGTTCAATTATCCACCCCACCACTCGAACTGCCGCTGAGGCGAAAAAAGAATCATGGGTATGATAAAAAAAAAAGGGACACATACTAGATAGAAAGGTTAACCAATTGACAACCACCCCACCCACCTCCATTTATGACATTGTCATATTTGGATTAATAGTGGAACATTAGCATGTAGGTAAACATAGTCACAGACTCTTTTTGTTTCACTCTTTGTTTCACCCTTGTCTAGTCTAACATTTTTTTGTATGCACTCCTCTGCTTTTAAATTGAATTCTTTATTGAAATTACTCATTCAAATTATTCCTAATTTATTCTGCAAGAACAGCTTCTAAAATGTCCCAGTCACTTTAAAGAGATACATGTAGGGACTGATTTTTGCATTTTAGATAACGCACCTCATTGGTACCGAAAGTAATTAACAAATCCTTCATTCATCTATCTTATGCTTTCACTGGCCTATCTCAGCCCGGGTGTCATTACGAGGAACGACAGTATCTGATGTTGACAAATGACACAGTGAATCCAGATCATTTACTCCTCATTCTTTTTTGCAATGTTGCTGAATTAAGAGTCTTGCTGAATTAGTAAAGGTTTCTTTGACACTGTGTGTCCTTTTTCTGTCATTCTCAGATTTCTGAGGGCAGCTTAGTGACTTTTTATATCTGTTTCATGTGCTCGTAGCAGTAAAGATAACTGGCAGCTACATAGCTGTCCTATCTAACTCATTGGTACCCAGTCTTGCTATCCTGCCCTAAAGCAAGACAATTAACCCTGCCAGAGGTAGTAAGATAGCTCTGGCTGCTCGCTGTTAAAAAAAGCTTCCACAAGTACAAAAGAGAGTGTGGAGTTAATTAAACTTTTTTGTTGGCAATAGAGGCGTAATAAATATCTGATTTCAATCAGGGATTCAGGTCAAGTGTCTACAATAGGGCTGCAAAGATACAAACATCAACTGTGTCTGCCTCCTGACCGGGCAATTCCATCAGAGTTTCAGTGACACTTTCCCTGTAAATGAAGCTGAGACTTGCCTCTTCTCTTCTCTCTGAAGTCTAAGATGTTTTGGTCACGCTTTCTACTGACTAATCTAAAATCCTTGCTGCATATCATTGCACCGTCCCCTGTCGTTTTCATTTGTTCCCATTTGGTTCAGGGCCAGTGTAGTTATAAGATGTACTGTCCTCTTCAAGGCTCGTTTGTAAGATGAGATTTAAGGACAAATTTTTCTTCAGCCATATAATATCACTGCCCAAGATTGCAAACTTGATAAAAAGAGTGAACACTGAGAGATAAAAAATACTGTGTTCCTGTTGTAAGCACAGATTGATATCTTGAGGTTCGAGTTATCTCGAGGGTTTTGATTTTACAACAAATACTTACAAATAATTTTATCTGAGAAATGAAAGCAATGATGTTGCACAAAAGATAAAATGATAAATGGAGGCCATCTGCTAAGAGGATATTAACATAAAACATAAAGTGACTGGACAGTATAAGCAGGTGCTAAAAAAACTATATCACTGCTGGAGGAACGGCCTTTTAATAGAACTAGGCTGTGTATGCAGTAGAAAGGCGCAGTTAACTTTTGAAATTGGTGCTACATGACCAGAGAAAACAGAGAAAAGCTACAACTACCAGATTGCACTGTGCCGCATCAGACCAAAAAAACAACAGCTCAAGCTGTTTCTGTTTATATTTGATAAGTGCTGCTTAGTGTTGCCTTTGGATCTCAGTTTTTTTCAGCCTTGGTTTTCACTGTGCAGGAAGCAGTATGGTGCCCACTTCCTGTTTACAAACTAAGCTATTACAGCTAAACCAGCTCGTTCTCATTACAAAGTTGTAAAATACTGCCACTTTTTCAGTGATTTCGCAGTAAGATCCCAACACCAAAAGCCACCTTTCACTTCTGTGTGATTCGCTGCCTGGCTGCATCAATGAACGTGGCTGGACAGAACCTCTGTTGGGTAAACGCAGCACTAAAATGCATTTCTAAAACCATTTCAGGCAAGAAATAGGCTGTGCAATGACATAATCTTGATTTATTTTTGATCAGCTCTGCTTAGTTTTACCATTTAATTCGGCCTGACTTTTAGAGAGACACAGAGAGGAGTGGGTCTGTCTCCCGATCTGTGTCTTTGTGTCCGTGGTGGAAGTACAGCCTGTAGCTTTGAGCAGCAGACATGTTTTGCATCAATTTGCGTCATCGTATCTAGGCACTGGTTAGATAGAGGGAAGTTTACAACAGTTCATCTACTCATTCTACACACATTATTATTTTCAGACAAAGCTGGTTAGAAAATGGTGAAGTATCCCTTTAAGTGATAGAGATTTAGTAAAGCCAATATGGTAATTTGATTCTTTTTCCAAATGATTTTCTGCATATTCAAACATAATGAATAAAGCAGATTATTAGTGTGCTCCATCATTGTACCACATCAAGCCATTGACCGAGAGGTGAATCAAATTGTGTCAAATGATTGCATGTTTGAGTGCATCCATCGGTGTAATTTATCCTGGACCATAGAGCTGAGAGCGGAAACTGGAGAGGCAGCGACTGAGCACGCCCCTGGTAGCCAAATTATCACAGGCAAATGTGTCCTTGGTGGGGGCTCCTGTTGCCCATCCCAGAGAGCTGGTGCAGCCATGGTGGGGAGGCAGAGAGCGAGAGAGAGAGAAAGAGGGTGGGAGGGAGATGAATGTCACCCTTGCTCTCATATGTCATATTGTTAACCATAGATATGAGGAGAACGCCTCAAGGTTGAACGTGCAGCCGAGACATGAATAATCTATCAGAGGTTTCCTCCAACTAAATAGAGGGAAATGTGTCTGCATGGATTATTTATGCTTTAATATGCACACGGTGAATGGACAATCACCTCTGAGAGCATGAAGACATCGTAGGAGCCTAGTTAATTGTGTGTGTCTGGAATGCACGCAGGCTGGCCGTGTGAAAGGCAGTGGTTGTCTTAAGCTTGGTTACACATAGGGTCTATATTTTGTGGCTGGGTGATGAATAACATTCATGGCGTGTTCTGGTTGGAGAGTGTATTTGGGTTTGTATTATTTATGTACAAGCTTTCGCCCAAATCATCGATCTTTGTGCTTTGACACGTTGTTTGTACTTCCTCAGTCAAAACTCGAAGCACTCGTGCGCAAACACAGGCACACGCACGCAAATGCCTTTCAGTGTGTGCAGATGAATTCCTTCACCCCCGCACCATTTAAATGCAGTCCATCTCAAAGTGGTCTGGCCTCCCGCTTCCCAGCTCACCTTATTTCCTCTTCAGATGACTGCCTCGACATGGGAAATGTCAGGCTCTCTTTGCCAGCGCTGTTTGGCTTCTTCAAACATTTGTGAAGTGTTAAGCTCATCTCTACAGCTTAGGAGGGCAGTCTCTTAGGAATCTAGGCTGCTGACCCGCAACACAGCAAAGACAGCCCAGCCAAGTGCACTCAAGCTCAGCCACTCTGCACGCTCATTTGCATCAGTGAAAGATTGTATTAGTCCTAACTTTGCGGTCTTTACAGCAGCACTCTCGCCGTGCTTTAAAGGTCCATGCATCAGATAATGGAATTGATGGGGTGTCTTTACAACTCGTAACAGTCATGTTGTCTTCTCACATTCAGCAGAGAAAAACAGTGGAAACAGCTCTGCCTTATTCTCACTCCTTGAAATGTTACCCTTACACAAAGCCTGAGGGAACTTTTTCAGTCCTTGCATTATTATAGGAATCAAAAGTTCACCTCCTGACTGTGGTTTCTGACTTCAAACCACAACAGACTTGTTACAGGAAGATAAATTATACAGATTTATAATGTGGTTTTGGTCCCAAAGTCAAAATAAAAAGATTCATCATGAGTAGTCAAGGTTTAAACCATTAACTTTCAAAGCAGGAGGTAAAAGGTGACAACAAGCTGTTTACTGTTAATTATAAAAGCATTGAAATGCTGAGTCTATGACTCTGTTTTAGTTCAAATACTGCCGTCTGCTGCTTGTGCTTATGACACTTTCACTGGGTTACACAAACGTCAACAAAGCTGAAATTAAGCTTCTATGAATAGACTTGCCTAATTCCTCTTAACAAAGAAAGCAGCCTCAGTTCTGTTACAGTTTTTGTTCCAGAAAAGTGTATTTTAGCGAGCGAGCAAGTGTTGCGTCGCTATAAGAAATTGGAAGTGGGGTGTTTGTCTGCAGCGTTTGGCTCCACAAATAGGCAGAGATGCATTGCATATCTCAAAACCAATATGCAAATTGGCTTGAGCTGCTGCATTTGTTTAGAAGCTTGTGCAAGCAGCCTTTGGTTTTTTACTGGGGAACTGTGTTAAATGCTGCTGTTTTATTGCACTCTTGGGTTTGTCTAACCTGTAGTGTCAAAAATATCAATTTATCAATTGATGCTGCATATTTGAATTTATGTCAATACTCATTTTCTACAGCATCTACACCGATAGCAGCTGCACTGTCCAGCTTTCTCTTAGTCATTCTGCTGTTCTGTAGGGTTGAAAATAACAGGACCACATTAAAGGATATGAGTCCTTCCTTGTAATATCTTCATTTTTTGTTCCTTTTGTATTTTTTATTATTTAATTTTGGAGTTGTATAATTTGATTTTGTATTTTTGTTCTATGTTGTGTGTCTATAGCCTGTGTTGCTGCCTGTCTTGGCCAGGGCACTCTTGGAAAAGAGATCTTTTTTTCTGGTTAAATTAAGGTTACATAAATGAACTGAATTATCATGATATTTAGTTCATGATACAATAATATTTTGGTTTTAAATGTTTTACGATAAGCTGAGTATTGCAATAACATGTATTATATGCCTTTTTTCAACTGCAAATTATGTCACATTATATGTCTACAAAGGAACACTTTATCAACATCTGTTTTATCATGTAAGATAAAGTTTTCCCTCTATTCATCTCACTTAAATTCCATATCAAATCAATGAATGCAAAAGACAAAGTATGCAATGAATGTATTTCTGGACCATCACAATGTCCCCTGCTGTTAAAAAAAAAAACCCTTTCACTTTGGACAGAGGTGGCTGCTGTGGAAAGGTTTGCTTTTGCTAGAGGGGAAAGAAGAGAGGGAGAGTTTGAAGAACTAAGCCATTTCCCACTGGCGAGTGATAAGTTTTGCCAAGCAAGTTTGCAAATACGCTTGTCAGTGTGGTTTGGCCCTGTAGTCATTGTTAAGGAGGAACGTGCAGAGGCGTGGCTGATTGGAGCTGCTGGCTAGCTGTTTGTGTAGTTCAACACCCTTTTGCAATATTTGCAGGCTGTTTTTGTCTTTTCGGTTATCTTATCACCTTTATTACTTTCTGATTTGAGAAAGCTCAAATGCCGCCACATTCCCGATTTGAAACTGGAGGGTGCATCTTCTATTTCAATACTGCATGTTGCAGAGCTTTTGCTTCGTCATATTTATGTTGGCGAGCTGTCTCTAGTCCCTCGACATGACATAGGACATTGAGCACGTAGTGACGGGACACGTCGAGCAAGCGACCCTATTAATAATTAATAATAATAGAAAATATAAAACTCAAAACTTGGCGTCCATGTATCGATACGATATTGCTTTGCAAAATATCATGATACTACAATGTATTGGTTTTTCCCCTACCACTACTGTTCTCTGCCATTAACAAAGATCTTATTATCTTTTAGTAAAACATTTTTTGAAATTTTCCCTCAATGTGAAGTTTTGTTGCTTTAAAGGTATAATATTAAGGTAAAGCTTTCATAAATGTGTAGCCATGTGTTTTTACTGCAGAGGCTCTGCCTGATTTTAGTATTTTCTTCTCATTTTCTGTGTTTGGGACATTTAAAGGCGTGTGTCCTGACAGCACTTAATTGTGCCCGGGGCTGTGACCAGTGACCGCAAGCAGCAGACATCCAAGAGACGCAGCAGCAAAAAACACAAATATAGCCAGGCAAAGCGTCAAACTAGACTGAACCTGGGGTTGGCTTTTACTTTCACTTTCGCTGGCGAGTGTGTTTACAAACAGTAACCAACAATCCTGCATTGTACCTTTAACTAACAGGGTCATTGATGGAGCTTTGTAAAGGCAGCTTGCTGAAATGTGTTAAGTTGCATTTGCAAAGTGTCTTTCTGCACACAATAAATGCATTAGAGTCAGTTGTAACTGACCACTTACTATATATTACACTGTGTGATGTGTGGATGAAGATTAGAAACTAGGAAACAAGTTGTACCAGTTTCATCCGTATAGTCCTAACTGTTAGGAACACGTCGTTTTTTTTTGTCTTCTTGGTTGTCTTCTCTTGGTTTCATCCCACCCGGCCAATGGAAAAATTCCATTTATGGGACAACAGATGCTCCGTTTTTTTTCCCCCCCTGTATTTTTCACTTCACGCCCAAGAGGAGAAAAAAAATGGGCTCCTCTTTTTATTTTATTGTTATTTTTTTAACCAAGTTCTGGATCTGTTTGACACATGAACACTCCCATAATCAGCCAGAGTGTGCATCCCTCTGAATAGAGATGAAAGAGGGGAACACACACTCACACTTATACACACATGCACACACACACAACAACAACAAGGAGTGCACAAATAAACAGGCACAAACACACAGGGAGGAAGCACAAGCCATTTGGCACAGCCTCTCTGTCTAGGGAGGGCTTCAAAGCCCACTGACATGAATTTATGATAACGGCACTATGCCTTTGCCAAACCTCAACTGTTGTTGTTTTTCTCTCACTCCCTCCCGAACCCTTCTGTATGCTCTGCCATCCCCTTGATCAGAGCTTTGGAAAATGCTAGCAGGTGTCCCCCAGTCCCTTGGAAAAAGTCTGTGTATGTGTGCACATGTGTATGCATTTACATGTGTGTTTGGAAAAGGACACTTACCTGGCTGTTCCTTTTTTACATTCTGCTTCTCTAAATTTGAGCTCCAACTCTTTGTACAGTTCAGTTTTTATAATGCCACTATGATTCTATTACCCTCTCGCTGTGTGGTTTTACTCTCCTCTGTGAACACTACCGGCATGAATATCATTCTCTTCTCCATCCAAACCTTTTCAATTCAATTCAATTCAATTCAATTCAAATACCTTTTTTTTTAAAGATTATTTTTTGGGGCTTTTATTGCCTTTAATGGACAGGATAGTTTTAAGTGTGACAGGGGTAGAGAGAGAGGGGGAGGCGACATGCAGCAAAGGGTTGAGGCCGGAATCGAACCCGCAGCTGCTGCAGCAAGGATACTGCCTCTGTATATGGGCCGCCGCTCTATCCACTGAGCCACCAGGCACCCTATTCATATAGCTTTATTAGCATAAACAAAAAATGGTATTGCCAAAGCAGTTGACAAAATAAAATGAAAAAAACATAATTTTACACATATTACATACATTCATGCATTATTTATACATATTTAATTTACAGGTCTGTCTATCTCTCTGTATGCATATCTTTATCTATCTGTGTGTGTGTGTGTGTGTGTGTGTGTGTGTGTGTGTGTGTGTGTGTGTGTGTTTGTGTGTGTTATAAATAAATATTATAAATATAATATAATATAATATACTAAAAAGGTGCTGTAAGGAGATGAACTCCAGCTATTATGTGTTGTTGTGTCGGTTGACTCTTTTTCAGGTTTTGATATGCACCAACATATCTAGCTGCTTCTACGAAGATCTCACAATAATTTCTCCAAGTAGATAGATATAGAAAATACTGGAGTTTAAATTTAGTTTTTGTGAAGAACTTTGTTCTAATATCTTAAGATGTGCTACACTGTAGCAGGAAATGTTGCTCTGTCTCTACCTTTCTCTGTGGACAGAGCTGATACAGTCTGTCTCCCCTAGGCAGCCAGGTCTGCCTGTGTCAGCCGGTCTCTATGGCCAGGCAGCTAGTGTCTTTCTCAGTTTCTGATCTGTCACAGTACTCAGATTGCCATTGTGTTTTGTCTGTTTAGAGTTGAGAGAGAAGTTAGTTTTTAGAAGTCCAATGGTTGATGTAGTTTTTCTTTCTTTCCCTTTCTTTCCATCTGCAGATGAAGATTGTGTGAATTGTACGGAAGAGTGCAGAGTACTGGGTCATTCTGACCGCTGCTGGATGCCCCAGTTCCCCGCTGGAGGAAACCAGGCGGAGGGTGTCGACTACCGCAACAATATGTTTGTGCCAGCGGGGATGGAGACTGTGCCCGAGACGGAGACCTATGAGACTGTCAACCCCAACGGCAAGAAGACCTTCTGTACGTTTGGAAAAGAGAGGCGTGATCACACCATCCTGGTCGCCAATGTCAAGCCCTACTTGAAGGCGAAACGTGCCCTCAGTCCACTCCTCCAAGAGGTACCCTCGGCCTCTGGTAGTCCCACAAAGGGTTGCTCCACCATGTCTCCCTGCTCTTCAGTCAAAAGCCCAGCTGACGGAGCTGAAGGCAAACCTCCTCCAGCCACCTGCTCCAGCCACTACGGGCCTCCTGACGGTCAGTACCTGTCACCAACCAAACAAACCAGAGACCAGGGGGTCTACCCACCCTTGCCTCCCTCAGACCCGGTGGCCAAGGTGCTCGCCGAGGCCCGCTCCAGGATCAGCCAAGAGGCAGCAGGTGAAATGGAGTGTGTTCTGGAGCAGGTGGAGCCCGACGCGAGCCGTGACAGAATGGACGCTGACCAGGTGGTGAGGGACATCGACAAATTATTGCAGGACTGCAGAGGAAGTGAGGCCACTGGCACACTCAGGAAGTGACACAAGCAACAAAAAAAAGTATGGATGTAGAGAGAGGAATATGCTGTTCCAAAAAACTCTCATGCCAAAACTGACACCAAAACAAATCAAAAAGGTTAAATGGCTCTTACGATAAGAGCTCTTTTCACTGTATTTGTTGTCGAAAAGTACCGACACTGGACGGACGATGGGAACATTTATTATGTCAGTCATTTGGCGCCAGTTTTGGTGCTAAGATCCCTCCCAACAAAGAGGAACTGGGTAACAAACATCTGAATTCTGCTGAATTTATAAACTATTTTGTTTTGGATTCTTAAGCAAATTGCAGAGGCTTATGCCTCTGGCACCTCGCAAGCTATTATCTAAGTGCCCACCAGCTCATAACTGTGTTGTTCATGGTCTCTCGTGAAATCCTACATATCTAAGTGTGTGTAGGTGGATTTCTGTTATGTGTGATGGCCATATAAAACTGAATGAAAAAGGACTATTTATGGTCAGACATGACAATCGATGTGGAAACAGTGAAACAAATTTGAATCTGTTTGGGATGGTGACAGACTGAAATACACAAAACGACCTTATCTTTTCTGACTTTAATGTAGGTGTTTAACGTGTGATGGATCTTGTATCTGAACATGAAGAGATTGGTTAATCAGGCTTGTGTTGGCAGGGTTTGGTTATGGACTCGGGGGACGGAGGGGCTTAAATGCTACGCTGAAGGAGAATTATTAACAGTGTAACCATGTTTCACCTGTCATTTGTAGCCACATGTGTAAGCTGTGTCTGTCTCACGCCTCTATTTAAACATTCATGTTGCTGACTGGTGTACTTGCATGCACCAACTTTACACACATTTTACACATGGGCACTACACTTTGCGCCGACACACTCACACGCACTGACACACACGCAAACACACACACTAACGCTTACACACAACTGGCCATCTGTGTAATTGTCTTATACACAAACATCATCAGCTTTCAGTCCCTTGTGTACAGTGAATTATCATGTGTGTGACAATGCCTTAAGGCAATCATGAGTTGTATAAAAAGGGACATTTTTTCCTCGACTGTGAAAAGATGATATCTATATGGTTATATAGATGACTATATGTATGAATCCATGTATAGTGTCCAAATATTAACAAAATATTTATACATTTTTTAAGAAAAAAAGAAATGAGGAATCTCAGCAAAAAAGTGTCCTTGAGTTAAGGTCAGGCACGGGGGGTATTAACTCAAAGAACTGCAAAGGACACTGCCATTGTTTCGAAGACAAATATCCAAAAATATAAACAAGAAAATGTCCCTTCACATTATCACTATACATAATATCATTATATGTGTAAATGTATCCAATTTAGATGTGTTTACATAAAAAAACTGACATATTTTTATTGATTTTACTGCAATTTCTGTGCATTTGAGCCAAATTGTTATGTGTACAAAAGCTATATTGTGTATTTTATTAAATTAATATATAGTTGTGTTGCAATATACATGGGCTTATATTGTATTTGGCAAAAGTTGCCTTAGTAGCTGTCGAACTCTGTGAGTTTGCTTTAGTTTGGGTTTTTGTTGGTGTTATTTTTTTCTCTCCTCTCTATTCTGCGTCTTTGCAGGCTGGCTTCAGTGCTTTTGAGATGTCGCCTCTTTTTACCCGAAGGTCCAGCTGGATCAAATACAATAACTGTTGAAAGCTTAATGAGCCAGCTGATTGAGAATACAATTCAAACCAACCAACAAAAAGCAACAACCACAAGATAACAGTCTGAATATTTTTACTGAGCAGATTTTTACAGGGCAGCTATTTTCTTTAACAATAACGTATGCGTGTCTTGTGTTCATTATGTTCTTACTTTATTTCCAAAAAAGAAACCTGCCATATGGAAAGTGGAGTGGTTTCCTTGGTGATCATAAAACTGCCTTACTGTCTCTGCGGAGAGCTTGTTGTATCTGTGGAGCTTGTGACTGCTTCTAAAGCCCTGGTCCACCAGAATGTGCATTTTCTATTAAGGACCAAAAGAGGTTCTTTTTCAGCAGTCTGTGTTGTTTATGTATGTACTTCTTCTCGATACATGTTAGAATTCCCATACTTTGCAGAGAAACTTGACATCTGAAATTCTATCTGAAGTTACTTTGGATTTGATGTCTTAGATGTTTAGGTACACGGTTTATATAACCAAGTGTCTTCACATTCAGGCTTTCTTAAAAAAAAAAAAAAAAAAGATACAGACATTTATTTTTAAAAATTTTGGCACATTTCGGCCACTCTCTGAGATAAGAGAGGTGCTTTTTCTAATATACTCTGACGGTAAAATAAGCAGAACAGTAGGCTATTAGACTAGATGTGTTTTGGAAAAATACACAATCACCAAATCTATGTAAGACACAGCCATGAGAGGGAACAGTGACTTCATATGGCTCCCGGTGTGTTTACTGTGAAGTGTTTCTGAGCCGAGTTGGAATCTTGACAGCAGATATAACACATTCTGTCCTGCAGACATGTCACAGCGGAGTATTTTGGTATTTCTGTTCCCTTTTTTTTTTTCTTAATCGAGGTACATGTTTGGACATTTTCCTGTCATCCTGCCACTCTTTTGCCTACTTGCCATCTTTTTTTATTTCGCTATTCATCTGCTTACTTTTCTCCTCTTCAGCTGTTTGCTTTCCTCGCCTCCAAGGAGCAAAGTAACTGTTAGCTTTTCTTCTCTCTTTCGTCTGTAAAGTATTTGGTTTCGGTTTACCCTTGCTCTTATCCTGGGAGATGGCAGAGCCTTTTTTTAGAGAGGGCTTGGAAGATTTGACAGAGTGAGGAAAATATTTATGGTTATTTTTAAATGAGATTTTTTTGTTATCTCTCATATATCACGGATGAATCAAGCAGCAAAGCTTGACGTTCACATCATACAAACAGTTAAAATGTACTGTTCAAAGTGCGCACTACTACTGTGATCCTGACAAAAATGCACGCGCACACACGCAGGCACACATATACACACACGCTCATACAAATAGGCACTTCAGCAGTACACTGCCTTTCATTTAAATGCATAGTCCCTTAAAGGTAAAGCGAAGGCTGAAAGAGAGGGCGAAACACGACCCAGACAAATGTGACACTTCCACACTTTTCTTCATGCTTTATTTTCTTTTTATCTCATTGTGCTCAGTCTTCATGCCGGATCAAGCATTTTCTCTACTCGGTGCATGTGCTCGATTCACTTTCATGCCCCTCATTGTTTGACGAAACAATTCCTTTCTTCTCATTTAATTTCTGTTACCTGTGTGCTACAGATTCAACTCAAAAACCTCTACCGCTGTGGTCTCTCTTTTATTTGGGCATTAATTTCAACAAGAGGTCACCCTGCGTCTTTTTGCTCAGTCTGGCTACCACAAAACAGTCGCTGTCACACTTCAGGCACATCTTCAAGTGCTGTCCCCTCTAATGGTGTTCCCCTGGCCCCGGCAACTGTCTGTACACTCACAAACTGTGCGCAGGAAATGAGCTGGGTCCAGTGGATGGAAGGTATTCTTTAAAGCCATGGCCCCTCTCTCAGGCTATTTGGTGTCTAATAGAGCAGAGGCTGCTGCTGCTGCTGCTGCTGCTGCTGAGGTCAACACATAGTAGGAGATTGAGCATAATGCAAGGCCTCTCATTATTGTCTAATTACACACTGTTGGCATCATACACTGTTGGCAGTGCATTACTCAAATCTAGAGTGGGTTATTTTTGCCCACTTGAGACTGTTGGTTTTACCAAGTGATTAGGACTGAGCCTTGTTGAATGTGGCTAACCGCCTCTGGTGTCTGACTCACACCGATGCAGGTGCACACGCACCCAGACGGCCACTGCTTCACACATAGAGACAACATGTCATTTTGGTTAGTTAAAACAAGCACCCAATGTTTGTCACTGTCGTCCCCTCCCCCACCCCCTCTCCCTCCCAAAGCCCACACTGATAGCATCGGGCTCCACGCTACAATGGGCAACTGGTGAAAAGACCAGAGACATTCATTTGTATGGATTATTTCAACTGCTATTGTCTAAAGGCTGTGTTCATTGTGATCTATCTGAAAAAAAAGATGAAAAGATCAAATAAAAAAGCAATTACTAATAATGCTTGCTCTTGTCCTTGTATGAGTTGGTTGAGGTATGGCTAGTTGTGGCTTTGATTTAATTTCTCTTCTCCCAAGAGATAACCCCAAGCACCTGATATTTTTGTTCTCTCAAGCATCTGCGCAGCCAATTTTGCCTTGTCAAATAGGATTGCACTGTTTACTTCCACAGTGCCAGCTCACTTTGGATAAGATAAAAACTTGGCTTTTTCAACTGCGTTCTTTGGTCTTAAATGCACATATGCATGCAACTCGTACCCACACACACTTAAAATGTTGCTTTGGGCAACTTCATTCGTTACATTAGTTCACATTTTTGCCACACAAAAGATTACTGCTGTGTTTTTTTTCCTAATTGCTCAGAGGCAAATAAATTGATGCTTGAAATTATGTGTACTAATGCTTCTCAGATAAGATGTTGCACTCCACCCTTCAGCTAGATTCACATTCAGAGGCCAATTTGAAGTCTCTTCAACACTGGCCTGTGGTTAGAGAGATATACTGTATGCTTCCTTTTGCTCAGTGAAATCTGGTTTGCCTAATTTGTAATTAATGGCTATTAGGTGTAAGTTGCTCAGAGTGGAACATACGCTGGCAGTGGCAGATGTGACCTCCTTCATGGTGTTTAGTTCCCCAAGAAGAATGGCGAGCAAACTTTTTGGAGCTGACTGGTGCTTAAAGTATTAGTGCTTCGGAATGGGGTTTTAATGTCCTTCTTTCAGTGTTTTCCAATACAAAATGACAGACCATGGAAGCTAATGATAGGCCATTACATTTATATCAGGAAGCAATTCCATCATCACTGTTTAGTTGCAGATGTACATATGGTTGTATGCTCTTGTGACTCTATGCATTAATCGGCATACTGCTGTCTAAGAATTAAAGTTAGTCATTTCCCAGACTACAGTCTTTCTAAATGCTAGTTCAGGAAAGTCACATCCTGATAACACAACTTGGTCTTACTCCTAACTTTTAAAATACCATTTCTTGGTCAGTGGTACTTGGCATCAGATGTCACAGTCTGCTCTGCCTCTCTCTGTTGCTATGGGATTTTTTTTTTACACATACTCCGCCCCCACCTCTCTCTCCACCTGGCCACTCCCCCTCATCAGCCTCATCACCTCCACCTGGTGCTCCCAGCTGCTCTTCATCTCCAATCAAGCCAGTATTTAAGCAGCCGCACTCCACTCACTCTTTTTCAAATTGTCTTCGCTTCCATGCCTAAGCTTCCAGCACTCACTTTCGGACTGTTTTCCTGGTTTCGACTCAGCTCTCCTCTGACCACCTCTCCTCGTCTCTGCCCCAGTATACCTAACAGCCTTCTGTTTCTGAACACGGGTTCTGCCTGTGCACATCCTGGTCCCACTGTGCCTGCGGTTGTGCAGTGTTCTACTGCTTCAACTCCATGGACAGAGATCGCCATTCTTCTGGCCGTCTTCAGAGCCTCCTGCCAAGCAAAACATTTCCTCCATGTGAGCACCGTTGGTGTTATTGTTCTGATGTACATCAATTCCCCACCTGTCCTTGTTGATCCCTTTTCCTGCTCCTACTGGATTCGTCTGCTCTGCTTCCTGCCTGCCTGACACCAGCTCTGCTTCCTCCTTGACCATGTGCTCTGCCTGCCCCTCTCTGGACTTCCCACTTTTCCCACAAGCTCCCTGCTGTAACTATTTCTGCAACTTACCTGATACATTCACCTGCCAGTCCGCTCCACATTCACAGTTTCCCCACTCAAAGTCTAAAAAATCACCTGTGAACGTGAAATCATCCCCGTCTCTCTACAAACTCTGCTTGACCCATGATCTCTGCTCCACCCAGAACTGATAACTAATAATGCAAAAAGTCAATGTAGGGTACTAGTGTGTGTAGCATGCTACTATAGCAACAAGTCATGTGATGTTACATTAGATAGTAACAAAAGGCACATGGCAACGTGTAGAAAAAAACATCACATTCATACGGGAAGCAAACACTAGACTCCTGCTTAAAAGTCTGGGGTTTGTTCATCCACCACCTCTCCTGCAGGTCTTATGGGGACCTTTGTGCTCTTTATATTATGTTGTTTCAATCTGATGTGTTTAATGCGAAAGTGACAGGGTCCGTCCAGCTGCGTTATCAGTTGAGGCTGATGGTCTGCGTATAAGGTGCTGCAGCAGGTGCCATCAGTGAATAATAACAGCCTGTCCGGCTGCGATCTGACCTGTTGCTGTCCAGCAGCGTATCATGTGGATACGAAGGTGGTTTTTGGTTTTGGGATCTTACGCTGAAAGCCCTGCAAAAGCGTCAGTATTTGACATCTTTGAAATGAGAATGGGCTGGTAAGGGCCACTGACCAAGTGTCAGTATTTGATGAGATGAAAGTGAAGATGTGTTGCATTACAAAAAGACTTCCTATACCAAGCCAGTGTTACTGATGCTGAAGAGATTCAGTTTTAGGAAACTTTTTTAAAACTAAAAAAAACTAAACTAAATTAAAATAACCTTGATTAATGACTCATGTCTGTCATGTTATTCGGCTCAGAATCCATCTCAATACACTTTTATTTTCAAAATCAACTGGGATGGTAATAGTGCTTCGTGTGTGTGAAAATTCAGTGCCAAAAAGAACTCATTCAAATACATCAATATAAATTATTTGTGGAATTATTTATTATTTGAAGAGGACTCGATCAAATTAATTTTCATTTTGAACACAGAGGGAATGTTTTACCCCATACTGGAATTGCGGGCCATTGGTATGCACCAAGGCTTTTCTCTGTTTGTATCTAACTAGCTGCCTCAAGGCAGATATTAATTAAAAAGATAGCAGAGGTACTCTCTTAAAAACACAATTTCTGGGACTACAGGTGCCTCATGCCATGCTGTCTCATTTGGCCTGGTGGTAAGAGCTTCCATTAAACCTACAGCTTACCTTTAAAAAATAACAACCTTGGCCTCTTGTGCGTGTCAATCAACTTCATTGATAGTCTCTCAGAACTTTACAGATCACACAACTTGGAAACTTTGACAGAGTGGGAAATGGTAATGATGTGGTTGGAAAAGTGCAGCAACAAGTGCACAATGGGACCAGATCTGAGTTAAAACACAACCTGAGCATGATAAAGAAGTCGATTTATATATGTCTGACTGACAACATGCATCTATCAGCAATAGACTCATGCAAGGGCGTAGATTACGTTTCAATATTCTGGGGCAAACCAGTGTGTTCTCATCCAAAGTCATCAAATACTGAAACTTACACAATGCTTTTTGTGTAAGATTTGGACACCAAAAGCCACATGTTGCGTCCATGTGATCTGCTGCTGGTCGGCTTCAGCTGCAAATGTGGTCAGACAGAACTGTTCGTGGTGTTTTTATACACCGTCTGATGACCAAGGGGCACCCGCCCTGGGAAAATGATCAGCGGACAGTCGGCATCAGTTGAGGGCGCGGCCGGACAGAATCTGTCGCAACTGCATGATACTCCACTGGGCGGCGTCTTGTTGAAACACTGCAAGTAACAACTTAATATAAGGAGCAAAAGGGTGCCTGTGGGCCAGGTTCAAGGGGCAGTGGATGGGTACAACAACCCTTGGACTTTCATGTGCTTGTTTGCGCTGACATCACGGTAGTGGCATCCTGGAGTGTCAATAGCTGACACCCAAGGACAAATAAAGCATATTATGTAGACATGGTGGTCCACTGCAAAGCAGCGATAGGTAACGACTTGGGGTGAAAACATGTTAGACAAACATCAAATGGAGGGAGTTACTGGTCCTTCACCAGAACATTTTGAGCCTCAAACACTTAATTTCCTACATTCTTTTGAATGTTTTTTCTGTGTCAAATTATGGTGTAAATTTCTTTCATGTTTTTAATGGGGGAGACAAGTGCACATGTTAGTGCCCCATTTGTCGCCCCCGAAATCATCAAATAAGGATTCATGCAATAGAAACAAGTGATAATTACCATGACAAGATCATATATGTTTATTAGTTACCTAAGGGAAGAAAATTAGCATGCAGCTTTCA